>NW_028301536.1:25400000-25720000 GCF_042242905.1 Orbicella faveolata | reverse complement strand
TTTTTGCAATAGTTAAAAATGCTCTAAGGTAACTTTGCTAATTGTTCATTTAGTTTGAGTATTGGTTTCCTTCGACAGTTTGAATTTTGTCTCTGACATCAGATGGAGTTTCATGCTCCTTTAAACAACAAACAAGCTTGCTGCCGCCACTTTTTTTCTCGTGTTTCGTGCCTCTCTTTGAATTTTAAATCTCCAAAGATAAATAGATTGTGTGATTTGAAAATGGATAAGAGAACAAAATAACTCTCATTTAGTCACGGGCCTTGAGCTACAGTTGTTACAGCGTATGAATAAAGCCCCCATGCCCCATACTGAGATGAAAGAGGCACGAATTCTGCAGTGCTTTCCCTTTAATGTAAAAGTGACCAGCGCTTCAAATTGACTTGGATGTAAATTTGTACGGGAAGCTTGGCATGTGTGATGGACTTTGAACGATGCGTTAATAACAATTCTGAGTAGCCTGCAAAACAAACAAATACTTTGTTCGGCTCCAGACAAATTCCTTAAATTCTCATTCAGTCATAACATAAATTTGCAAAACACACTACAATATACACGCACTAGGTAGCCAGCAAACACAAACAGACCCGAGGAACATTCCGTGGAGATTTAATCTACAGCTAAAATAGAAATCATATCGTCAGAGATTAATAATCATGTTATCTCCTGTATGTCTTACGTAAAATCTAATATACAAAGCAGGCAGCATTTCGCTACTTCCTAAAAATAGACACAGTGTTTCGACTTGATTGCGTTACACAATACGAACCTTTCTGTCGCGCGTTGTGTTCATATTTACAATAGAATGCGACAACCTTTAAGCACGTAGTTGCAAATCAGTCATTCGGCATCAGTATAAATATCCAGCAAAATCCTTTAATTTCAGGTCAACAAGCACGTTTTGCAATGGTGCTAAATATGTTAATGATTCTCCAACCGAGACGTGACGAAACCTAACTCTTAAACTGGTAGCCAACCGCAGCAAAAATCATCTTGACCTTTCATGCAATCTTTTCCTCCAAGAGGTATCCTTTTCGTCTGTTATCAGTAAATGTTTTACCCCAGTGCGAGTCAATAAGTTTCTTGACAGTCGGAGTAACATGTCACATACAAGCACACTTTAAAACAATTGTTATTTGTTTTGAACAAAAGTCGAATTTACTGTACTTTCCGAACTCAAAATATAAAATCCTAAAGTAAAAAAAAAAAAAAAGCTTTCGTCGATTTTGCCCCGTTTTGCTCTACGTTACCGAAATGTGTGTGTTCCAAATGCAGAATTAGCAACAAAACATAAGTTGAAAGCAAACGACTATTTACACACTTTACTTGGTGGATGTCATGGAATCCGACGAAGAATATCCCGAACCCGAGCCCGACTTACTCGAGCCTCCAGTCTCCAGGAGTAACCGCTCAAACTGATTGACCTTCTCGTTCAAAAAGCCCAGCACGTCCGTTACATCTTCCCACTCGCACGCTATATCATCGCTCGAGTTCGACTGTTTGATGGCTGGCGTGATTTGAGACGGCTGCTTTGGTTTTAAATTTGCATTTTGGTTGCTAGTAGTTGTCATCCCTTGGTCTTTTATAGCTGCAAGGTCCTTGTTTCGTTTGAACGAGTCCGAGCGTTTCGGTGGCTGCGGTCTTCGGATTTCCGTTTCTTTACCAATTTCCTTTGCGTTATTGTTCACGTCTTTGCTGTCGACTCTTTTAAAACTCCTCAACTCAGCTTCTTTAGCTTCTTTCCGCAGCTGTCTGCTCTCCGCTTCTTTCTTTTGAAGCGTTCGCTCGTACTTCTTGTTCAAATTGTGCAAATATCGTACCATTTCCTTTTCCCTCTTTAACTCGGCTTTTAGCTGATTTTGAGTGATTTTAAATCTGTCGTTCTGATATTCAAGCTCCTTCATCTTACGCTGCATGTTTTGATTCTCGGTCTTGAGCAAAATTATTATCTTCTCGAGATTCGCGTTTTCCGCTTTCAACAGCTTGATTGCCATGTGTAAATGCGATCCTTGTTCAACAGGTGAAGGAGTCCGCCTCTCCTTAGTCATGTCTATAGCCAGAGTGGCTCAAGTAAAGCGCACTCAGAAACAGGACAACCGCAAACACTAACAGGATCGCAGCAAGAATCAGTCGAGCAAAACACTGTCATAGTAATCAAATCGGCTGATATTACACGTGGAGGTATGCATATTTCAAATGACTTCCTTTGAAGCACTTGTTTTGTTCCGACCCGAGCTCTGACCCCATTGAAACTTTCACTTAGACGGAATGACGTCACAATAGCACACCCTAAGCTAATTTACGTCTCCAGGGACATGCGGTTGGTTGTAACGTTCCTTGATAACCGGTTAGATGCTCTTAATTAGCGTTTTAACTATTCGATGGGGCGCTACAAAGTTCAACTTTTCTTCTTTAACCAAAGAAACGAAATTAAAACAAAAGCAGAAAGCGTGCGGTTTAATGGTTCACATACATCACGCCTCCAAATTAAACCCTAGCTTAACTGATAGACTTGGTAATATCACTTTCAAAATCCGCGTCACAGAAGTCGCCCGACTACATTTGCCTTGAATGCTTAGACTAAAATTGGCACTGCTTCGGCTAAATATGTCCTTTCGAGCGCCTGTCTTCTTTCAACAGAATTATTTGCACACTCTTTCCGCTGCAGTAGCCGCTTACCCCCGACTGCTCGATATCCTGTGGCGCTCAACCAAATCCTATTATTTTATAAACTGAAACAGCCACTATTTGTACGACTAAGTGAGCCAATATAACACCTGATCATGGTGCTGTGTCAGAAAATTAATGTACATAACTGCACAGTAGATGGTAAACACAAACAGACCGACAGTGCAGTAGTCAAACAACTCAAACCAAGCTATTGACATACTTTTAGGATTATTTATATGTTTGGTATGCTTTTAAGACCACGATCGCGACCCTTAGAGATACCACAGATTTTATGGTCATGTCTACGTGAAAGTAAAAAGCTTAGCAGTGAATTTCTGGAAGTTTTGTCTTGAACAACGTCTCAGCGGAATGAATACAAATGAGTGACAAAAACTAGAGAGAAAAAATCTAACTTAATTAGTAGTGTTTACTCTGAAGTAACAGGCTTCCCATTGAAGGCCTCTGAACGACTGTAATTAGGTAAAAATCATAACAGGATCCCAGGAAAGGGCCATTAAACTACAGTAATAATTTCCCTTCCATGTTAAAACATATGCGAAGAAACAAAAGAAAGATTTTGAAGATCAAACTGGAAACCTGTAGTTGTCCTAGAAGCCAGGCGGCCCAAAACAAAGGCGTCCGGAGACAGCGCGGAGAGTTGAGTGGCTAAGCGGAGCGGCTAAGCCAATGAAAACTGTTGAACTGCATTATTCAATGTTCCAGCTTTTTAATAATCAATAATATCCCCGTAATATCCTATCTGTCTGTGTACAGAAATATCGTTCATTTTTACTGGGCCGCTGCTGATTGAAAAGGAGTTTTGAAACCATTTTTTTTGTTTATTTTGTAAATCGCGCAGTTGAATCAATACTTGTCAGAAGTGCAATATAATCAGTGTTTTTTTGGAACCGCTAAATGGTAAATTTTAATTAGTAATTGGTTAGGCCTGTTTTCGTCGAAGTTCCTTATGACTTTATATCAGCTTCTTACTGAACCAAAACGGGTCAAGTAACTGTCGCTTCTAACAATTCATTTCACTGTAAACATCGGCCACATTGAACGTATTTCACGAATGACACTTTCGCCCATGGGGGAAGGTGTCCGTCTAATAGAGTGTATACTCATGGACCTCATGATTCGTCGCATGATCAATACCTACAGTCCATGGCCGAGCAGCTCATTTGTTCTTTACAGAAGTCTCTTCGATTAAGACCTCAAGTCTGAAAATATCCCTCCGAGAGCAACTTCCACTACTGCTTTCACATTGAATAAAACCAGGTCTTATAACATGTATTTTGAGTTCGTCGTTAAGTTTTTTCATAGACTGTTTTGTCGTCTGTAGCCATACAAAAGTTCCTTTGTTTCATATCTTTAGGGAGCTGTTACTTGAGAGAGGAAAAAAGCGCTGACCAAGCTTTTATGTTTTACGCAGATCTGAGCAGACTAAGAATAACCTAACAAATCAGACGAGCTTGGCACGAGACTAATATTTCCGGCTAATAAGTGGCCGGAAATAAGTTAATACATTCTATTTCACCAGGGCAAGTAAGAATTAGTTCATGAAGTGACTGGATGATTAAAGGTTTTTGGCATCCCACTTTCCAAAGTCCTTTTTAATCTTTTTATCAGATGATGGCATCAGGTTTGTCAAACTTGCTAAAGCGCCATTTCGACATTGCCGTTTCTCTTCGTGGGGCTACTGTCCTGCTTAGCTATTGGGCTTGTCATATGATGGAAAAATAGTAAAGGAGGGGACCCGCTCGATAATGAGCAGCCTGCTTTGCTATCGGCGTAACGAAATCGCTTGCTACACAGTCTCGAACCTGCTGGATTGCCAGTCAATCGAACGATGAGAAGCAAACTTTAAAAGAGTAGATTAGACTCCAGGGCTAGCCTTTGCGGGAGACTGAAGTCCGCACGTGGGTTACATTTTTACAGGCTGACTCCTCTGTCTCTCATTTCCTTGACACTCGCAGATGCCCACTCAAGGATATATTGTTTAGGGTGGTAGTTTCATTTTATTTATTCTAGGATTTTTTTGTATTTCTGCTACCCTCGTCATTTTCACTCATCACTGGTGGCCAGCATTATGCATCTTTTCGGCTTGTGCAGATCCCGCCCCTTTAAAGTAATTAATTGCTGGCGGCACTTGCCGCGCTGCCGCCCGGCGGCCTGCCCATAGAACCGGTCTAATTAGTCGGATGCAAAAGAGATCGGTAGAATCTTGAGAAAAAGTCCAGGCCTGTTCATTCTCCTTCAAAAACCTTTCATTACGAGCTTACTCCGTGACTATGGGATGACTGAGGAAGCCCGCGTTTTCAATGTAATGAACTTGGCATTAAGAAAGGTTCTCTCTATGAGAGGATAGCGCGTGTCTATCTTGTTATCACGATACATCAGAAGAAAATCAAAGGTTTATTCAAATAGTTCTTGTTGTTTCGAACGGTTAATATTTAACATTTAATATGAGTGAACCTAAGAAGGTCCCGGGCGGCGCACCGAGAAAGAGCTCTCGAAAAAAAAAAAAAAGAGGGATTCCATTCGAGCGCTAAAGAAACTGAGAAGACAACATTATATATTTGCTATCTCGAACTGTAGCTATGATCAGTATATAAGGAGACAGTGCTCTTATTCGGATCTATTTTTATCATGTTATAAGTAATTAGAGGTAATTAACATCGTTATATTTATCCAGGCGTATACTGTTTTACATTTTACATTTTGGAAAGTCTGTCCACACACTACGTTGATTGTCACTTTTGATCTATCTCGAATTTTCTTAATTGTGACACGCCGGCCAATAGCTGAACGCGGATACGCTCGTTTCTCTGGATTCTCTTGTTTTCGAAGAGAAATGCACTGTTCGATATGGACTCAATCAAAACCGGTGAAATCACCGCCCGGGAATCACTGCGAGGTCAAGAGAGCATTTGTATTTCTACATTCGCTAGACAAAACACTGCCATTTGTTGTTGTCTGCATTTTTCTCTATTCACCTTGCCTGTAATCACTTCAGGGTCATATGAAACTCGCTCTATCGTAGAAAGGTTTTTGAGACTGATGGAAATCTTATCACTGGAAACGTCAGCCACTGGGCGCTTTCTATTTTTAAGCATATATAAAAGAACAGTTATCAGTTTTGGAAAAAAGGTTAACAATGCTTTCTCAATTTTTGCCCTTTCTGGCGGGGTATTGTTATCTCAGTAAAGGTCCCCCTAATCTGTTTGGCTACCAACATTTTCTTTTTTTCCCTGTAATGATTGCGGCTGTGGCACAATGAATTCTTTTCTTCTCTGTTTTCCAAAAAGCTTCCATAGTGTGACGGAGAAATTTGAAAACGCAGCCTTATTTCTACGGTTGGGCCTGCCGTCCACACTTATCCGTCACGAAAACGGAGCTTTTCGAAAAGGCATTTCAAATCGGAAGAATTTGCAAACGTCGACTTTTCGTTTTCGTGTTCATGCGATTTCCCTGACCCAATTTCCCCCAAACTCAAATCCAAAATGACCGCTGATTGTTTTGTTTTTAAATTCCTTCGGCGTAATGTGGACGCAAAACATCTGATGTGTTTTCAGTGTGAAACCTCCTTTTTCAAATTCCTCCGGCGTAGTGTGGGCGGGGCCTTATTGAGATACATAAAAAAGTGTTTCCAGATATGTAATGGACGTGACTTGGCGTAAGGCCAATCTAATAATGGTACGTGACCTGAAGAATAAATGTGATACCGAGTAAATTTATTCTCTATCTCTTAAATTATCAGCACGTAATGGGTACGTGACCTGTGATAAGGGACCGTTCATTTTTTATAAGGTAGGGGGGGCTGGTGGGATTTGGGGGGGGGGCATGCGAAAAAAAATGGCTTTCGAGGGGGGGCCATCCCAAAAAAATAAGGGAAAAAGGGGGGGTCACGTGAAATATTTTAGTAAAACTTTAAAATGGCATAATGTTTGAATATCAAAAACATTGCTATAGAATAAACATAGAAGGCAGGATACAAATTTATTACAAACTTTGCTTCTACTTTAAAAAAACGTTTGGCGACAAAAAGCATTTGTAGCTACTGAAAAGAAGTATTTAACACTGTTATTTTCGAATGCAACTTTCACTGGCACTCATCTTCATCTTCGCTGTCGTCGAGTTCTTCGTCGCCGCTTGTCCTGCTATGGGAGTCTCTTTCACCAATGCTGCAAGAAGCAGCAATGCTTTCGGTCAGAGTGTACTCTTCAGGGCACATGAAGGTGTAAACATAATCTCTGACTTCCTGCTCAAGGTTGGTGGTGATTCTGCTTCTTGCAGCATTGGTGAAATAATTCCCTTCCAAGAGCTGTGCGATATATGGGCCATCTCTTCTAAATAACGACGCGGAAACATCCTCAACTTTAAAGGGACACAGTCAGCTGGAGCACATGCGCATTAGATGCCATTTCATAGCTAATTTGCATATCACAGAGACGCGATCCATACTGTTTTTAGCCAAATATGATAAAAATAGTATCATAGAACAAGCAAAAGCACACTCAAAACAGGCTATTCAGTAAACGATTGAAAATCAAGCAAAACAATGTGAAGATTAAAGCGGATGTACTTTGATTTCAGGTTGAGGTAAACTTTTTTCAAAGTGAGAAAACTAGTGTCCAGGTTAGCGCGGTCCCAAAGCTGACTGTGTCCCTTTAATACACTCTTCCGGGACGGTCGTTCTAGGAGGGTACACAAGGCATTGTGGAAGATCATTTCCTAGCGGGTTTCCAACACAGATTCCATAAACTCGTTGGACGTTATTTTCAGTCCGCTTCCTCTTTCTTTCATTTGACTTTCTGCGGTTTTCTTTTTTCCTTCTCCTTTTATTGATGTACTGTTTGAGTATGCCCTCGAATATGCTGTTATAATTGCTCTTCTTATTTTCTAGTGCTTCCATGTCCTGCGTGACCTTCGTCAACTTAGCTTCTATACATTTAATCTGTTTTACATTAAAACTGTGGGCAAATTCTTCGCCCTACTTTAAAGCAAGCCCATTGGACTGAAAGAGGGTGGAATCGTGTTCCTTTACATCTTTCAATATGACATTCAACTTTTCCACCATTGCTCTGTGCTCTCACCCAGAGAGCGTTGCTCTATTTGCAGATAAGTTTATTGTCAAATCAAAGTTTGTGGTGGATTATCTTCAGCATCTTGAAGTGCTGGAATTTAAAAGGAAAAAGAGAGCAGAAGAAAAGGCAACGTTAAGTAGGGACGCAAAAGATAAATCATATGAGGATTATCCTTGGACTGAGTTGTGCGAAGATCTAACCAAGCTTAAAAAGCTACGTGTTCCAGAACTAAACAAGTACTTGAACCACCACGGGCTGAAGCAGCATTTGAAAAGCAGCAAGAGTGAGAAAGTAAAGGCAATTGTAAGACATTCATGCTTGCAGCAGAAGAGTCCTCTCAGAGCTGGCCAACCAACACTGAGAAATGCCAGGACATTGACACAAAATGACAACAGAGAAAGTGCCGACGGCAGTGAAACGGATGAAAGTGACAATGATGAGTATGACAGTGATGCCATTGACTCTGGGGGAGAAGATGACTCTGGTGACGTCATTCTTGCATTCATCAATTCAGATGAGGAAGATGCTAATGAGAGGCCAAATGCCACACGCTCAGGGCGAGCCATAACTAGGAGATCCGAAATTGACTTCTCTTTCTTTTGATTTGTTTTTTAAACAACAGCTCTCTGTAGTATAGGGATTGTAAATATTGTCTTCATAGTGAGCACAATAACGTGAAGTAGGGGGATAATAGAGAAATATTAAAAAAGTTGAAATCTAAAAATTGTTTGTTTAATTTTTTTTTTTGGGGGGGGGGTCATCCCAAAAAATGACCGCTATAAGGGGGGGCCATGTGAAAAAATTGGTAAGCTGAGGGGGGGTCATGCGATTTATAAATGGTGCTTCCCAAATCCCACCAGCCCCCCCTCCCTCATAAAAAATGAACGGTCCCTAAGCATATTGAATTGAGTGAGCTTCGTTCATAGTTTGGTCTCAAAACTTGTTTCTTTTGCCATCATTTCTTGTAGTGTACGATGATGATCACTTTTAATTTCCGGTGGCGGGCTCTTTGGGGTGGTCGAAGGGTTTGAAGAAGTTTTCGGATGTCTTTGTGCCTCAAGATTGTGCAGTTTCCTTTTGAACTCTCTTCTGACCTACAACGTTACACACACAAAAAAAACAACAACGCCGATGAAATAAAGACAGAAACGAGCAAACAATCAACTGAACGAATAAAGAAGAGGAAGAAGAAGAAGAAGAAGAAGAAGAAGAAAACAGTACACAGGGAGCTGAAACAAGCAATATAGTAGCAAATGAATTTTAATGATATATTCATTGTATTTGTAAACCCTGATGAACTTTATACCGTGTATAAGGACAGATTAAAGATTAAATGATGAATCAAAGGAGGAATTGTGCTAAAAAGCAACCAAACAACCAACCAACAAAGCAAATAAACAAACAAGCAAACAAACAAACAAACAAACAAACAAAAAACAAGGAAACAAACAAACACGGTCCTTAGGCCTTTGTCGTGTAACTCACCTCTGTATTCTTTAGGCAGTAGAAGAGAAAGATAAGAAAGCCCTAATAAAAAAGGTAAACCAGAGAGAAAACCTGAGCTGGGGAGACAAAAGAAACTGGAAAACTGATCAAAGTAAGTTTTGCTAACTATTTAGGAGGCCCCCTCTCTCCTTAGCTATATTGGAGGCTCATTATGAAAATTTTAGTGAGCAATTTTTTTTTTTACTTTTGTCTTGAATCGTAGCTATAAAGCCTCAGAAAACAACAACAACAAAGTAAACCAATTAGTCTAGTTGAAAATGATGTGGATAAAACCACGTGAAAAAACAAGGGTACTTCAACTCCTGTGTAACGTAAGAAGACAACTTACCTGTAAGGAATTGAATATGGCAAAAAGATACTCAAATACCACAGAACTGTTGTTAACAGCAAGAAGTCCAAATACCCACGTCAGACCCAGAATTGGAAGAAGAGTGACAAAAGCTTTTGCCAAAGACCTTTAAATTACAGAGCAACAACAATAACTCAAATGTGTGTAGAGCGGTTCGCATTTGCTCTAGTTTTCCATTACTAATGTGACACTATTGGGTCTCGCCACATTGTCATCGTATCAGAACACGTTTCCCGAGCTTCGCGTCTGCTACATGTATTCAGTTCGAGTTGTGTTTGGTTAATTAGATCATCTGCGTCCTATGTAACTGGCTCGAGCAATTGGTTTTATGTTATTGCATCAGGAGCCATAATCGGGGACGGAGACCGTAAGCGCGCGCCATTTCTAGTATTGGGGTTGTCCCCATGATATGGGACAATAATTCTATTTTTAGAACAAATTACGCCATCGCCTGCGGCACACGCGCGAACATGCTGCGAGGATTTTTGCGGATGTCGCGCGGGGGAAATGGCGTCCGAAATTCCCGATATTTTTTATGTTTTTGGCCCACAACTCAACGCGTTTACGTCTGTTGGAATTTTGCTTAAGTATTTTCGTCGTAAGCTGCTTCAGTTTGAGTGAAGTAAGACAGTGTCGAATTTGGGTATGTTCCGCTTTAAGCTTAGATATATATCGCTGACCAAGTTGTGTTCTGACGGATGCTTCTTTTACATGAGCTGTACATTACTCCACTTTAAATTTCACATATGTTAAAGATTAACAGCTTTTCCATTACACAACAAAAAACTAGCTCGATATATTTAGATATAGCAGAGCTTCAGGACCTCATAGTTTCCTAGCTCCTCTTGCCACACGCTTCCGAGGAATTTGCCAGTCTATCGCGACCGAAAAGTAAAATAAAATAATTGCTAGTTTGAGTTTCGCCTGAATTGTAAGCAACGCTTGATGTTTCATTCAGGCCCAATAACTTTACGTCCGTAGATACCGCTCAGTTTTATTCGTGTAAAAATCCAGTAAATTCTTTGTTGTCGATGAATGAGAGCGCCCGCCGATGCGTGTTTTGTACAGTCAGTAAACATGACAAATTGTACTTCCGCCGCACTTTCGTGTGAAAGCGTACATCGAACTCAAACAATAACTCTATAGTTTTTAAATATGTTTAAGCTTGATAAATGTTTGAGGACATATTAAAAGCTAAGCTGAAAATATGAGAATAAAGCAGAAATAATCAGCAAAGTTACGATGACGCTTTCTTTCATCAACTTCGAATAACCATTTCGATTTTGTTGATCGAGTTATCAAACTCCTTGTCTATTTCCATTTTCGCAGTGTAAAACTTCACCATGCTTATGTTGAAGAAACACACATGATGTTAGTAGCTTTTTTTGCGTTCGTGAGATTTGTTGCAGCATCTCAGCAGAAAAGATAACGAAAGAAATCTTTGTCAAGATTTGTTGACAATTGAAAACAACGACTCGGACTTGAAAGTGCACGAGCCGCACTATGCAAATGAGCTAATTGTACGCGTCAGACTTTCCTTTCAAAAACTTTTGCAAACTCACTAAACAAGCAGAAACAATAAGAAACCATCAAAACAGGTTTTGGTTATGATTAACCATTGTCCGAGAAACTCACAAATTAACTCGATACCAGAGTAGAGAGTTTTCTTGCTATATTCTTAAGTCAGAACAAACACAAAAACATACGCGTAAGCTTACAACTAGCGCGAGCAGATCTTCTTATTCATTCCCAGCGCGAGATTGAAGTCTTGTTTTCGACCCTGAAAAACCCACCTTTTCCGTTGGCTCAGAACATAAAACTACATATAAGCGCCCTGGTTCTTAGTCCCTGTCTTATTCCCTGCCATCGCTGTGAAAGATACGCAAGAGAATCTCTCAACTCTCACCATTTGATCATGCAACGTGACAACATCCACACGAGAACCCCCGACATGTGCGTGGATCCGCGCGGATATATGACGTCAGGATGGCGCAATTTGTTCTAAAAATAGAAAAATTGTCCCATATCATAGGTGCGCGCGGATCCCAAGACTTACGGTCTCCGTCCCCGATTATGGCTCCTGATTGCATCCAATATTGCAAACTGCTCTATGTTCACATGTAGATCACCGTAAACATGGTAACTGGTTAACTTACGGCGCACGATTCGCAAACATAAACGTCAAATTTTACACAAGCAGCTGAATAAAATGATTGCTACATAAACTGCAACAGAAGGAAAATAGAAAAAAAAAAAAAAAAAAAAAAAACCGGACAAAACAACGATAATAACAACACCAAAAATTCAGACTAAAGAAGACAAGCAATAGACAAAAGACCACTCATTTAAATGGCATTGTCAATAGCAGAGCTCCAGCGCGCTGAAGGCGCATGAGCGGAGCCCCATTGCTTTGGTAACCCATCGAGCTAAAATATTTTGGTTTTCATGTGATTGCTCGTCCGTACTTACGTCCGTACGTCCGTCCGCACGTCCCTAAGTACGCCCCTTCATGTAAATCAATGTGAAATGTCACTCTAAAACAACCTTGTTCCTGGGGATTTTCCCCAAGAGATAGGCAGGTTTACAGCGTACGTCTTTACTTTAAAATTTGGGCATCCACGTTATGTTTAATTGATACTGAATAGTAATACGTGACCCCATCGCGGGCTCATGTTTAGAGCTTATAGATGTTACTTGCTTTTTTTTTTTGGAGTTGATCGCTGCCCAGGTACAGGTTTTGGGTTGGATCGCAGGTTCAAGCCAAATCAGGTGCTCTGCTTTTAGGCTTGGTTAGGTCTATATACCAACCATGGTCACATAGGGCCAAAATAAATCTATTTAAATCTAAGTCTATATATTACTATGTTAAGGAAACAATGGAAATAGTACTGAGTTTTATTTATTTAGTTTTATTATATAGTTTATTAAATATTTACCTAGCATTAGATGGCGATTCTTCATTTAACATTTTGGAGGTTACTCTCATTACCATTGTGAGTATGCCCAAATTAATCTAAAGAATATAATGGAGAAGGTATGCATGAGAATGAAATTGACACATACAGTGGAACAACCTTGGATTGTTTGAACTGTGTAATTATATTAACAAAATTGATTAGGATGTGCAATACCGTCATGACAAAGATGGCTGGACCAACAAAGCTCCAAATAGCTCCTGTCTCCACTGACAACCAGCAACTAAGAAAGAATTTACAGTAGGTTAACAGAAGGTAACGCTTTCACCATGGAGTGCAGTGATACAGATATGCCTCCGACGGTTTTCTTACGTAACTGTTGAAAAATAATTTCAGTTTGAACTTACATTTCCTTTGAAAGAAGCCTCTTTTGAAAAATGGCAACGACGATTACAGTTACGGTGAATGGGAAACCTTGGCAAAAATGAAACTATGTTAATCACCAGAATGAGTTGTAAATGGGCAAAAATCTGCAGAATGTCCAACTTTTGAACAGCACTAACCTCAACAATAGCACACAGATTAGAGCGGTTTTTAATTGAGTGTCGTAAAACCAAAACCAAACCAGTTACTGAATTAGACTGTTCAGCATATCTCAAACCGTATTCTTAGTAAAACAAAAACCAAAGTGATCGTCTGATTATTTATGACACTTGATTGAAAACTGCTCTAAAACTGTACTAAGCTACTACAGGGACCGCAAAATAGTATCTTTACATTAGCTAAGCATAATTGACCACAAATCGGCAAAAATCTAAAACATAGTCAAGAAAATAAAGTTTAAGAAAACGATGCCACCTTACCCCATCCTATACACGTGTAATATAGATTCCTTCCTCTTCCTGACTCAAAGACTCTGACCACCATGAAGTAAATATGGATTCCTTCAGCGAGCATCCACGAAAAAACACATAGGAAAAAGAAAAAGAGTCCAACTGCGACTGCGTAACAAGCAACCTACAAGAGAATAATCCATTGAATGAGTTATCCAATCGCGTACAAAAGAAACGAATGAAACCTGACAATAGTAATATTGAGAAAATACAATTTTGTTCCACTTGATAAAGATTACTACCCTTCCCCCGTTTTAGTGGCTTCTGATCAGAGAAGAAATGTATAGAGTGTTCCACGACTAATGTTGCCAATCATTTACGTAAACAATTTATCATCAGCTTATTTTGAGTTAAAGACTTCAAGCCAAATAACGTACATTATGTTCGTTTGTTATCGACCTGTGGACATTATTTGACTGTGTATGTATGTCGTTTAATTAAATCACATTTAAACTTGATCAAAATCACTCAGTTATTTACCTGTGATGTCTGTGGTTTCACTCCAAAAGCTGCTACAAGGAATAAGACTTGAGCAAGCAAAACAGCAGTCACCAAATTTATATGAATAATAATTCTCTGCGACCGAAGGCTTCTGTAAAGGAAATAAATACGGAAAACATGAGCTTCATTTTCTAATTTAACAAAGGTATCTTTGAACATCCGAACAGAGTATAAATAGATGTTTCAAAGGACCACACTGAGTGTATAACTATTCGAACAAGTTACCTAGCTATATTGGCTTCAAATTCTCTTTATATGCAATTATTTAATTAATCACAATCTCCCTAGCTGATTACAGACCCATTTCTAGTACTGACTAGGGAAAAGAAAGCGAGAAAGGCCAAAACAAAACAACTGGACGAGGTCAGCCGAACAAATACTTCAGCAGATATTGCTAGGATTGAACGTTAAAAGAACTCAAAGTCCAGGATCGAGGCAGGGGAAGGAGAACTTTACTGCGCTACATAGTGGAGCGACGTGGCTAACAGAAACTATGGCAAAGGGGTAAAGGGTGGGTTATAGTAGCTACGCTGCCTTCCTTGGCCTTCTCATATACATACTTGGATCAATTGTATACTGCATAACTTACGGTAAGAATGCGTATGTAATGATTGTCAGAATGCATCCCAAGATGGACAAACCACAGCCTACGTAGGTGATAATGGTTAGAGGTAGTTCGTGTTGTTTGCCGGGCTGAAAAGATAAACAAAAGTATCATGACAGGCAATCAGTCGGTCACTTTGTCAACCAATCGATCGATCAATGGACCAATCAATTATCGCTTCTTAGATCCAAAGCTACTTTGACAATGGTGTAACGAAATTCATGATCAATAACGGGATAGGCGTATGGAAAACTGGTGTCGTCTTGTTAAAATTATAATAAAAAGTTGGACAATATTTCACCTGATTTGGAGTGGCCCTCGTCAGAACAGCAAAACTGGTCAGATGATCGCAGTGACACATGACTGTTGAATAGTTTCTTTGCACAACTGTACAGCCTTCTGTAGACCAAACACCGTGTTCCTTCCTGTAGTTTAAATAAATTACTTTTTTGTCACAAAAGAAATCACTCGACTGGTGATAGAGCAACAAGTGGTGAGTTTTTTGTGGATTCTGTGCAACTTTCTGTCGGTGTTTCAAAAGGTACAAAATTTGCCTGACTCCGAAAGGTGTACAGGTATTTTATACCTTGATTTTTTTTTTAAAGAGATAGGAACATATAATGGAACGAAGCTAGATATATTCTATTTAAAGGAATAAGGAGTCAAGTTGAGTTTTGAAATAATTAAAGATAATGTTGTGCATTTGGAGTTAACAGGAATTCATCACTCCACAAGATTTAAATTGATTTAAACAAATTAATATCATAAAGATCTAACTTACATACTACTTTGATTCCAAAATACGCAGTTCGTGTTGCTGAGAGTTGGCTATGAAAAAACAGCGAAGAAGGATCATTGGGAAAAAAAAGCATTTTAAAGGAAATTTAGCCTGCAGAGCAGGCGAGAATTTATCGAGCGAGCGCTCACATCGTAAAAAGTTTAGCCGCCATCTTGAATTTTTCATGCAGTGGAAGATTGGAGAGAGAAAGAAAGTTTTACCAAGGGGGTGAATGATAGGCAAGAGGAAGGATAGGGGAGGAGTCCCCCACCGTCTAACATGGCGGTCTAACATGACGACCGCAAGGTTGTAATGCTAACTCGCCCCAATAAGACGCCTGCACTGCAGGCTAAAGGAAATTAAAAACAAAGCAAAGCAAAACAAAACAAACACTCAAAAAAGCAATTAACAAAAACATTACGTCGAAAATCAAAGATACTTAATTAGATCTCAGTTTGATCCAGGCAACGTGCTCTGAATGTCCGCTAGACACACGTGCGCATGCTCAAAATGACTTTCCTGATTATAAGTTTGTATTAGTTATTCCACAAGCAGAAAGTTTTACCTTAGAAAGCCAGAATTTCATCCTGACTGGTTTTTCAAACTCACCTTTGCGTTGCGGTCTGGTAATGATATTCATAATGCGAGTTCCTACCTCTTGATTGCTACTGTGGAATTGATCACAATGAACATGTTGGTGTCATTCAAAGGTTCTCTACAGTTATAGGACTTCACAATGTTTTTTCCCAAGGTATAGTCGAACTGTGTCGTGATTTAACTAATTATTAAGATCAACACTCACGTTGCATCTTTCATAGCTGTTAATGAGTCAAACATCATCCACACCACCTTACCAAGTTCTGATGAGAGAAAAGAAGGAAAGAAAAGTAATTGGCGTGTAACAACGAAGAACATTAAAAATTGATAAATACTGTGTAATATTTGCACAAGTAGTAATAACGCGTTTATGATAATCAAAATTGCAGGTAGTATTTCAATATCTCTTAAGTCAATTTCGGATGCTACAAATAAAAATTGATAAAGATCCAACAACTCACTATCCTCGAATCCTTTTTTTCAACTGAGAAAAGACATTCCTACGACTTCCCCACTTTTTATTTTATTAGTATAAATTTACCTGATGCATTTGAAGGGAAGGCTTCTCGAGGAAGCATAACGCTACTCAAGTCGTGGCGTGCATAGTTCTCGAAATCACCGTCAAGAATGTCTGGAAATCGTAGCTCTTTCTTTCGCGTTAGATTCACAGACGCCACCGCCATATCTGTAGATAAAAAATAGACGCATAGATATCATAAGAATATTTCGTTCTACTCAACCGAACTTCATTAGCCACAATTTAAATGCGAATGTTGATTAAGAAGGGTAAAATCGTGTTCATTAGGATCCCAAGGGAACTAAAATGGTGTCATAGAGCTTACCTGAATGAATCTGAGAGAATTGAAAAGTTTGTGAACGAGTATGAGTTTTAAACCTTTATTTTGCTCTGAGAACAGGAATTTTTTGGTGTTTATTGGACAACTGTAACTCTACAAGACCCTTGGATTCCGGAGTTAGCAGTCTAAATCGAAATAACAAATGATTTCCCGGGAGGCACGAGGTGCTGTGACGTTATGGATACGCAGCTCCTTTCGTGATCGAGAGGTTCCCATATCGAGGGCGAAACAAACCTAGGGAAACTTAGTTAAGCACCCAGCCTGATTTTGACCTCAAACTAACATATCAAGAGATCATGTGAACCTCAAGACTAATTGGTATGAAAATTAGAACCCATGCGTTTTTTTCTTTCTTTCTTTTTTTTTTCTAGCTAGATAGCATCCATGGGGCAAGTTTTGAAACAAGAAAAACGTATTGTGGGGATGCCACTTGCAATTGCCATTCCAGTTACCTAGGGAAGCCTGGGCACCAGCTTTCGATATAAGAATGTTTGCGATCGTCAAGGGTAACCAGCCCGAACTGTGAATGATTAGTGTCAATAGTTGACAATTATTCACCGAAGTGGAGGTGAATAGTGGTGGATGTTTAACGAGCCGCGAAGCGGCGAGGTAAATATCCATCACTTTCACCGACACTGAGGTGAATAATTGTTTTAGTATATACCACACAAGCTGAATAATTAGCGGACTGAAACGTTATTTTATGTGTGACAAGCGGTCGGAAATTTTAAAATCTCTCGCGCCGGCTGCTCGGAGGTGAATAGTACTTGCTAATCACCTCCGAGTTAACCAATCAGAGCGCGCGAGAAGCACTATTCACTTGTGTGGTATATACTAATTAGCGATACGAGCGATACGATGTGTAGTGTTTGAAGTTAACATTAGTTACCCAGACGATTCGAGAATTCTCTGAACGCTGGTGGCAAATAAGTGACAAACTTAGCATGGATTCGATATTTAGACGATCCTTTTAAAAAGCTAACAGCATCTTTAACAATTTTCCGGGTTTTTCTGATTGGGTTTGTGCTTTAACTTTATGAAACTGACAATCTCGTTCATAAAGGCTATTTCCAGTGGCGGATCCAGAACTTAAGGCAGTGGGGCCCCAGTTTGTATTGCTTGCCCTGCCGGCTTTTCTTCCTGCGATTTTCTCTTTTTTTCCCCAAAAATAAGGGGGGAGGGGGGCGGGACACCCGGGCCCCTCCCCTAGATCCGCCACTGGTTTCGATTTTTGTAGCCAGTTTGTACGTTTGGTCTTCTTAGGAATTATGTTGTGAGATTTTACAGACAAAGAAACAAAGCTATTTTATGGTAAGGTAAATAACATATTATAGGTAGAACAAAGACAGTATTGAGTGACTCACCTACTTTTCCAGAGGAAAGTGTTATTGTTTTATAACCATCACTTGTAGGTTTCACTTGCTCTGCTACGGTAAATCCAATTTCCTCAACTCTTTTCACTAACATGAACTCAATTCCACGCTGAAGAGGTTGAATCAAAACCAGCTTACTTCCGTTATTAGAATAGAGCATTTCAGATACATTATATTATCATTTAGCAAAAAAGGAAAAGCAACGCGTTTCAGTAATTGAAATTAACTTTTTGAGGACGAAGTATTGCCGGAGCACTTATAAAATTTGTTGATGATTATTTGAAAACAGCAAAATAAAAAGGTCGCCTTAGTTCTTTCAACTCTGTGACTTCTTTGGTTAAATTCCTTACAGTTTTTTGTGAAATCAGACACACGTACCTCTGAGGCGTTTGGAATTCTGTGACTCTCTATCAGGAGATCCCCGGCTAAACTAACAAAGCTCTACAAGTCAAAAAGAAAATCTAAAGTAAAACAATTGACACATTGATATGGCCTGGTAACATCGTATGTGCGAAAAAACATCAATGGAGTCCAACAGAAATATGAAAAAAACAAACGGAGTCCCCTTTCGGGGGAGAGGGTGGGGAGAACGCCGTGCCCTTCCGAACCGAAGCTCCGAAATGTGACCACTAAGCTACAGGGATACTCCTTGAATTAGGTAGCAAATTTAGCGGTACCTATGTTAAATGTAGATTTATTGACAGCCTAAACTTGCTTTGGATTACGTGCTGTGAAAATTATGCAAGACCTTGCTTAAGATTATAGAATTTTTTTAAAACCATTATTAAATCTTTCCCAAATAAAAAAAAATGCCATCCCAAGTAAGATCAGTACTTTTGCAGGTCTTTGCCTATTGGATACAAGCTAATAAAAAGGGGCTTAAAGGAAAAGACATGGCAAGATGGGTATAATTTACTGTCAGCCAGGTTTGATGTCCTTCCCTAAAATACCTTTTCACACCTAATTTGGTTCAAAAGGGAAAAAAAAAAGAAGATTGTACGAAAGAACATCAAAAGCTAATAAAGAGCGGCTTAAATTAAAAAAGACATGGCAAGATGGCTTTAATTTAGGGTCAGGGAGGTTTGATGTCCTTCCTTAAAATGTCTTTTCACACCAAACTTGGTTCAAAGGAAAAAAAAAGAAGATTGTATGAAGGAACATCAGTGGAGTCCAACCGGAGGCTGAACGCCATGCCCTTCCGAACCGAAGCTCGGAAATGTAACCACTGGGCTACAGTTGGCATCGTATTTTCATTGTTGGAGAAATCTACGGAAATTGTGGCTCATTACCGTGGAAGAAGAAGACAGGAGACTACAGAAATCTAGGATGAGTTTTATTTAAGCTCACCTGAATTTTAGCAATGTCCTTTATATCGATAGAAGAGATATTAAAACCGAGGAGATCATCCAGATCTGAAACAGAGAGCCACTACATCGTTAGTTGTTGGTTTGTACATGAGGGGCATAATCACTTGAATTTTACCGTATTAAGTATTCAATTTAGCAAAAATGCTGTAATCCTATTGGCTGAGCTATCTCACACAATTACATATTTGGGTAAAATTATATTAAAATAATTCGGTAATTTGCTCTCAAAGTCTATGAGTTGATCGGTTGATTCGGCGGTCAGCCTCACCAACTACTTTATTCATGTATCACCTAATAGAGGTCTCGATGTGCTGCTGCTATTATCTTCAGTTGTAAACGAATACTTCCTTATTAATTTTAGTAAGTATTAGTAAATAAATAAATTACCTTTTTGAAGTTCCTGTACCGTCCGCTGACTAATTCCGTTTTGAGAGACTGATGACCCGGCTGAAGCAGTCGCACTGGCAGTAACTGTAGGTAAGACTGAACTCTGTCTTATACTATAATCATCTGTTTTACTTGGTACAACTGAGAGAAAAAAAAGCGAAACCAAATCGTATTTGCCTAATATATTCAAGTCTTTTACTATTATTTAAGGGGTGCATATAAGCTTCTACAGCTTGTCGAGGTCAAAGTAAAATATTCTCGTATATGTTTTTAAAGATACATGTTGGAAAATGATTTAATTTTGAAATTTCTTTTTGTTGGAGCAATTCATCACAGCCGTGGAAAAACAAATACATATCAAATTACTTACCAGAAAGTGATGGAGTGAATTCCAGGCCAGTATATTTGATTGGCGCATTAGTACTTTGTGGCATGGCAGATGATGATAACGTTAAGGTTGTGGTCACTATGCCAGGGTCAGTTTCCATTGCTTTTGGTTTCGAATCTGACAAAATAAATCGAAGATGCTTTAAGTAATAAGCTCCGCGTCATTTGTCAGCTTTCATGAAAATGTTAATTAGTCAAAAATCAGTATGGCATGATCATGACGTGTGCGTACCACCTCCACAACTACCATGAAAACAACAACAGTGAAATATAGACAAAATTGAAGGAGCAGATCATGACAGGAGATTATTATGTCGTACTACACCCCTTCCCATTAGGCAAGCGTTCTAAACGAGTCTCAAATCAGCCTGCACCCGAGTATTACACCTTTTAAAGTTGTTACTTGTTTTATTTAACTTTTATTCCTAAGTTTTTAACTTCAGATAGTGCATTTCTACAGCTTTCTCGTTGATTCACTTAAGGAGGCTGGCAGCAGTTTCCAGCACTTTTCTAAGGATAAGGACGAATACTACCACTGTTTAACAAGTGAAGGTGATGCTATAATAATGGTATCACACAATTGCCCAATCATGGGTAAACAAGTTGCAATCATCTATTTTATATAACAGGTTACCATAGCAACAATAAAACCTATTAAAACAGCCTTAATTTAAGCTTTAAGCACTTATAACTCAAAAACGAGCTCGGTGACACTCATTTTGATTATTGAATTGTGTTAAACATGATAACATCCAACTTTTTACCGAGTTTAAAGGCATTCTGTAGAGTGAGTTCAGAGCTACCTTAAATTCTCGACAATTTAATGTTGCTATGGGAACCTATTTTGCCACGAAATTGACACCAAAATGTTAACCAATAATTGGGCGCTCTTCTGATACCACGATTGTGGCATCAACCGATACAGAATAGTTATAATGACCCATCAAAATCGACTTGTTGGAAAATGCTGGAATCTGTTTTGAGCCACCTTAATTCCGGGTTAAACCTTTAACTTTTCTTTAAACTTAAAAGAAACATGTGAGGCAAGTGTCTTTCAGTTTAAAATTTGTTGGCGGTAGGCGGAAGTTCCGTCGAAAGAAAATGACTAAAAAGTAGCAGATTTGGCGAGCTTTCTACCACAGAAATACAAGAAATAATTGGCAACACCACATTGACTCTGGTGAGAAGAGTCTGGTACTCTGAAAAATTTATTCAAAAAGGGTTTTAGGAAACAAAACGGCAAAAAAATCACGGGAAGATCCAAAAGCCGCCTTAATCACGTTCAGAAAGTGAAAAAGAGATTGTCGGAACTGTTTTGCGTAAATTCTTGGCTAATTTGAAATGCACGAAGTATATAATTTTCAGCAACACTATTACTTCGGATCTTTCCATATTTCTCTTAGTTGCAATTTTCCAAAATATAGACGACTTTAGAAGAGTTTTTGCAAGGAATATTTCAGAACAAAAAACTCGTCTTTCTTCTCGCTTCCCACACGTTCATGTCATTCAATGCAAAAAGTTAAATCGCGCCACAGATTTTGGCGCCTTTTCATACCATCACATCGTTAAAACCAAATTGAAATGTCCACACTATCAGTCGGTTGAAGAATATAGTATTTAGACAATTACTCCATAATATTCGTGCCTCGTTTGTTGGGTATCACCTCGTTTGTGTTAATCAAAGCAATAAAATGTACCTTGGCAAATGAAGTCAACAATCCAGGGAACATCTACTCCCTCAGCATCAGCCGCGTCTCCGCTAAACAGGTCATGCTCATGCTCAACAAGACTAACAAGGCCTAATTTGCTGGTGCTGTTTCCCATGGCAACCACCGATACTGAAATTCCTTGGGCCCTAGTATTACTTAAAACGTTTTGCATTAAAGTGCGTTGTGTGATATCCCTGGCAAACGTAAACAAAACTAACGCCTTAGAAGACGATGTACTTTCATGAAAGGCTATTAACGCAGTCACAAATACGTTGGCAAACTGCACTTCTTTGCTCGCGTTTAAATCGTTCTTGATGCTAGCAAGTCCTTGCAGTAGGTTGTTGGAATTAGTGAAGTCGTTGAATCCAAATTTAAAATGGACTTCGCTTCCGTAACTGATCAATGCAATCCGTGTGTGGTCATGAGATATCTGGAAATGCTTGACGATGTCTTTTATGTACAGCAACTGCTGATTAAACTCGCTTGAAGAATCCCTGGATTGGACTGCAAAAATTATGTCCGCTGACTTTAAACAAACTGCGAGACAAAAGACATTTTAAGTAGAATAAACAAGTAAACGAGCAAGCAAAAAAGAAAAAAAAAAGACAACCAAAAAGGAACGTACTAAGCAAGTAGGTTGAGTCTTCGATCGATACAACGCTATATTTTCAAGCGTTTTCACTTTCACCATATGACTCATCCTTTCTAATTTTCAGCTACCAAGAACTTTCTTCATATATTTTCACTGGAGGCCAATACGGACACAGACATTTATCTGGTAATTTAACTGTTAACGTAAAAAGTTATAAAACGCACCTGAATCGACCATTTCCACGTAGATCACCCCGTCAGCACCTCTTCCTCCAGAATAAATCAACGGTCCACTGTTTAAATAAACAGCTCCTCCTGCTCCTCCCCCAGCCCCGTAACCAACTTCTCCTGCTGCAGAAATGTTATCTCCGCCACTCTCCCCGAATGGTCCGGAACCGTTAATGAGAATCCCTCCCTCTCCTCCCTGCACCGTGGAGGTTTGCAGAACAACGTCCATGCCATTAGAACCTGAAAAAGCACAAGATGTCTATATATGTGGATGCAGATAGGAAGATACACAAGTACAGATTAGCAAAAATAAATCACAGCAGCGACTAGGACAACGACGAGGACGACGACAGCAAAATTTTTATTTCTATTGCTCAAATTATTTCTTATTTTTCTTCATTTTCAACGTAGAAAATATTCATATTTTCCAAGTTGTAGTGGTGGGACGATTTCACTCCATCACTCCTTCACTCCTTCACTTACTGTTAGAGATTTGAAGCCCCTGGGTGGGGGAGGGGGGGGGGGGGGGGAAAGGAAATTCCCATATGAGAAGGTCAGGGATGCTCGTCGGAAAATTTGAACTTAACTCCTAAAGAAGACTAATTTGGGCATTGTTTGAACTTTATTAGACCCCGAAAAGATACCACCTAAAACGGAATAGGTTCGATTATAAGCCACAGTTTATTAAGAAAGGATCCTGCGTGCACTTGTAGACCCGACTCGCGTACTCGAGAGATCAGCGGAAAACAAATGAGAGCGTTTCTTTTATCATTATTTCTTCGAGTGTACCTTAAAGGATACTTTGACAGCTAAGAATGGTGGCGTTTCGTTATCAACACCTTAAGTGAGACCAGAATCCTGGAGTTGTACCCGAGACGACGAGCATCCCCGACCTTTCCGTATAGGAGTCCACCCCCTCCCCCCTCTTCCCCGGGTTTCGAATATCGCACTGTCCAAGGCCGTTTTACAGTCGATTGCACCGTGTCAAGTTAGTTATTCTTTGAATTTCTGCGCAAGTACTCAATATCTTACTACAAAAGTGATCTAAATTGAATAGATTTTTGCACGGAAGTTTTCATAAAGAGAAGCTAATTATAGAAATAGCTCATTTCCCGAAGGCGTATGCTTGTACAGGTTTAACCGTACTCGATTGCCGAAAGCAAGGGAGATATTGAAAATCACAAAATTGATGAGCTAATAAATTTTCGAGGTATGATTCAAGCCGTGATTAAACGTTTTGGCCGATCAACAGACAAGAGAATTGAGGAGAATTCGAACGACGCGTTTCGCTATTATTTACACAGTATTGTAAATAAATTCTTCAAAGAAGAATACGGACATGGCGAAATGATTTGTACAAAATAGTTGATAAACAGAAAACAAAAGACATTACACAAGACGGGGAGTTCAGCAGTCACTAATATCGCCTTGGAAAGGAAAGAAAAAAAAAAAAAAAAAAAAAAAAGGAAGAAAAAAAAGTTATTACAACACGGAGTATTCGCATTTGGCAACCCATCCAAGCAGGATCCTCGCCGATCAGGGATTAACTTTGTTGAGTGGACGAGATAGACGCGGCCCTGTCCTTGTGGTATTATTACTCTACGTTATGATTCTAAGATCTCTCAAAAGGCAACAAAGAAAGAAAAAAATCACTGATATCGCCTGGAAAAGTAAAGAACGAAAAAAATTGGAATGAAAATGAGAATACGATTGTGCTTGCTTTGGTGATTGGACAAGAAACGGTACTTTCGTTATAATTGTCTCGGACAAGGATCACCAATAACTTCACGAATATTTTCAACGGCGTGACATCTCCTCGAGTATTCTCTTACCATTGCGTTTTGCCAGTGAGCTTTAACTTTAACTTAACGTACGGATTAAGACCTCAAGTCAGTGGCATCAAAATTGTCACTGTTTACAGACGATCCATTTTCCAAGTTGAGTGGCTCATGGCAACTTTGATTTACATACATATTTTCACCAAGCTTCGTAAGACAGCTTACCAAATACCACGATTTTAAAACCCTATATGAAGTATACATTAGTGGTTCTGTGCTTGGCGATGGATGTTGGGGTCATAATCATATTAAAAGGAAGAAAAAACTGTTCCGAGATTTAAGGGACAAGTTAATAATCGTTATCCATTTGAAATAGATCAAAAAGAACTTCCTTTTATTACGATATTCAAATTCAACGAAATCTTGATGTATTATTTCAAATGTTACCTTCCAATTTGAAAAAAAGTATATGTGTTCGATAATTATGCTTTCCTCCTTTAATCGTCTTAGCTCAGGTAGTTTATTAATTTATTAAGTCGACCGGAAGGACGGTTAAGAGTTTAGAAAAGGAAAGAAAAAGAAGCTTTTGACTGAGAGCTATCCTGGAATCGCCACAACAGTATAGATTTGGTAGATTGTGCGTTGCGCTAACTTTGAAAAATTAATGATTAGAAAACCATGTCTACCCAAAGTTTATTAAGAGGAAATCTGATAGAATATAGAGCAATTTTTATTAGTAATTTTAAGTATATCACAAGCCCTTTTTCCATTTTCTAAAAGCTGAAGATATAAATAATTGCCTGAAGCTGACAACAACGAAAACACTTTCCCATGGGAACTCGACAAAATAAATTTCAAAGTTCAGAGAAGTGTCCAAACACAGGTAGTTTCATTTCAACAGTACTTTCAAGTGTTTCAAATAAACTTGATTTTTTTTTACATTTGGTGTCGTTAGAAATGATTTCTTGCAAAAAGATATTTCAAACAGTCGCAGAGAAGTTTACATTACGATGTAAACAATCTCGGTACAAAGTTTTTGTCCACTTGTTTCTCGAAATTCTGGTGGATTCTTTGTTAATAGTTAGCGAATACGACGGATACTAGGTAATAAATTTACCTTCTGTTATCTTGCTTAATTGCAGATGTCTTACTCCTCTGACCTGCACCAAGGAATAGCCCAAAACTTTTCTAGTGCATCCGCGGCCTCCGGGCGCGGTTACATAGTTGCCAAACTGTGACTGCAGTCCATTAGAAACGGATTCTACACTGTGGCCTTTCTCTCCCAGTCCACCTCGGCCTATTGAGACATTGATAGTCTTTGGACCACTAACATGTATAATGTTTATCGCCAGATTGCCGCTTTCGCCTCTTCCTTGCTTTATTCCTCCGCAACCACCACCCCCACCTCCCACGGCAAGTACTCTCAGACGATATGTACCATCAGGAACGGTAAAGGTTGTCGAGTTAGGAAGCAGATATGCTGCTCGGTTATCTATATAAAATTACGAAGCAAATTAGCATACTATGATTATATTCACACATTCAGATCACAAGAGATTTGAGCTTTACATTATTCAATTATGGAGTCGTTACACACTGATCCGATCGCGCAGACGTTTTATTCTTATAATAATTCAATTGGTAGCTTGTTAGATGAAGTTTATTTTGATCTGGGGAATGGCTAGTAATATGCACTCGAACCGCTAGATTTAGATGCTTGACTGATTACTTAGTGATGCAGGTGTGTAGATCAGTCTTTTGTTCCTGCACTGAAAGACAAAAAAAATGACTATGATATCAATTAACACGATGGTCTTCAACCGACACCAGATGCCCAGCAACCTCTGACAGTCATGAAAATGTTCCTGAGACTAAATAGGGATTTGTTTTAGCTTTTTATTACAATTGTTCAGGAGGATCTTCTCGAGCACTCTTGCAATATGCAGGTAAGATATTACTTTCATGACAGAATGGTTCTACAGATACTGGACTTGGCTTTTTATTTTCCTTTGCAATTCTCAAACTTTTTTTTTCTTATTGAATAATGAATGTTTTTCCTCAAACAATTGTAAATGGTATTTGTATTTTTCGGAAGATGACTCCACGCCAAATTCTGTACATGAATGCCATTAATCATGCAGGAAAAGGAAACAGAGTTTTGTTACTGTTATTTATACTTAAGCCATAAAAATGCGAATGATCTTGTAAGTGTGTAAGTCAACAGTGGAACAGCTAATGCAGTGATTGTCAGTGATTGGTACAAGTAAAACTGATTGAAGTGATGATTTCCTTCGCTTGACCGTGGACACATTAACCATCAGGAAAGAAATATTTGGTATTCCGTCACGAAATGTAAAATCAATCAGCGCGGAGCTCATTGAGTTTGCTTAAGCAGGAAGGTCTCTGATGAGTTCCTAGCACGGGACAAGATACTGCGTTAGATAAGCCGCGATTCACAAGGCCGCTCCTCCAAAGATACTTTGTCCATTCTACAATTCAACAAACAACACATGTAGTTGATCTTACTGATTTTCTTTGTGTATATTGATGGCTCGTTCGTTCGTTCGTTCATTTAGACTCGCACTTTCTTTAATATAAGGCATTTTGAGTATATGAATAGGAATACGGAGATAAAATGCAACGAAGTATCATAAGGGAATACCCGGAACCTGATCGTCTATTCTTAACTTATAATTTACTTTTGCAATGAATTCAACCAATCTCAAATTAGTTTACATGTAGTTAGTTGTTAACACTCAATCCTAGATGAAAATTCTTGGAGACCATTTTCACCGTTAATGACTATTTTGTTTGTATTTGCTTGTATGCATTGCAATATTTGCATGTTGTTTTTAAACGTAATATGAGTGATCATTAACTTCAAATCTTCAGGATCCCAGCTTCCCCTAACGTGCTAGGTGAAACGTTTTAGATCAAGTAATAAACCGCAAATTTCTAAGATGGGTAGCCGCGGAAAATATTTATGATTTAGTCCAAGAAACAGAAGCGAGATAAAGATCCTACGGCCCTAAATTAGTCTGGAAAAAAGTTTTTATAAGGTACTTACTCCATGATGGGTTGGTCCCAAAGAACCGGACATTTAATGCGCAAGGAGAATATTTTATAATGTAATAGTTATGCATATATGTTCCTCTTGTGATAATTTTGTTTTATTGATTGATCGAAATAGACACAGTCATGCCGCGACCCATAATAGACCACAACAATTATAGATTCATTCAAAGTAATGAGATTCTCTGATACTGACTTTTTGAAAAATGAGTTATTTGAAATATATGTTGTGATTCAATATCACCTTTCGTACATTTTGGTATTATCCTTAGTTTCATATGCAGTATGATATATTACCATACAGACAGTACAAGGTAAACACCAAATTGTATCAAGGGTAAAACTGAACCACAAGATATATATCATTATCTAGGAATTCTGGCTAATAATAGTTAGAATATTGCTTTCTTGGTAACCATACATGTACACTTAGCTAGGATATTCCTGCAACGAAATACACTGAGAAATACTGAAATTTTGAAACGAAATTAATGAAATACTTGGCATGGACAATAACAGGTTTGAAAAAAGAGGCCACCTTATACAATAAACCATAAGACAGCATTGATCACAAACAAAAAGCCACAACATTTTATCCGATTCAGCTGAAAAAGCCAGCATACCTAAACCGATACGAACAGAGTTTTACCTGTAGCAAATTTTGTAGTACTTCAATAATGGTTTAGTTTTCTCACCTTTAGCAAATGTCACTTGCGTTGGGGATGTTCTATAAGCGAATAACAGTACAGTAGCGAATATATATACTTCATTTTCCATTGCGACCAGCTGGATACTGTACGGACGGCAAGAGAAATTTCCTGTGGACTTCAATCGTGCAGTCCAATAAATATTTATATCACAAGTCAATTTGGACAGACAGCACTTAAACCCACTACGGAAATAGCCACTCGAGATAATATCAAAATGTTTTGAGATTTAATTTAGAATCTGAAATCTCGTTCGCTGCTCTGAAATGTTGTGGTTACTTCAAACATACATTAAATGCAGTTGCAAGCTCACGGGTCAAATGAAAGTGTTTCTTTTAACAGTTAGGAAAGAAAAAATCAAGAGAATGTCACAATTTTTCAACTAAAAAAATTTAATTTGATTACTTCGCGCACAAATCAAAAGAGGACCATTAAGGCCCATAACTGAACAAAAAAAAAGGCAAAGAAATGCGACAGCTAGGCGGCGGCTTAGATGTCCAAGGCTCTCACTGGATTTAATTCAAATTAGTTCAGTTCAATTCGGTTTCTGTCGGCTCATAAGAAGATTTGTGAAAGCTGATCCAATTTCCAACGTATTTGCTTATGATTTTGTTAATGAGATATGACGAAACTGGTGAAGGTTTCTTAGGTTTTCTTTCATTTAGTTACCCACAATTTCATTATGTTCCGGCAGGCATATGTAAAGCAAGAATTCTCTATTCGGCATGTTCTGAAACTGGGCTCAGGATGAAGAAAATTACAATAAAAAACTCGCCCATGGCAATAACTCATAATGATTTTGTATCTTATGTACATGTCATTAGCCTCTTTCCTCCTCGCCATGTTTATTTTATAACCTACAGAATGCACTTTTTCTCAGCAATCCTAGAGGATATCAACATACACAGGGTGTTTAGAGGGGCAGGAATATTAAACAATATACAAAATCACAGTCATACTCTGTTTTAACCGGATGGCAAAGGTTGCTGGCTGAAAATACAGTGCTCTAACCCGTTATAGTTATGTTTTTTTGTGGTGTTTTTCTTCTTGTCATCGTATTTATTTCGTAGAATTCTCCACATCTTAATTTAAAAAGAGAGTCGCTATAAAATAGAAATGAAATAACTAGGAAACATGTGATGATCGGCAATGCAACAATTATACTGAAAATATAATACAACCGGACATCCGAACATAATACATCCGAACATCTCATTCAGCTTCACGGTGACTGGCGTTCAGACACACCTAATCTTTGTCTGGCTTCGCCTCTCTCTACCCGCTCTCGGGTGGTGGCTTCCGTACCATTTCGGTCGTCTTAACCCTAAGCTTACATGAAGTTTTCATTTACTTCCGGATTAGATACTTTAGGCTTAGGTTATTCGTCGTATTTTTTCCCTCTCTTCTTTATTTTTAGATCGATTATATTATTTTTCTTCTTTGGGTCCATAATTTACGGAGATATCAGTTTAACGATTTCTATTTTCGAAAATTAAATTAGTTTAAAAACGTTCTTTTGGCCCATAGCGGTCTAGTCTTATTTGTAATGGAATTAGAAACGGTAAATATATATATTTATTCTTATATGCGTTAAACATAATCAAGTAGTAAATGTAAAGTAAAAATAAACATGCTTTTCCGACACATAAACGTGACTAGCATGTATTCAGCTGTCTAAATAATGATTACGATTTACCAATTTTTTTCTTATCTGCACGGAGCCATAAAAATCATATTATCCCCTTGATTTTATAAATAAGCAGTAGTCTGTTAGATTAGATCACTTTCATTTTTTTTTAGGTCAGTTATCGGTTTAATCCTCGCGTGGTAGGATGTCTTGTCATGTAATTTAATCAGTGTTGCTTATGGTGAAGAGACAGACCTCTGATCTTGTTTCCTGAGAATACATGAGAATATATTGGCAATAGCTCGCAATCAAAAGCCTTACTTTGTATTAATGACTTTATATTGAAAGGTTTTTTTTAACGAAACTTATTCTTGATAACTTTGCATCATACTGTAAATTCCCTGAATAAGGATGAAGGAATGATAAATAACGAGGAATTAGATTTAAGACTTACAAAGAGGCGAAATTAATTGCTGGCATTGATGTTGGTAACCATCGTGCGTAGAGTCGTGTTGTAATTTAATAAGACGTTTCCAATACTCTCTTTATGGGCGCCAATAAGGCAATGACAGATCTCTCCAGACCTCTTAGTTAGCATGCCTTAGCTTGTTTAATTTTCTACTTCCATCAGAAACGTCAACATTGTCAGGAATTATCATTTATTATTTTTCTGGTAGTGATAAGAGTTACTCTTTTTTGAGCGTTATGATTTCCAGACCGCGCGATTGTGAGAAAGGCATCTCTTTTGGCCTGTGCTCGAGCTTGCATGAACCATGCCGTATCGAAAATCTTGCCAGAGCCTATAACTTGGGTTTTGTGTTGGGATAAATGGGTTTTTTTTCAATTAGGAAACATGTAACGTTATACAGTTTTGTTATGACCTAACAACGCTCCTTCGCTCCAAATGCTAATTAAGTCCCCACAGTGTTTGATCACCTTTAGCTGACGGACTGTGCTTGCATCATCACCTGAAAAGGCAATGCCTAAGAAATGGTTTCCGAGGCAAGTTGTAAGAAATTTTTTTTTGAATGAAGTTTTTTTTGTGTGCGCATGGGTAACACAAGGTTCACATCTCAAAAGTAAATAAATTTGTTGAAAAAGATAAAAATAAACGAAGCGTTTTCTAGAACCTCCTATGAATACCATCTGCGATAAAAACAAAGTGTTTAGCATCTCGATGATGGGTCGTTTAGAATTGAAACGAAATTTCTTCTATAACTTTGACAAGTTTGTGTAAAATGTAGATATATACGACAGCTGAATATTAGCAAATAAACTAGAGAAAACCAACTTAAACGAGGACAGAAAGTATCAATTTTGAAGATTAAGTGTACCTATAATTTTGAATTACAATGCATATATATATTTGAAATGCGCTTTTCGAATTTCATTGCAACACGCAAACATAAGCCAAGGTCGACCTAAAAACTAAATCACTACTATAACAATTTTGGTCTAAAAATCACATGATATCAAGAGGAAAAATCAAGGAAAGACGAAGGAAAGGATACATAAATGCAAATACTTTTTCTCTAACTATAATATCCTGCAGTGCTTACCTTTAGATGAGGTAAATAGAATGTTCAGACAAGCACATAACGAAAAGCGCACCAAGACGTAGAATTTCATTTTTCTAAGACGCAAAAGATACACTTTTTTGAGTTTTCACCAAATTTAAGATGATACACGAAGTATCTCTATGATAGACCTGTCTCATAAACCCAGACGCAATCTAAACGAACATTGTTAAATGCAAAGCAGAGACTTTTAAATTTAAAATATTGAAATCAATCTTTTGTTTAGAAGATTCGGGCGGTCCCAAGACAAACAGATGTGCTTGTTATTTATGAAAGATGCAATTTCTTGACCAATCGCAGTCCACTTACCTGTTTCTTTGATACAAGCCGATGTTAAGAACAAGCGTTATCTTGATAAGTTATTGTTTTAACTTCGCTGAAACCTTCTCTGTCCAAAATTTGTCTGTGCACAGATTTATACATGATACATACACATTATCCTTCGGTTACTGTCGAGTTACATATATTTTATGTTGTAATATTAGATAAATTGTCGGTGCTTTTATCAAGTACAATATCGTAAAAAGTGATAATGAAAGGGCCCGCTAGATCGAGTTCTATCCAGAAGCTCGTGATAACTACGACAATTGCAAGGTGTTTTGGAATATTATAAACACTCTCAAAATACACAATGTGATTCCAGTTCACAAGAAAAGTTTCCGTTCTGAAAGTGAATTAAATAAAAGGCACTCGGTAACTGGCATATTTTCCCGTTAGTTAACATGGCTGCCAAGTGACTTAAGGCCTACTTTGGTTTATTTGTAGTTCGTTGTACATATAGGATCCAAAGAAAGGTTTTTTATTTCATAGATTACTCGATCGATAACCAATTCGACTCAGCCGGCTGATACAATAAATTTGTTTTAGACTACAGTACTATTCAAATGAATTCTGTTAAGTCTTATTACCTTATAAGGGAATTCTAAAATAATCTCAGAGTAGAATTTTTTGGAGAGTTTGAATACATTTCTGTAAATAAGGATTTGAAGAGGCAAGAAGCCAACAAATGGACATGACGTAAATGGCTGTGTATATAATAAATGGGGCCTATTCCAGCTAACAGAACAGGTTCAGAGAGGTCATGGATTGCCGTCTTTTCTGGAAGAACATACAAAATTATGATTCCTCGTAATGGCCCGGAGGAAGTTCTGTATTTGACCTAAAATGTTTTTTATCTAGTTTACGGCCATAAGAAAATTATTCACTTTACCTTTCTGTTCAAAATGTATGACTTAATGTTTTTTTTAAAAGATACTAGTTTGGATTTCTCCTAACAGTATCTCTTAGCAAATGTACGATTTAAAGGTAGTGCTTAAAATTGTAGTCCAGATATAATTGAAACAAACAAACAAACAAACAAACAAACAAAAGAAAGACAAACACAAACAAAAACATCAGTGTCAAAACTTTGCAACTTATTTACGTGGTTATGGAAACGAAATTATCTCATATCATTAATCAAACTCATGCACAGAGAACCTTACTTGTGGTATTGGTAAATCTCAAAGGATAAGTGTAAAAAAAGACAGATTTCACGTGATCAATCCGGTAAATGATATCTGGGAAGATAGACTTGCAAATGTTTCCACTATATTCGTGACAGATAGCGCTTGCCACAGAGAACAACTGATGTATTTTTTGAGATCAGTAATCTGCAGATGTCTTGGATATCAAGATTTAGATTTATCAAAATAATGAATTTATATTGGATTTTATTATATTTTATTATTTTATAAAAAAATATTATATCGGGTTTTGCGACTCTTTCATTTTCGTTGATACAAGGTTCACTTTCCACTGTGTAGACCACGCCACCAGAGTCCTGGTGTTGATTCATTATATTTACGAGTTAGCTAGTTGCTATCTTACTTCCTGTTTACGTCTGCCAACGGATATCCGCGGGTTGTTTTTCGTTCGCTGGCTAAGACTTATTTGAAACGCGGAACTTTACGTGTGCCGAAGGTAATACCACTTTGAGTTGACTCAACAAATTAAGTTCGACTGTTGATTCAGATGTCGAACCTAGTAATATGTCAAACGTTATTGCTAATTCGACACAAAATCCGGCGTCGTATACGTAATGTATGCATTAAATTAGATTCGGCTCATGGAAAGTTCAACGTCTGAATCGAAGCCGAACTTTTGCCGCTCTATTCGACTGACGTAGTCGAATAGAACTGAAAGGTCGATCCAACTACAAACGTGTCGATCGTAACTGATTCAGACTTCGTCGAGAAATCATTAATAAACATGGTTATTCATCATGAGGCCAGTGCGCAACTGAAGCAATACTATACACGCACCGGCGTAAACGCCCAGGTTTGGCAGTTTGATAAGTGAGCCTCCACTGGCGGTCTTCGACATCAAACTTGACCAGGTTTCGCTGAGGAAGATTTTTGATTTAATCGAACTCTATGTGCCTCTTTTTCAAAAATTTTAATGCAATCTTAGTTTATACTTATACAAAACTGATGAGAATCTTGGAGACAAAAAATCTAATGAACGTCGAAAATAGACCATGTTGATTGTTATTTTACAAGCAAACAGTAGCAGCTCCCATGGATCCAATCATTTCAAACCAAATATGTATTCAGTTTACCGCAAAATACAAAACATAAATTCTTGATATATTTTGAACATGAAATTTTAATTTTCACACTGATAATGCAAATAGAATGTACAACATAACGGTAATCTTTGAGGATAACATGTTCGTAAGGAGCGTTCTCTTTGGCAAAGGCATTTCAAACAGTAAGTGCTACCAGATTTTAGTTTTTCAGTTAAAGAAATGCAACCTGTGATGCTTAAAACTGTTAATTTGTTTACAATCTCATTGTCTCAAGTATTATCAAAATCTTACGGAACCAGAATTTAAAACTGGGTTTGGTAAAACTATTTCAAATGCAGTAATAGTCGCCAACAAATGGAAAAGTGTCTGTGAAAAATTCATCTTAACTATTGTCAGTAATTTGATTTTGCCTTTCATTTTCTATCTTCGCTCCTCCAAGAGATACGAAAACACAAATATCGGAGTTAGAAATTTCAAGGAAAACATCGAAATCACCCCAACGTTTCTCTCCATTCAGAAAGTAATTACAAAGCTCTCTATTTAAATTGTCTCGGCAATGATTTCGAGAAACGTTGCTTGGTTTAAATTAAGCGGAATCAAACGCAGTTATAATGAATCATAGGAGGTTTTTCCGGCTACATAGCAAGGTACGTGCTGTGGGAAACCACACAAATATCCGCTCTAACAAGCTGATAAATATGTTCCTACAATTAAACTCTTGAATTAATTAGGTTCTCTATTTAGTTTTACCACGAAGCGCAGGTCTGAAAGTGGCTGGATTTTTGATTGATAACCTGAATCTGAGGGTTACGTACGCAGTATGGGACATAATCCAAATCACTAAGAATGTCAGATCATAATGTAAACAAAGCATAAATATTATTAGTATCATTTTGTCTACTATTACTCACTTTTACGGTCTGTCAAAAAAAAATAAAAATTAGGACATGAATCAGTGCAATCAACAATCGAGCTTCATTTATAGAGCCCGGATGAAGGTGATGGGGTAGTAGTTGTGGGAATGGGTGCCAGTAAGGTGTCGATTTCTACCTCTTTGTAGTGAACAGTACACAATGCCTGGTGAGGCGTTAAACTGTCAAAAAACTCTGGTAGGATTACTACTGATTTTAACGACAGTTACCGAACTGAGTTTAATGCATCGTTTTCACTTTGTGAACATCTCTCTTTGAAACACCGCTTATGTGAGTCCATGAGAGAAATTAGGTGCCTGCGTAAATGGCAACGTTAGCATACCTACGTTATTTACAGATAGTTTCATCCATCGCTGGCGATCATACAAAACTGAGAAGTCTTTCTTTTCAGTTAGCATAACATTGGAAGGTAGAATCTGATTGCAACGTGAATGGTTATGAAGTTGGTTGTTGTGATGTTGGCCACCATTTGCTTGGCATCACGAGCAAACTCTGATAGGTAAGAGAAATGCCGTTGAGGAATTGAGCTATGGTATTCCTTAATCTTCCCTATACTGTAAAACGTACCTAAAATGTAAGTGCTTACAGCTGATATTGTTGAGATTGTTCACCAAAAAGTGTCATAGAACGAGCGCAAAAACACCGTGATCAATCGCGAAGAATAACGACCATGCCAACCCGCTATTAATCTCGACCATATTCAGTGTGTAAGGTCGTATTCACAACTGTAAGAACACACCTATACACCAATGGAGAAGTGTTGTAGATTTGTTGTTTACGATACTCATTTGAAGGCATTGGAGGGTGGTTAGAAAAATATCTGTTTATCCAAATTCTACAAGCACTAATTTCATGTACACGTTTGTTTTTAAAGACGTTATCAAAACACAACCAGAGTGCTCGATTCACTTTCGAAGCCAGGGCAGTATGACAAGAGAATAAGGCCCTATCATGAAGGTAAGATTGGCTTCTGCAGATGGTCTTGAAACTTATAAGCATTAGAAACTGGGTTGGGATTTTGTTCGGAGGTGCGACATTGGTGTCTACTTTTAACATTGCACCATTTGGTGCAAACTATTCTTAAGAGTCCGTCAGCAAGTCGGTCGGTCGCTGAGTCAGTCAGTCGGTCAGTCAGTCAGTTAGACAGTGAGTCGGTCGGTCGATGATCGCTCGCCTGTCAGTCAGTCAGTCGTTCCGTCTGTCTGTCGATCGGTCACTTGGTCGGCCATTTAGTCGGTTGTTAGCTCTGTCTGTCTGTCTGTCTGTATGTCTGTTTGTCTGCCTGTTTGTCAGTTGGAAGATTTCTAGATTTCTTTTGATGCAGGTCCACCGTTGAACATCTCAGTGTACATCACAGTCGTTTCCTTCGGTGCGATAAAGGAAATTAACATGGTATGTACATGTTACCTTTAAATTCGTTGTTATATGAATGAGAATCCGAATTGAGCCTTTGTTTCAAAGCAACTACCGAGTGAGAGTTCACCAAACCCCCTAGCGGTGGAATGTGATCGCGCTATACCCTACATACCAGGGTTTCTAACGATATGTGTACTCCTTATATCCTGGCACCTTTTTCTCCAATTGCTTTGTGGAATTTCGACCCATAAAACTCTAAGATCCTCTCGCACGTCAAGCTGGATGGTTCTGAATATAGAAAGTTACGACATAGAACTTATAAGTACTTCCATCTTTCAGCACTAACAAATTCAAAATACATTTTACCTGTTAGGTATTCTTAGGTATGCCAACAACCTTACATGTATTTTACGCCTACTTTTATGTTTCATTCTCAGGAATATACTCTGGATATATTTTTTAAGCAATCCTGGAACGATCCAAGGTTGACGCATGATCTTAAAAAGCCAATCCTACTTTCCGGCAGCGAAAAGGGCAAATTCTGGCTCCCTGACACCTTCTTTTTAAATGTGAAAACAGCAAAGTTTCACCATGTTCCGGCCGCCAATAGCAGAGTTCTGATTGCCCGGAACGGGGATATAGAACTCAGCGAGAGGTAAATACATTTTTGTATAGAACGTTACAAGGACTTTCCTACATGTAACTATACATTTTCCTTTTTATGAGAAAGAAATGGTGCATGTTCTGGACAGAGCAATGCAGACGTAACATTGTGGTTTGTTTGGAAAACTTAAACTGCTAATATACTTTTGAGTTCTCCATAAGTTATTTCTATGAGTTTCCAGTTATGTTAACGTGTTACAATGACATGGAGTTTAAACAGAAGTGGTCTTTTTAAATAAATAACAGTCACCGTCTTTTATCTTTCTCCTTTCATTTTTAATAGGTTAACAGTCTCTGCGTCCTGCAGAATGAATTTAAGGGATTATCCCCTAGATACGCAGACGTGTGTCCTTGAAATTTTGAGCTGTGAGTGTAACGCTATGTGTTACTTTGAAATAAGGAGTAGCTAATGTACTTACCACCTACCTAGTAGATCTACGTGCCTGCCTACTTACCTACCTACCTACCTATCTACCTACCTACCTGCAACATAACTTTCTTGCTTTCGATAAGGAATGTCCCATTACCAACAGAAAAATTTATTATTGTCTATATCTGACTATATCAGTTTATCAAGCAACGAGAATACGGTTAATTACGAAGAATTAAGAATATCATAATTAACAGTTTGTATTTCCTGTCAAGACTCGTATGACATTAATGACATGGATTACCACTGGGACGCCAAACAGGCGGTCATCATTTTGGATGATGAAATGTCAGAGTTCGAGCTAGCTGATGCCCAAAGTGAGAGGAAGCTAGTGAAATACGTCATAGGTATCATTCGTTACCTGATTATTAATGAAATTCACATTTTTAACATTTATTGATTGCCCAAGAATTAATAAAAAAGTACAAACATAAATGAAAATAAATGGATAAGTTTAATACGTGTACTTGTCCCATAAATGCAGCTTCCAAAATGAACTTTCTTCATTCATGAACATTCATGATCGGTCACAGTCTTTTCCAGGCTGAGAAGATTTGATTTTTAAATTGGTACTTTACCTTAATAATTTGGATTTTAGACCTCCTGCGTGCTTTTGTAGTTTTACTACATTGGCCGTTTTCACACTAGAGACGGATAATCCGTCCAGACGGATTATCCGTCTAAAATGAGCACCGTTCCGTTTTCACACTAAGACGGATTATCCGTGCTGGACGGATAACCCGTCTTAGACGGATCATTCGTCTCTCGTGTGAAAACGGCCATTATCATTAACCAACAGGCAACAATAACCTTTCTAGTAAACCTAAAATAAAATCATAATTCTTGGTATATCCCATCCATAATGGTAAATAAACTTTTTAAGAGCTCAGATGTTTAAATTCTCCTGTGATCTACGTAACTGATATATTCAAATTATCAACTACCGTGCTATATGTAGCTTGCATGTAATTTTTCCAGCATTTATTCCTCTTACACTTCTCCAATACATTTAGTTTCGCAAGTTGATAGAAAAAAAATAAAGCAAGGGTGATCGAGTGATCTCGACGGTCAGTATAGATAAATAATCAAAAGCACTGTTAATTTCTTTCAGTTACTCGCTTCAATTTGGAAATCCTTGTTATAAATACTGATAATGATAATTGATACTTACATCTTACAGGTACCTACTGCCATTTGGTCGCAAAGTTTGTTTTCCGAAGAAGGCTGGCATACTCATTCATTCAAATTTACTCTCCAACCTTTCTCATCGTTGTTCTTTCCTGGTTGTCATTCTGGATTTCTAAAGACGCAGTCCCAGCGAGAGTTGCTCTTGGAATAACTACGGTGCTGACTATCGTCACACTTATGGGCTCACTTAGAAATTCCGTTCCTAAGGTAAAGTAATATCGTAACGTTCGTCACCCCGATGTACATTTGAGTGGCGCAGCCGTTTAGTGGGTTTTAGGATTTGTGGGAAAAATGCGAAGTTGGAAGTATAAATAGCGATGAAAATAAGACATGATTATATTGAAAAACTTCTAAACGTACTGACAAAGACGAAGGAAAGAGTGAAGCCACGTGAATTGGGTTTCATCTGATGTCTGCATCCCCTACCAACATACTGTTTTGGATAAATGTAGCAAGTTCTGTGCACACATTTGTAAGCAGTTGAGAGTTATGGATACCTTTTTGTTTATTCCTATACAGTACACAAAGAAATTCCTAGGAAAGCAGACAGTAGTGTTAGGGGGCTAAAGGTCTGAACCTGATTGGTTTAAATGGATCGAGATGATTTTCTTTCTAGGAAGCCTTGTAGGGGTAAAATAGGGGCGAGCATTTGCCCGATGTTTCACCAGGAAATGGCTCGCCTGGAATGGGATTTAGAAACATGAAAAACGGGAATGGAACTAGGATTTAGATTTTTGGCAACATTTTGGCTGAGGAATGGAATTATACCCCTCCCCCCCTCCTCAGGATCATCTGCATCTGACCACAGAGCAGTATCTCAAGACATTAGGTTGTAAGTTTTATCAATTTTTCACCTTGCTGATAATCAGTGATATAATTTGCTAATATTTCACCACGTTTAGGTTTCCTACATCAAAGCTATCGACTCCTATCTCATTGTCTCCTTCATCTTTGTGTTTGGTGTCCTCCTTGAATACGTAGCAGTTCTCATGCACAGTGAAAAGAAAACAAAGAAGGCTAAAAAGCGTAGTTCACAATCAAGAGATTACTCTTTAGCTGAAATGGAGATAGAAACTTTCAATGCTACAAAATCTTCAGTAGTACCCCGCACAAGATCAACTCACAGTTTACCACCACGACCACAATCAACGCATAGTCTACCACTACGACCATCATCATCATATAGTTTACCACCGAAATCTGTCCTGCGAAATTCTTATCCGAGACAGGTGAGAAGTAATCAGTTGGAATGGTAACATATTCTGCTAAGGGGCAGCATTTATTGACGTAGTACAGTAACTACAGTAAAAACACCTACTGTTCGGTGACTACGTGTAGAGAATGAGTGATTCTCACATAATACAAAAAGATTGGCGTTTTTTTTTACAGTATAATAAAAGCTAAATAATTTTGATGATATGAAGAAAATATGTAAAGTGACGACGTCTGTTGTATTGTTAGGTTCCTAATTCTTAGGTTCTCAGCCACAGAGATGAGCACCTCAATAATTACATTGATCTACTCAAACTTGAGCAAAAGTTTATTTTCTTTTTTACAAAATTCATTTGGAAACCTTACGGCCCAAAGTTAATATTTAAAAGTAAAGTAGCTTACCTTGCCTTATTCTATTCTCATGTCTGTGTTACGTTTGTCAGATTTATAATCCTCACGCAATACATTTTTCTCATTTCATTTCATTTCATTTTAGAGCGTTCCTGGTCCAGCTATTCAACACAGCCCTTACACGACCAATCCGCCGAGAACAACCATCATACAGTGCATTCCCAGTTTCTGCCTTGCACTTGGGTCCAATAGTGAAGTTGACATCTTTGACAGAATTGCCCGAATCCTTTTCCCGTTGAGTTTCTTCATGTTTAACATTGGTTATTATTTCCGATATAAAGACTATTAGTCCTCATCGCCTTGGAATCGCCACCATACTCAGTTTTAACGACGTACATATCTATTCTATGTTGGATGCGCAGAAGAATTGGGTGCCTAATATCAGATTTAACTCTATCGAGTCAGTAAACATTAATTGTGAATCAGTCGAATTAAGAAACAAGATAAATTAAGAAACAAGATAAATTAAGAAACAAGATAAATTTAAAGATTAAATTAAGAAAAAAAAAGAAACCGCCAAGAGGCCACAACCACAATAACAACAGCAGCAAGCAGTAGCGGCAGAAAATGAAGAGAACATGTATAATGTGCTATAATGAGAAAAATATTATCAAGTTAAAAAATAAACAAGCCTGACTTACGAGGTGATTAAGTTTGATTGGAATTTTGCCTTTTCATCATTACATAGATGTAGAGAGAACAAAACGCCGGATTCTTCCTTCGCTTGTTTTCTTTGGAAGCCCTTCTAGTGTGTCCGAAGTTTCTTTCGATTCGAGTTCGGCTTCACTCGCATTGGCTTCATCGCTTTCGCGGTCTAAACTTTGATTTATTTTTCGTAAGCCGATTCAATCTCAGTTAACCATTGGTGTTATAAGAGTAAGAGAACCGGCAGATTCTAAACTGTCCGTTGTTGAATATCATTTGATATAGTATGTCATGGTATCTCGACTCGTCACATTGCCCGTTCGCTATGTTTTGGCGGACTGTTTATTTCAGGATTTCTCTCCAGCCTGTTTACTTGAACGTTTTTCAGCAGGCGTTTTTCCCTTTCGGGACGTTTTAGTAACCTTTCGGGTCTGTGCCACAACCATTTTGCTGTCAGAAGCATCAAGGAGACTTCTGTCTGCGAAATAGAGATGTGATGGAGTTGGCGTTGTCTTCTAACATAGACGGCCAAACTCACCCAAGTCTTCTTTTAACAGTCGAAAGCTATTCGTCCCGAACAACTTGGTCTCCTGAGTCATGGAGTGTTTCTAGTTAACGATGAAACTGGTATTAATCAGATTGAAGTAATATATTAAAAAGCGAAAATATTCCACTTTCTTTTCCGAACGCAACTGTAATGATTTCACACGGGAACTCAAATAGGAAAATGAGGTTGTAGAATCAATGAATTATATCACGAAAGTTATATGAAATTGAACGGTCCTTCAGTATCATAATCATCGTCAGCTCGTCAGCGGATTGTATCATTATTATCATTATTTTAGTCATTATATTATAAGCGGTGTACTATCTAGTGGATGTTCTCTCAATTTCGTGCATTATTAATAATTTCATCAGTTTCAATAATCCCTTCGTGATCATATCAAGAGAGTTCATTTGCCCACCACATGTCCGTCCTGTGGCCAGTTTGCTGGACTTATGCGAATTTTCGGACAGAAAGCGTTAGCTTTGATCGATAAATTTTTGATATTTATGCAAGCATATTGATTGTGTTTACCACACATTTAGACGAATTAGAGTATAGGTGAGCTCATGATTCCTTTCCCTCGGAAACGAGGTATCTTTGCTCTAATACGTTTTCAGGAATGGGAGATTTGTTTTGCTCACTTCAAGGCATAGAGGATTCAGATTTATAATTTTCATTTATTCATCTATTTATTTTTATCTAGTTCTTTATAGACAGATATTCCTTATAATTTAGCTTGGAATTGCTCAGAGTGATTCAGGTTGTCACACATAGTTGGCATAAAACGTTGACATAGTTTTGACGATGCTTCTATTGTCCCGATACTTGACGGGCAACTACATTACAAATCTTAGTACTCAGCGAGCTCTTTCCACTTACATTATCAGTTTTATGATCGAGAATTAGGAAGCGGTTCTTTCTTGAAACAAGTTTATTTTCCCGTCATTAAAACACAGTCCTTACCTAGGCATGCGTATTAACGAAATCACGCCCCTGATGAGCTACAAGCACCAGGCATGCACTCATGGAGTAAAGCTGCCTAAATTTTTGAAGTTACCTGCTTATTCAATACAAATAAAGAAATTTAATTTAATTCCCTAAATATTTTTTTACATCATTTCTACTATTTATATTTATTCAATTCTATCACGTATTTCGAACTTGATAATGATGACATGGAGTCATCGAAACGTCGTTCACTTTTCATATCGCTAATTTTCATTCTAAAGTGCTTTACGAAATCTTTTATTATCAAATAAATATCTAATTTAATTTTTAATTAATCAATTTCAGTCTTTCCGCATGGTAGCTTCTTAACAGGGTTGCCACTTACCGGAAAAAAAAAATAGCCATGAATTTCCACTGACTTTTCGCTGACTGTAAAGCAATTTTCACTGGTCCTGCAGGATGATTATTTTGGCCATGAATCAACAAAAATAAGGATGGCTAAGACAATTTCTAAACTAAAATTGCCTTGTGTATACGAAAACATATAGTTTGTGGCAAACTTAAGATAAAATTTCCTGACTTTTCAATGACTTTGAGAAGGGATTTAGAAATTCCCTGACCTGATACAAAACTCCCTGACTTTTCCCCGACCTTGATGATAAAATCTAATTTTCCCTGACTTTTCCCTGACCGTGGCAACCCTGCTTGACCAACCTTTCTTCTATTCCAACTAAATTTTAACAATTTAACAGCTGAGATGACATGTTGTCTTTGTTGTTGATGCTTGGCATCGTTCGTTTCTTAGTTAACAATTTACTCTTTTATACAGAAAATTAGTTATTCTTTGAATTGCTACAACTGTAAAAAGTTTATACTTTCAACTGTTAAAAGTTCATACTTAAATATTGTTACGAATGTATGTTAAGTTATGTCACTTATCATATGTTTTGATACCAGCTCATTGCACATCAGGCAGGCGAATGATTTCCGAATGACGCCAATTCGTAGTATATCCAGTAAATCAAATTGAAGATGGCGTAACAACAAGGAAAAAGGACACGACTCACTCTATCTATGGAGCTGGCTTCATTTCTGACGAAAGCGTATTGCATGTATTCTTTCGCGGTCCTCGCCGAAACGCTTCGGTGTTTCTTTAAATCTACATTTTCAGAAGCAGGGCTCTCCACTTTAACCTCATGTAACTCTCCCTCTTCTTTATACTCATTTGTCTGCTATTTAAAAAAGCCGGAGAAGAAAACAAACTAGTTAACTTCCGGTAAAACCAGACTGAGACAAAATGATGAACGACATGCAGTGTATACGGTTTAAAATATCAACAAGTAGTCAACGATATTTTCATACTTTTCCCACATCAACGTGGTTCCTGCTTGAGTAAAGCCCACTGTTACTTCTTTGGCGATTTAATCCCGTGTTTAGGAGTACTGAAACATACTCCACGACTGCTGCGAAGACGAATGTAAACGAGGCAATAAAGTAGACATCCACCGCCTTTATGTACGATACCTGGAAGATTAAACACCACAGCATGTGAGTTTAGCGTATGAAATTTTCTTTCAGCGATGAGCATTTTATTTTGTCCAGTTTAAAAGTTGCTCTGGCTTCGGAGTTCTTTCCGAGATTAAATGAAATTGATTTTAAAATCGGCAAGTTTGCTGACCTTCTTTAGGAGTTGAGAAAATAAAAGTTAATATGGCGGACTGTGTTTTGCTTCGCAACCGCACCTTGAGGCACATCAAGACGGTCACGTGAAATAAAAGTCATGGCCAAAATGCGCTGCAAAGATGTATCAAAAAGACTCATTAGGAAAATTACATGACAGCAATACATCGCCGTCACTGTATGAAAAAAAGTTCTTAAAAACACGTCTAGCTGTGTGTAAGACCTATGGTCTAAATTCTTTGTTACTTGAAGCAGTCTGATATATTTTTTTTAATCGAGCTTTTTTCAGGTTTGGTAACTCTGTTTTATACACTACAAATCTTATAGTTTAGTGGACTTTCAGTAGATCTTTGGTTCACTGTAAATGAATGTAAAAAAAAAGAGATTTTTTTTTAAAAAAAAAAAAGAACACAAAAGAAAACAAACAAACAAAAAAGCAAACAGACAAAGAAAAAACGAAATGAATTCTTATGGAATCCCTCACTCGACTATCTTGTAACCTGTATAAAATAGCTGTTTTACGCCATACCTTCGGCAAAGAGCTCCTAAAGGAACCGGTAAATGTTACAACTGATAGCACAGTAGTGCTTCCGAGTGCCACTCGGGCTGGAACAGAGTCTTCAGGGATCCAAAATGACAGCCAAGAAAGGACCACCAGCATTATGGTGGGGATGTATATTTGAAGGAAAGCGTATCCAAGACGGCGCTTGAACCAGAAACGAGCAACAAGTTTTGAGTGGGTACCTGGGATAGGTGAAGGTACAAAGTTTTTAAGGTTACACATAGTAATAATAGCTTCATCCGAATATATAACACTGTTCGACTATACATAACCTGGTTATATGAATGATAGTCAGTTTAAGATTTATTTTGATGGAGGTTAAAACGAAACTTAAGTGAATACTGATAAAGGTGTTAGCGTCTTTTAGCTATAGAGGTACCCGCTAAAAGTACTGGGGTTGTCAATCTAAAATTCCGAGACTTTCACATGATTTCATTTTACGTACCGTCGGCATAATATTCACAGTCTTTGATGGCTTTTGCTTGAGTAAGAGCGAGTTCTGCCAAGTTTTTGTCCTTGACGACTATGTCATCTCCACTGCCCACCGCCCAATTGTAATCGAGCTCATTTTCCGTATATGCGTCTGAGAACAAACGTTAAAAAATTGAGTGAAAAATAAAGCAGCATTATTATTTCAAAGGTTTCAGAATATACATATGATGTAGATCAGAAGGTAACCACACGGGTTTGTCTGTCATGCCTTCATTTTGAACACCAAATAGTAAGTTCCATCAAAAGTAAGACATAAATGTTCGAAAATTCAAATCTTGACATCGCGCTGAGCTATGAAGAGAAGGGATTGGAAAGGAATAATTTGCCTCCAGTTGCAGGCTCATATTGTCCTTTATATCAGCAGCATATATATGGAAAATCATATTTTTCCCCTTTATGCGTCCCGTTGAGCCTAACTGGTACGCTCTCTTCGTTCAGTTAATGTGTACTCTGAAAGCAAATCAGCTTTTCCTTACAATGTCTGAGTTTCCACGCTTGTGATATTTGAGAAACACGTTGATGCAGTTTCTATTTAAGAAACAGAAAACATGTACCGTGGTTCTATCGACTTATAGAAACATGAGAGGAAGTTTGGGAGAACGAGAAATGATGTGGGAACACGAGCCGCAGGTGAGTGTTTCCACAGCTTTTTCGAGTTCTTTCTATAACTCGATAGAAACACGGAGAACATGTTTTCTATTTCTTTTAGAAACACCGCGACGAAAAAAAGGAAAACAACTCGTTAACTTTGATTATCAAAATGTAAACTCTCTTTGCTCGCACCATCATTACGTCAACAGCTCGTGCTAGTTCTGTGTTTCTATCGAGTTATAGAGACATGATTTTCAACCAATCAGCGCGCGTATTTTCTTAGGACTGTTTTGTGATTTAATTTTCAGATGTCTGGAAATATATACAAAAGAACAGCATTGATCGATCAAAGGGTTAGATTCAAAAGTTTTACACGTCACATGAAAAAGATGTACTTGAACTGAAAATGTTTCCGATAATATTCTTGCTCAATACTTAACAGCTCGATAACTCCAAGTCACAGGTTTGCTCATCTATTGGGTAATCAGACAAATCCATCGGACAGCCGGCAGTAATGGTTATCCTGAAAATATAATGTTTTTAAAAGTATTTCATACCGATGTACATGTATAAATTGGTTATAATTTTTAACAGTTTTCAATTCAAATCCTTAAAGTGCTGATGGCAAGGTTGTCCGAATGTAATAATACCGTTGAATTTTGACTCTTAAACTTAATTGCTTTTTACTTCAGACCATGGTGTAAGAAATTCTTAAATTAATTAATGCCAAAGGGGAACAAGTCGCTAAGATTGAGGCAGATTACGAGATCTGATCCATTACCAGTCAGTCGTAAGTTAATTGTCAATAAACTGAAAAAAAAAAAAAACGCCAGATCAGAAGCACGACATTTACCAACGCGTATCAGAGTCGACCGAGAAACCTAATCCATAGAGGTTTATTGGTCTAGGTGTTTGCGTAGTTTGAATGTTGTATTTGCTTTACGTTAGACGTACCTTGCACTATAAGAAACAAGTCCTCCAGGGTTTATAGAAACTTTACCGTTTTCGGAAATGACATCATGGATGGTAGCACTTCTGACGTTGAGAAAAAACGTATCCGGAAGCCATATCAGCTTCTTGGAGTTGGCAGGCAATGTTAATGTATAATTCAAAGAATGGTTTAACCGTGCATCCTTCCATTGTTGCCGGATGACCAGGTCCAATGAAAATTCCTTTTGAAATAAGTCGAAAACACGGTAACTGTTTTATTAAAAACGTCCACCAAATATAGAACACTAAACTAAACTAAAAATTAAAACGCCCCCAAAAATTACTCGTGCACTTACCATATTTTTAGAGCATGGCATATGGCTCATATACCATGATAGCTAAGCCAATGAAAACTCTTAATTTGTATCATCCAATGTTCCAGTTTATAACAACGATACTTCTATTTCCTCAGTTCCTCAATTTGTCTTTTGTGGTATCCTTCCAGCACCAAAAGCGATGTGCTGATGAGTCGAGATGATATGGACCGAAACTGCTAATGATTATCTTCAACGTTTATTTTAAAAGTACTTTGTTTTTTTTCTCTCTTGTTTGTGAGTAGTAGAATTATGCCCGTATTGCCGTAGGGGATTTAGTAGCCTTTTTTGTTTTCCTATTACAAATCGTGCACTACACAGAGTGGTTTTCATTGGACTGTCATGAAAGCTAAACTAAAGTAGTCAGTCTGACCAATAAAAAGGACACAAACAATGCAATAAACCAATCAAAATTACTTGAAATGACGCAAAACGTGGGAGCTAGCAGGCGAGTCACAATTGGTTTTTGTACTGCTTATGATTGTATGAGAAATTGGCGCGAGTTTTTTTAAACCAGTCGTGTAGCTAAAAATACAAAACCAATAATGCTTCGTCACTCAAATAAAAGGCGCCCTATCAGTTTTAATTCTTTGATCTTCACATTTTCAGCTTATCTGCTTCATTTTATGACGTAAAAATTTCAAGAAATTGCGCGCTTTGTTGTTAGTTACTTTTTATAAGAAGCAGAGCAAATGTATCAAATTCACCACGTAAGTCGTTCTTACCTCGCTCATCTCTCTTACCGCTACAAAGTGTATCACGGTCACTCCAACAGTCACATTAACCGGAATGCCTTTAAACACAAAAAATTATATTTTTACGTGGAAACAAAACACTATGTTACATAACCAGCAACACTCGACGTGTCTTTGCACCTTTGTGATAAGGTCGTAAATACTTGTGGTACTTTTCAGGATTTGTTATTTGTTGGAGTTCATCTGCAGTTTCTTTGTATCTGAAAAGAGGAATGCTGTTTACTTATATGATAAGCAATAATACACACTAATATTATATATAGGTTGATTGGGACACAGCTTTCAACGCTTATAAGTCAAGGCACTATTGATGAAAAGTGATAGAAAATGTTTTTGGAAACACGTTAATATGTAAAAGTGGACATTTTGACAGGCCTGACATTTCCTGCTCAATTATTTATTTGTTTTCCGACCTTGGATTTAGGTTAGTTGATTTATTTTTATCGCGTGACTGAGTATTGCTGGAACACTTTTTAAAGGTTTCACAAGTGTGTGAACTTTTTCTTACTCCAGGTTAAAAAAAGTAACGTTGGGATAGTGTTTGTTCACTTTTTGCCCCATCAGTTTGCCGATCTTGCTAGATGCAAATTGACTCTAATCACTTGAAGAGTTTGTAAATGTTAGTAATTAGTGAATTTTTTAGTTTTTGAATGTTATACATCACCTTTCAAAGAATGCAAAATTTCTTGGTGACAAAAGCGCTGATGAGCTATTGAAGTTAATCGTTCAATGCATTCAAATATTTACTGTTGATTTTTTTCTTTAGCTCGATCGGAAAGCTGCAGCCCTGATGCTAATGAAGCAAAGAGTGTAGAAAACGTTCCCCTATTATTGCACCAACAAATTGACCACTTTGCAAGGTTTTACTTTTTTCCTTGTGCGGACCAGGCTCAACCAACAAAATTTTTAGGCAACGTCACAGAAAAAAAAAATATAATCCCGCGATAATGACCAAATTTACATTAGGAGCTGTAAATAAACTTCAAGGACTTTGCTGCAAAAAATGGAAACTTTTCATTGACTATACGTTTGTTCACTAACATTACCGAATCAGATGATTTATTGAGTACCATACTAGAATTCAGATCTGTATTTTATTGCACAAAGCACGCTTATTTGTTTAGCCCGTGTAATCTCTTTGATGCCTTTGAAAAATAAAGAACTACAAGTACTGCCACTCTTCGATAATCTGACAAAACTACGCAGTAGAGCTTAAGGCACCAATACGTTTTACCAAACCGCAGATTGAAAATAATCCATGTGCGGACGCGTTGTTAATTTCCGAAAATTCTTTTTTAAATAGGGATAGAAACGAAAGGAAATGGGTTTTGCTTTAATACATTTGCAAATCGATCGCTATCATTTCGTAATAAATATTCAAGAGCCGCCATTTTGTAGGTTTTAGTTATTAAACCTGGTACGGCAAGTACAAACCAGGATGGTCTTATACATGACGCATATTGATAGATGCCTAGGTCACTATTATTATTTACGCAACAGTTTTAGTTAATCCCTAAGCTACATTAACCCGGATAAAGCATTTCTTTCGTCAACGGATCGGCAGGTGGTATCGATATGACGACAAATTAAAAAACTCACGCAAATTACAATAGAGAAACAGTTTTTAAGAATTACAATAAGATGTTTCCTTGTTTTGTGTTCCTCTTGATTAAGCGGCCTGTGGCCAGTAAATAGGTTAACAGTCTCTGCGTCCTGCAGAATGAATTTAAGGGATTATCCCCTAGATACGCAGACGTGTGTCCTTGAAATTTTGAGCTGTGAGTGTAACGCTATGTGTTACTTTGAAATAAGGAGTAGCTAATCTACTTACCACCTACCTAGTAGATCTACGTGCCTGCCTACTTACCTACCTACCTACCTACCTACCTATCTACCTACCTACCTGCAACATAACTTTCTTGCTTTCGATAAGGAATGTCCCATTACCAACAGAAAAAATTTATTATTGTCTATATCTGACTATATCAGTGTATCAAGCAACGAGAATACGGTTAATTACGAAGAATTAAGAATATCATAATTAACAGTTTGTATTTCCTGTCAAGACTCGTATGACATTAATGACATGGATTACCACTGGGACGCCAAACAGGCGGTCATCATTTTGGATGATGAAATGTCAGAGTTCGAGCTAGCTGATGCCCAAAGTGAGAGGAAGCTAGTGAAATACGTCATAGGTATCATTCGTTACCTGATTATTAATGAAATTCACATTTTTAACATTTATTGATTGCCCAAGAATTAATAAAAAAGTACAAACATAAATGAAAATAAATGGATAAGTTTAATACGTGTACTTGTCCCATAAATGCAGCTTCCAAAATGAACTTTCTTCATTCATGAACATTCATGATCGGTCACAGTCTTTTCCAGGCTGAGAAGATTTGATTTTTAAATTGGTACTTTACCTTAATAATTTGGATTTTAGACCTCCTGCGTGCTTTTGTAGTTTTACTACATTGGCCGTTTTCACACTAGAGACGGATAATCCGTCCAGACGGATTATCCGTCTAAAATGAGCACCGTTCCGTTTTCACACTAAGACGGATTATCCGTGCTGGACGGATAACCCGTCTTAGACGGATCATCCGTCTCTCGTGTGAAAACGGCCATTATCATTAACCAACAGGCAACAATAACCTTTCTAGCAAACCTAAAATAAAATCATAATTCTTGGTATATCCCATCCATAATGGTAAATAAACTTTTTAAGAGCTCAGATGTTTAAATTCTCCTGTGATCTACGTAACTGATATATTCAAATTATCAACTACCGTGCTATATGTAGCTTGCATGTAATTTTTCCAGCATTTACTCCTCTTACACTTCTCCAATACATTTAGTTTCGCAAGTTGATAGAAAAAAAATAAAGCAAGGGTGATCGAGTGATCTCGACGGTCAGTATAGATAAATAATCAAAAGCACTGTTAATTTCTTTCAGTTACTCGCTTCAATTTGGAACTCCTTGTTATAAATACTGATAATGATAATTGATACTTACATCTTACAGGTACCTACTGCCATTTGGTCGCAAAGTTTGTTTTCCGAAGAAGGCTGGCATACTCATTCATTCAAATTTACTCTCCAACCTTTCTCATCGTTGTTCTTTCCTGGTTGTCATTCTGGATTTCTAAAGACGCAGTCCCAGCGAGAGTTGCTCTTGGAATAACTACGGTGCTGACTATCGTCACACTTATGGGGTCACTTAGAAATTCCGTTCCTAAGGTAAAGTAATATCGTAACGTTCGTCATCCCGATGTACATTTGAGTGGCGCAGCCGTTTAGTGGGTTTTAGGATTTCTGGGAAAAATGCGAAGTTGGAAGTATAAATAGCGATGAAAATAAGACATGATTATATTGAAAAACTTCTAAACGTACTGACAAAGACGAAGGAAAGAGTTAAGGCACGTGAATTGGGTTTCATCTGATGTCTGCATCCCCTACCAACATATTGTTTTGGATGAATGTAGTAAGCTCTGTGCACACATTTGTAAGCAGTTGAGAGTTATGGATACCTTTTTGTTTATTCCTATACAGTACACAAAGAAATTCCTAGGAAAGCAGACAGTAGTGTTAGGGGGCTAAAGGTCTGAACCTGATTGGTTTAAATGGATCGAGATGATTTTCTTTCTAGGAAGCCTTGTAGGGGTAAAATAGGGGCGAGCATTTGCCCGATGTTTCACCAGGAAATGGCTTGCCTGGAATGGGATTTAGAAACATGAAAAACGGGAATGGAACTAGGATTTAGATTTTGGCAACATTTTGGCTGAGGAATGGAATTATACCCCTCCCCCCCTCCTCAAGATCATCTGCATCTGACCACAGAGCAGTATCTCAAGACATTAGGTTGTAAGTTTTATCAATTTTTCACCTTGCTGATAATCAGTGATATGATTTGCTAATATTTCACCACGTTTAGGTTTCCTACATCAAAGCTATCGACTCCTATCTCATTGTCTCCTTCATCTTTGTGTTTGGTGTCCTCCTTGAATACGTAGCAGTTCTCATGCACAGTGAAAAGAAGACAAAGAAGGCTAAAAAGCGTAGTTCACAATCAAGAGATTACTCTTTAGCTGAAATGGAGATTGAAACTTTCAATGCTACAAAATCTTCAGTAGTACCCCGCACAAGATCAACTCACAGTTTACCACCACGACCACAATCAACGCATAGTCTACCACCACGACCACCATCATCATATAGTTTACCACCGAAATCTGTCTTGCGAAATTCTTATCCGAGACAGGTGAGAAGTAATCAGTTGGAATGGTAACATATTCTGCTAAGGGGCAGCATTTATTGACGTAGTACAGTAACTACAGTAAAACCACCTACTGTTCGGTGACTACGTGTAGAGAATGAGTGATTCTCACATAATACAAAAAGATTGGCGTTTTTTTTACAGTATAATAAAAGCTAAATAATTTTGATGATATGAAGAAAATATGTAAAGTGACGACGTCTGTTGTATTGTTAGGTTCCTAATTCTTAGGTTCTCAGCCACAGAGATGAGCACCTCAATAATTACATTGATCTACTCAAACTTGAGCAAAAGTTTATTTTCTTTTTTACAAAATTCATTTGGAAACCTTACGGCCCAAAGTTAATATTTAAAAGTAAAGTAGCTGACCTTGCCTTATTCTATTCTCATGTCTGTGTTACGTTTGTCAGATTTATAATCCTCATGCAATACATTTTTCTCATTTCATTTCATTTCATTTCATTTTAGAGCGTTCCTGGTCCAGCTATTCAACACAGCCCTTACACGACCAATCCGCCGAGAACAACCATCATACAGTGCATTTCCAGTTTCTGCCTTGCACTTGGGTCCAATAGTGAAGTTGACATCTTTGACAGAATTGCCCGAATCCTTTTCCCGTTGAGTTTCTTCATGTTTAACATTGGTTATTATTTCCGATATAAAGACTATTAGTCCTCATCGCCTTGGAATCGCCACCACACTCAGTTTTAACGACGTACATATCTATTCTATGTTGGATGCGCAGAAGAATTGGGTGCCTAATATCAGATTTAACTCTATCGAGTCAGTAAACATTAATTGTGAATCAGTCGAATTAAGAAACAAGATAAATTAAGAAACAAGATAAATTAAGAAACAAGATAAATTTAAAGATTAAATTAAGAAAAAAAAAGAAACCGCCAAGAGGCCACAACCACAATAACAACAGCAGCAAGCAGTAGCGGCAGAAAATGAAGAGAACATGTATAATGTGCTATAATGAGAAAAATATTATCAAGTTAAAAAATAAACAAGCCTGACTTACGAGGTGATTAAGTTTGATTGGAATTTTGCCTTTTCATCATTACATAGATGTAGAGAGAACAAAACGCCGGATTCTTCCTTCGCTTGTTTTCTTTGGAAGCCCTTCTAGTGTGTCCGAAGTTTCTTTCGATTCGAGTTCGGCTTCACTCGCATTGGCTTCATCGCTTTCGCGGTCTAAACTTTGATTTATTTTTCGTAAGCCGATTCAATCTCAGTTAACCATTGGTGTTATAAGAGTAAGAGAACCGGCAGATTCTAAACTGTCCGTTGTTGAATATCATTTGATATAGTATGTCATGGTATCTCGACTCGTCACATTGCCCGTTCGCTATGTTTTGGCGGACTGTTTATTTCAGGATTTCTCTCCAGCCTGTTTACTTGAACGTTTTTCAGCAGGCGTTTTTCCCTTTCGGGACGTTTTAGTAACCTTTCGGGTCTGTGCCACAACCATTTTGCTGTCAGAAGCATCAAGGAGACTTCTGTCTGCGAAATAGAGATGTGATGGAGTTGGCGTTGTCTTCTAACATAGACGGCCAAACTCACCCAAGTCTTCTTTTAACAGTCGAAAGCTATTCGTCCCGAACAACTTGGTCTCCTGAGTCATGGAGTGTTTCTAGTTAACGATGAAACTGGTATTAATCAGATTGAAGTAATATATTAAAAAGCGAAAATATTCCACTTTCTTTTCCGAACGCAACTGTAATGATTTCACACGGGAACTCAAATAGGAAAATGAGGTTGTAGAATCAATGAATTATATCACGAAAGTTATATGAAATTGAACGGTCCTTCAGTATCATAATCATCGTCAGCTCGTCAGCGGATTGTATCATTATTATCATTATTTTAGTCATTATATTATAAGCGGTGTACTATCTAGTGGATGTTCTCTCAATTTCGTGCATTATTAATAATTTCATCAGTTTCAATAATCCCTTCGTGATCATATCAAGAGAGTTCATTTGCCCACCACATGTCCGTCCTGTGGCCAGTTTGCTGGACTTATGCGAATTTTCGGACAGAAAGCGTTAGCTTTGATCGATAAATTTTTGATATTTATGCAAGCATATTGATTGTGTTTACCACACATTTAGACGAATTAGAGTATAGGTGAGCTCATGATTCCTTTCCCTCGGAAACGAGGTATCTTTGCTCTAATACGTTTTCAGGAATGGGAGATTTGTTTTGCTCACTTCAAGGCATAGAGGATTCAGATTTATAATTTTCATTTATTCATCTATTTATTTTTATCTAGTTCTTTATAGACAGATATTCCTTATAATTTAGCTTGGAATTGCTCAGAGTGATTCAGGTTGTCACACATAGTTGGCATAAAACGTTGACATAGTTTTGACGATGCTTCTATTGTCCCGATACTTGACGGGCAACTACATTACAAATCTTAGTACTCAGCGAGCTCTTTCCACTTACATTATCAGTTTTATGATCGAGAATTAGGAAGCGGTTCTTTCTTGAAACAAGTTTATTTTCCCGTCATTAAAACACAGTCCTTACCTAGGCATGCGTATTAACGAAATCACGCCCCTGATGAGCTACAAGCACCAGGCATGCACTCATGGAGTAAAGCTGCCTAAATTTTTGAAGTTACCTGCTTATTCAATACAAATAAAGAAATTTAATTTAATTCCCTAAATATTTTTTTACATCATTTCTACTATTTATATTTATTCAATTCTATCACGTATTTCGAACTTGATAATGATGACATGGAGTCATCGAAACGTCGTTCACTTTTCATATCGCTAATTTTCATTCTAAAGTGCTTTACGAAATCTTTTATTATCAAATAAATATCTAATTTAATTTTTAATTAATCAATTTCAGTCTTTCCGCATGGTAGCTTCTTAACAGGGTTGCCACTTACCGGAAAAAAAAAATAGCCATGAATTTCCACTGACTTTTCGCTGACTGTAAAGCAATTTTCACTGGTCCTGCAGGATGATTATTTTGGCCATGAATCAACAAAAATAAGGATGGCTAAGACAATTTCTAAACTAAAATTGCCTTGTGTATACGAAAACATATAGTTTGTGGCAAACTTAAGATAAAATTCCCTGACTTTTCAATGACTTTGAGAAGGGATTTAGAAATTCCCTGACCTGATACAAAACTCCCTGACTTTTCCCCGACCTTGATGATAAAATCTAATTTTCCCTGACTTTTCCCTGACCGTGGCAACCCTGCTTGACCAACCTTTCTTCTATTCCAACTAAATTTTAACAATTTAACAGCTGAGATGACATGTTGTCTTTGTTGTTGATGCTTGGCATCGTTCGTTTCTTAGTTAACAATTTACTCTTTTATACAGAAAATTAGTTATTCTTTGAATTGCTACAACTGTAAAAAGTTTATACTTTCAACTGTTAAAAGTTCATACTTAAATATTGTTACGAATGTATGTTAAGTTATGTCACTTATCATATGTTTTGATACCAGCTCATTGCACATCAGGCAGGCGAATGATTTCCGAATGACGCCAATTCGTAGTATATCCAGTAAATCAAATTGAAGATGGCGTAACAACAAGGAAAAAGGACACGACTCACTCTATCTATGGAGCTGGCTTCATTTCTGACGAAAGCGTATTGCATGTATTCTTTCGCGGTCCTCGCCGAAACGCTTCGGTGTTTCTTTAAATCTACATTTTCAGAAGCAGGGCTCTCCACTTTAACCTCATGTAACTCTCCCTCTTCTTTATACTCATTTGTCTGCTATTTAAAAAAGCCGGAGAAGAAAACAAACTAGTTAACTTCCGGTAAAACCAGACTGAGACAAAATGATGAACGACATGCAGTGTATACGGTTTAAAATATCAACAAGTAGTCAACGATATTTTCATACTTTTCCCACATCAACGTGGTTCCTGCTTGAGTAAAGCCCACTGTTACTTCTTTGGCGATTTAATCCCGTGTTTAGGAGTACTGAAACATACTCCACGACTGCTGCGAAGACGAATGTAAACGAGGCAATAAAGTAGACATCCACCGCCTTTATGTACGATACCTGGAAGATTAAACACCACAGCATGTGAGTTTAGCGTATGAAATTTTCTTTCAGCGATGAGCATTTTATTTTGTCCAGTTTAAAAGTTGCTCTGGCTTCGGAGTTCTTTCCGAGATTAAATGAAATTGATTTTAAAATCGGCAAGTTTGCTGACCTTCTTTAGGAGTTGAGAAAATAAAAGTTAATATGGCGGACTGTGTTTTGCTTCGCAACCGCACCTTGAGGCACATCAAGACGGTCACGTGAAATAAAAGTCATGGCCAAAATGCGCTGCAAAGATGTATCAAAAAGACTCATTAGGAAAATTACATGACAGCAATACATCGCCGTCACTGTATGAAAAAAAGTTCTTAAAAACACGTCTAGCTGTGTGTAAGACCTATGGTCTAAATTCTTTGTTACTTGAAGCAGTCTGATATATTTTTTTTAATCGAGCTTTTTTCAGGTTTGGTAACTCTGTTTTATACACTACAAATCTTATAGTTTAGTGGACTTTCAGTAGATCTTTGGTTCACTGTAAATGAATGTAAAAAAAAAGAGATTTTTTTTAAAAAAAAAAAAGAACACAAAAGAAAACAAACAAACAAAAAAGCAAACAGACAAAGAAAAAACGAAATGAATTCTTATGGAATCCCTCACTCGACTATCTTGTAACCTGTATAAAATAGCTGTTTTACGCCATACCTTCGGCAAAGAGCTCCTAAAGGAACCGGTAAATGTTACAACTGATAGCACAGTAGTGCTTCCGAGTGCCACTCGGGCTGGAACAGAGTCTTCAGGGATCCAAAATGACAGCCAAGAAAGGACCACCAGCATTATGGTGGGGATGTATATTTGAAGGAAAGCGTATCCAAGACGGCGCTTGAACCAGAAACGAGCAACAAGTTTTGAGTGGGTACCTGGGATAGGTGAAGGTACAAAGTTTTTAAGGTTACACATAGTAATAATAGCTTCATCCGAATATATAACACTGTTCGACTATACATAACCTGGTTATATGAATGATAGTCAGTTTAAGATTTATTTTGATGGAGGTTAAAACGAAACTTAAGTGAATACTGATAAAGGTGTTAGCGTCTTTTAGCTATAGAGGTACCCGCTAAAAGTACTGGGGTTGTCAATCTAAAATTCCGAGACTTTCACATGATTTCATTTTACGTACCGTCGGCATAATATTCACAGTCTTTGATGGCTTTTGCTTGAGTAAGAGCGAGTTCTGCCAAGTTTTTGTCCTTGACGACTATGTCATCTCCACTGCCCACCGCCCAATTGTAATCGAGCTCATTTTCCGTATATGCGTCTGAGAACAAACGTTAAAAAATTGAGTGAAAAATAAAGCAGCATTATTATTTCAAAGGTTTCAGAATATACATATGATGTAGATCAGAAGGTAACCACACGGGTTTGTCTGTCATGCCTTCATTTTGAACACCAAATAGTAAGTTCCATCAAAAGTAAGACATAAATGTTCGAAAATTCAAATCTTGACATCGCGCTGAGCTATGAAGAGAAGGGATTGGAAAGGAATAATTTGCCTCCAGTTGCAGGCTCATATTGTCCTTTATATCAGCAGCATATATATGGAAAATCATATTTTTCCCCTTTATGCGTCCCGTTGAGCCTAACTGGTACGCTCTCTTCGTTCAGTTAATGTGTACTCTGAAAGCAAATCAGCTTTTCCTTACAATGTCTGAGTTTCCACGCTTGTGATATTTGAGAAACACGTTGATGCAGTTTCTATTTAAGAAACAGAAAACATGTACCGTGGTTCTATCGACTTATAGAAACATGAGAGGAAGTTTGGGAGAACGAGAAATGATGTGGGAACACGAGCCGCAGGTGAGTGTTTCCACAGCTTTTTCGAGTTCTTTCTATAACTCGATAGAAACACGGAGAACATGTTTTCTATTTCTTTTAGAAACACCGCGACGAAAAAAAGGAAAACAACTCGTTAACTTTGATTATCAAAATGTAAACTCTCTTTGCTCGCACCATCATTACGTCAACAGCTCGTGCTAGTTCTGTGTTTCTATCGAGTTATAGAGACATGATTTTCAACCAATCAGCGCGCGTATTTTCTTAGGACTGTTTTGTGATTTAATTTTCAGATGTCTGGAAATATATACAAAAGAACAGCATTGATCGATCAAAGGGTTAGATTCAAAAGTTTTACACGTCACATGAAAAAGATGTACTTGAACTGAAAATGTTTCCGATAATATTCTTGCTCAATACTTAACAGCTCGATAACTCCAAGTCACAGGTTTGCTCATCTATTGGGTAATCAGACAAATCCATCGGACAGCCGGCAGTAATGGTTATCCTGAAAATATAATGTTTTTAAAAGTATTTCATACCGATGTACATGTATAAATTGGTTATAATTTTTAACAGTTTTCAATTCAAATCCTTAAAGTGCTGATGGCAAGGTTGTCCGAATGTAATAATACCGTTGAATTTTGACTCTTAAACTTAATTGCTTTTTACTTCAGACCATGGTGTAAGAAATTCTTAAATTAATTAATGCCAAAGGGGAACAAGTCGCTAAGATTGAGGCAGATTACGAGATCTGATCCATTACCAGTCAGTCGTAAGTTAATTGTCAATAAACTGAAAAAAAAAAAAAACGCCAGATCAGAAGCACGACATTTACCAACGCGTATCAGAGTCGACCGAGAAACCTAATCCATAGAGGTTTATTGGTCTAGGTGTTTGCGTAGTTTGAATGTTGTATTTGCTTTACGTTAGACGTACCTTGCACTATAAGAAACAAGTCCTCCAGGGTTTATAGAAACTTTACCGTTTTCGGAAATGACATCATGGATGGTAGCACTTCTGACGTTGAGAAAAAACGTATCCGGAAGCCATATCAGCTTCTTGGAGTTGGCAGGCAATGTTAATGTATAATTCAAAGAATGGTTTAACCGTGCATCCTTCCATTGTTGCCGGATGACCAGGTCCAATGAAAATTCCTTTTGAAATAAGTCGAAAACACGGTAACTGTTTTATTAAAAACGTCCACCAAATATAGAACACTAAACTAAACTAAAAATTAAAACGCCCCCAAAAATTACTCGTGCACTTACCATATTTTTAGAGCATGGCATATGGCTCATATACCATGATAGCTAAGCCAATGAAAACTCTTAATTTGTATCATCCAATGTTCCAGTTTATAACAACGATACTTCTATTTCCTCAGTTCCTCAATTTGTCTTTTGTGGTATCCTTCCAGCACCAAAAGCGATGTGCTGATGAGTCGAGATGATATGGACCGAAACTGCTAATGATTATCTTCAACGTTTATTTTAAAAGTACTTTGTTTTTTTTCTCTCTTGTTTGTGAGTAGTAGAATTATGCCCGTATTGCCGTAGGGGATTTAGTAGCCTTTTTTGTTTTCCTATTACAAATCGTGCACTACACAGAGTGGTTTTCATTGGACTGTCATGAAAGCTAAACTAAAGTAGTCAGTCTGACCAATAAAAAGGACACAAACAATGCAATAAACCAATCAAAATTACTTGAAATGACGCAAAACGTGGGAGCTAGCAGGCGAGTCACAATTGGTTTTTGTACTGCTTATGATTGTATGAGAAATTGGCGCGAGTTTTTTTAAACCAGTCGTGTAGCTAAAAATACAAAACCAATAATGCTTCGTCACTCAAATAAAAGGCGCCCTATCAGTTTTAATTCTTTGATCTTCACATTTTCAGCTTATCTGCTTCATTTTATGACGTAAAAATTTCAAGAAATTGCGCGCTTTGTTGTTAGTTACTTTTTATAAGAAGCAGAGCAAATGTATCAAATTCACCACGTAAGTCGTTCTTACCTCGCTCATCTCTCTTACCGCTACAAAGTGTATCACGGTCACTCCAACAGTCACATTAACCGGAATGCCTTTAAACACAAAAAATTATATTTTTACGTGGAAACAAAACACTATGTTACATAACCAGCAACACTCGACGTGTCTTTGCACCTTTGTGATAAGGTCGTAAATACTTGTGGTACTTTTCAGGATTTGTTATTTGTTGGAGTTCATCTGCAGTTTCTTTGTATCTGAAAAGAGGAATGCTGTTTACTTATATGATAAGCAATAATACACACTAATATTATATATAGGTTGATTGGGACACAGCTTTCAACGCTTATAAGTCAAGGCACTATTGATGAAAAGTGATAGAAAATGTTTTTGGAAACACGTTAATATGTAAAAGTGGACATTTTGACAGGCCTGACATTTCCTGCTCAATTATTTATTTGTTTTCCGACCTTGGATTTAGGTTAGTTGATTTATTTTTATCGCGTGACTGAGTATTGCTGGAACACTTTTTAAAGGTTTCACAAGTGTGTGAACTTTTTCTTACTCCAGGTTAAAAAAAGTAACGTTGGGATAGTGTTTGTTCACTTTTTGCCCCATCAGTTTGCCGATCTTGCTAGATGCAAATTGACTCTAATCACTTGAAGAGTTTGTAAATGTTAGTAATTAGTGAATTTTTTAGTTTTTGAATGTTATACATCACCTTTCAAAGAATGCAAAATTTCTTGGTGACAAAAGCGCTGATGAGCTATTGAAGTTAATCGTTCAATGCATTCAAATATTTACTGTTGATTTTTTTCTTTAGCTCGATCGGAAAGCTGCAGCCCTGATGCTAATGAAGCAAAGAGTGTAGAAAACGTTCCCCTATTATTGCACCAACAAATTGACCACTTTGCAAGGTTTTACTTTTTTCCTTGTGCGGACCAGGCTCAACCAACAAAATTTTTAGGCAACGTCACAGAAAAAAAAAATATAATCCCGCGATAATGACCAAATTTACATTAGGAGCTGTAAATAAACTTCAAGGACTTTGCTGCAAAAAATGGAAACTTTTCATTGACTATACGTTTGTTCACTAACATTACCGAATCAGATGATTTATTGAGTACCATACTAGAATTCAGATCTGTATTTTATTGCACAAAGCACGCTTATTTGTTTAGCCCGTGTAATCTCTTTGATGCCTTTGAAAAATAAAGAACTACAAGTACTGCCACTCTTCGATAATCTGACAAAACTACGCAGCAGAGCTTAAGGCACCAATACGTTTTACCAAACCGCAGATTGAAAATAATCCATGTGCGGACGCGTTGTTAATTTCCGAAAATTCTTTTTTAAATAGGGATAGAAACGAAAGGAAATGGGTTTTGCTTTAATACATTTGCAAATCGATCGCTATCATTTCGTAATAAATATTCAAGAGCCGCCATTTTGTAGGTTTTAGTTATTAAACCTGGTACGGCAAGTACAAACCAGGATGGTCTTATACATGACGCATATTGATAGATGCCTAGGTCACTATTATTATTTACGCAACAGTTTTAGTTAATCCCTAAGCTACATTAACCCGGATAAAGCATTTCTTTCGTCAACGGATCGGCAGGTGGTATCGATATGACGACAAATTAAAAAACTCACGCAAATTACAATAGAGAAACAGTTTTTAAGAATTACAATAAGATGTTTCCTTGTTTTGTGTTCCTCTTGATTAAGCGGCCTGTGGCCAGTAAAAAGGTGCTTTCACACCGTTGCACTACGTCTTTGTTGGTAGCCTTGTTTTATCTATTTATCTATCTGAATTTCGTGACAGTGTTTTTAAAATTCATTTTCCAATTCAATGAGGTTGCAGGTGATAGTGAGTAAGTTAGCGTCAACCACTAACACCTTTTCGATTGAGCCACGTAGCCTATTTTTTTCTTTTGGAAGTCTGAAAATTCAACAGGAAACATGAATTTCCTGGGAAGATATTTTGGAGAAACAGAAAACACTGTTATTTCAGTTTGATACACAGCAGAAGTTTCGAAGAAACGATTTTACATTTTCCAAGACCGATGAAGAACTTTGAAGTTTTGCTACATCTGATGTGAATAACCATATGAAACACTTCACAGGTTTCATCAACAGTTTTTGAAAAGATTGATCCAAACGAAAGTAATGAAACCCGCATAAGGATAAATAAATAACAAGTACTTTGACAAACTGTATGCCAATTGTGAAAATTACACGGCGGAAGATGATACCCGGCCTATGTCGGCCACGATATGGACGAAGATCTGTATACTAAATGATCTTATTGTGAGTTCGTGCCCACATTTAATTGCTAAAATTGACCCCGAGATGCAAGCTTCTCGAATACTTCAGCACCTATATAATTTATGTTCTTCGCGTTTCGCAGCAAAACGTATTACTATTGCTAATAACATATCTATTTTAGCAAAATTATCTTATAATTTGTCGACGTATATGTGATGTATTCATCCCTGGAAAACCTTACTCGCAATTGAGACTATAACGGTTTTGAACTCCGCTTTCCATGAATACTTGTATATTTGTTGCTTTAAATGAACTTACCCAGCCACAAGTGTTTTAGGCAGGAGCGCCAAAATGATTAAAGGAAAAGAAAAACTGACATCGACCATTTTTTGACATCAGATACTAGCTCCAAAAGGATCAGCAAAGCATTGATAAATGCAAATTAAAGCAACATTTTCTCTGCGTGTTTCTATGCACTAGGTTGTTTTGACGATTTCTATTGGCTGATTTGCCACCAGTACATTGACAATGTCATTTCTGCTGGTTAATAAAACCACCACACGCGTCCGCAAATATACTGATTTGCATAAAAGCGACCTTCTCCTATCTATACTTATCGACTCGAGTTCTGTGCAATACGAAATTACAGGGCAGTCGTGTCTATGTCTTTAATTTTCTCCTCAGTTTCCTCAAAACATTTGTCATTCGAAAGCAATTATTTTCCTTACCGAACAAATACTGTAACCAAACACAACGATATTGATCTGCAGCGAACGAGAACATAATTCAGCTTCATATTCTTATAAAAAATTCCGTGGCTGTTTGCATTTTTAAGTAAACGTAGTTTATACTTACAACTACAAAATGAACAATAAAAACACAATGGCAACAGAGAAAAACAAAACAAATCAGCAAGCATGAAAATATCCTGCGCCGTATGTTTGTTATATTTCGGCGTAGCACAATGTGTGCCTACGCTTCATTCATCATTGGAAGCAAGTGGAAAAATCTTTTCTCGATTGCCAGCTTCCGTTGGGGAAAGAAACACGGGGATGGAACGCTACCGGACCCGAGAGAGCTGCGGAAATTGAGCCTAACGTAATCCTTTAAAACAAAATTTAAGATTTGGCTGCCTTTATTATTACTTTTTTGTCATCAATCGCGCGCAGTCGTATGACATTTTCAGTGTCGACGCCACAGGATGGGTTAATTTAGATACCTTTTTTTACAAACTGCTAGTCGTACTTTGGCTCGATAAATATCGCGCTTGGGTCGAGATAACAAATCGAATGTGGTTTAGCGTGGTCTGCACTCTTATCGACAACGATACGCGTCATCACAGTGGTCAAAATGTAAACATTTTAGATAAATGGCGCCTAAATTTGAATGACAATGCTTTATACATAATAAGCCTCGTGTTATGTTACCAGCCAAAATCTTTTTCACATAAATTGTTTTTCAAATATAGGCGTCATTTATGTAAAGTGTCTCTACGGGCTAGCTTTGTCACTATAGCCAGGAACTATTTAGAGGTAAAATATGATTCTGTGAAGAGCGCAATTTGGAGGGCAACTTTTCGGTGGCTCTCGTTGGTTGAATTAAGCATGTGCTATAGTGAAATGAAAAATGACTAGCTGACAATTGGCTTTAATAAAAGATATGCTCCGCGTCAGCATCAATGCTGTGACAGTGCTGTGACAAATATCACAAGCAAAGCAATCATTGACCTGAGTGAGGCTTAACGTGGCGCATCTGCCTCCTGTATTAATGCGAGAAAAATTGTTATTTTGCACAAAAGGTAGTAATCACAGAAATAATCGTTATATACGGGGGAATTTATTTTCACTTTATCAAGGTTCAACGCTTCTACTAAGTCCCCGTGGAAAAGCTTCCACGTGTAAAATCATAAATACAAATTACTTGCAGTCTATGTTTGTTTAAGTCAAGAATTTTAGTATCTTCTAGCGCCTTTCGATTTCTCTGGCGTTTTTCAAAAGGATTTTTCAAGGGGCTGGAATTCACTTTTGTATACCAGTCTCTCCGATGGTTCTGTTCAAAGCATGATTCGCTGAAGAATTTGGACTTTGCGCCCTTGGGCGCAAAACCGCAATGGCGGGTCTAAAACACAGGTCACGGGTCATTGTTTTACCAATACTGGAACAACCTTAAACCTTTTCTTAGGGTAGTATTTAGGCCTAAAAGATTGTCTTAGTGTAATACTTAGGCCTAAGGTTAGCATTAGGAAGGGGTTAGAGCTGTTCCAGTATTGGTAAAACAATGACCCGTGACCTGTGTTTTAGACCCGCCGAAATCGCAACCCACGGCTTGGGAGTATTTCATTCGACCAAGTTAAATGCTTGCTTAGGTAAAGTCAAGTAATAAAAGACCGCTTCACTAAAAAGCAGATTTTATGCTTCAGCTTACCTTTGGTAGGAGTGTTGCATTAACAAGGCATTGTCAAGCTGTGGTCCCAAGATCAGTATTTTATAGCCGGCTGTAGCTATTTCATCCTAAATCCGACTAGAAGAAGTAAACCTCGTTTAAAGCACTAGTGACAACATAAACAGCGTCTTTGTCGTAGCTTTGGTGTCAAGATATGTTGATATAAATCCGCTCAAAAGAGAGTGCTTCCACCATATTGGATTCTCATTCGTTACCAGTTTCTTTCGGTCACGGAAACAAACGCATGGTAAAACATCGCTGGAAAAACGCTACAGTTTTACTAGGCGGGAACTGGGTTCTTGACCATCTCGCGTCAGATGGCGTGTTCTACTTTTCTCTTACTTCAAGAACAAACAGTAAGAACAAACAAACAACCAAACAAATAAACAAACAGGTACATGTAAACCCTTGTTTTATTTGTGGCCTTTACTAACGCTTTCAGTGATTCTCAATTTTGAGTTGATATCGAAAAAACCTTGTTTTTATTTTTGTTTTTATTTTTTTAGTTTGCTGTTTGTGTTCTTTTTCTCCTTCCGTCAAGCAAATAAGACGGAGTGCTCGTGAAACAACTCACTTGAGATAACGTTTTGCCACATAATAGACTCCCTAGTTTCATCACAACTAACAGAAACTTGAATATATTTCGTCGAGCCGACAAAAATGTAAAATTTTTTCACTTAGCTCAGGAGCCATGGTTTTCGTTGTAGTTGCTAAATGATAAAAAAAACAAAACAAAACAAAAAAAACCGTCATTTCCATTCGCACATATAGACCAGTTACTGGTAAATCAGGAGTGGTAAAGTACAAGACCACTGTTGTGGGTCACCCTTTCATTCGGTCTATAATTAAGGGTTAACTCTTTCCCGAAGAACCTTCTCACTTGGTGTTTACTCGTCGGGAGGGTGTTTTCCAAATGATGCCAACTCGAAATAGGTCCAGTAAATCAAGTTGAAAATGACGTAGCAACACGGAAAAAGGAAGCGGCACACTTTATCGATAAAACTGGCTTCATTATTGATTAAGACGTACTGCAAGTATGTTTTAGCTGTTTGCATCGAACTGCTTCGGCCTTTATTTGGCTTGTTTCCAGTCTCCTCTCCAACCTCTTTTACTTCTTCAGTTGGGCGATGCTCTTTTTCCTGGGATTAAAACAATCAAAACAATACGAGAAACAAATTTTGGAAGGACTTTATAGCTTGCAAACTGAACTGAACTGAATGAACTCAATGCTATAAACATTTGCGAGAGAAAGACTGATGTATTCATGGGGTTCAGAGCCACCTTAAATTTTCGAAAATTTCAGGTAGCTCTATCTGAACCCAATCTTCAGAATTTTTTAAACTTTGCCAAAAGTTGTATCTCATCCTGCCTATCAAATTTCGATTATATATGAAAAAAGAGTTTCACCGTGCCGTTTTTGAAATATAAGTAAAAGGATGGGTTTTTTGTTTTTGTTTTGCGGGTCATATCGTTACAATGATAACCTATTGTGCCAGGAAAATTATGACGACGTGCTCACTACTGATTGGGTAGTTTTTTGATACCATGACTGCAGCAACAACTGATAAAGAGTGATATTGATCCATCAAAATCTGCGTCTTGAAAAGTGCTCGAAACTGTTTTGAGCCACCTTAAACCTATTACCATACACTTTAGTTAATACGTGGACGATGTAAACATATTTAAATATTTTATATTTTAACAGTAATTAAAAGTAACACCACCTATCACGAAGTTGGAAATATTGTCTCACAGCGGCAAATGTAAAGCATTTTATGTTAATCAAAATGAGCAAGAAATTTTCACCTTTTCGTTGTGTCTTACGTCTTCGTTACTGCTTGACAAATGACGCTTTAGCCCAGTGTTAAGCAAGACCAGGACATACTCAATGGTCGCAGCAAAAATGAAAGCAAAGGATACAATAAAATAGATATCCACTGCTTTTACATAGGAAACCTGTAAGATCAAAAGTACCAACAGATTAAGTCAGTTCTACATGTACTTTTGCGCCATACAGTGCCATAGATAGCTTGGACTAGGTTTTGCACAACGGCATTCGTCATAGCCATTGAAAGTTAAACTAGAGCTTCGTCGATGACAATTTTGTATAGAAGTATTTCTTACCAAACTTCTGGTCTTATTCAGTGGAATTAAAAACTTTGCCAAATGTACATGTAATTCACATGTTGAATATGGTTGTAGATTTATGTAAACGATGTTAATGAAAGATGAATTACTTTAAACCAAGTGAGCTACACACTTTGGTTTCAAAACTCTTTAAGTCCTAAAAATCACTTTAAGCGATTGAAAAAAAGTAGCCGAGCACAAAAAAGGAAGACTAGAGGGTAAGGATAAATACTGACATTCCTTTGAATTTTTTTGCCGGTTACTTTGGCAAAAAACCCAACGTTTTAGCAGAGTGAAATTTTCATCAACATGCACCGTTTTCATCAATCCAAAAGTAAAAGTACAAAATCTCCAAGATAAAATAGGTTTATTTAGTCCTATATTTGTGTCACTGGGAGAATTATGATTATAGTACGAGAAAAAAGCATGGTTTTCAGTTTGTTCTACCAGGGAATGAATAATGTTATGAAGGATCGACAAGTTAGAAGAAGGTAGCTTCTGCAGGTGTATAAACAACGCCATTCCTTGTTATATTTTACCCGCTGAGCTTTTCTGCATGCAGCATAAATTCCTATTTTTCTACAAAAAGGAAGCTGAAGTTGAAGAGTTCATGGCCCATGCTTACTGCATATCATAAAATGTAGTTCTCAGTGTCAGTATTGCATCATAAATGACATTATTCTACGGAAATTTGCATCCTAAGAGACTGTTTTGCACGAGTACATAAGTACGCACATGTAAGTCTCACATTCGTTGCTCGTAAAGTAGCTCTTTGATTTAGAACAGACCTTTGGCAGAGAGCTCCTGAACGAGCCAGTGAATGTTACAATTGATAGCACAGTAGTGCTTCCGAGTGACACTCGGGCTGGAACAGAGTCTTTGGGGATCCAGAAAGACAGCCAAGAAAGGACCACCAGCATGATGGTGGGGATGTATATTTGAAGGAAAGCATATCCAAGACGGCGCTTGAACCAGAAGCGAGCGACAAGTTTAGAGTGGGTACCTAAGACAGTAAGAACAATAACCAATTATATGCTGATTGTAGTTTGGTTTTTGCTTTTTTAGATCAAAGGTATATACATTTATGAAGTCTTCCTAAATCTTTTTACGGTAGCTTTGATGAGAGTTAAAAGTTTCAGATATTTTTACACCTTTAGTTGACAAAAAACAAATCAAATATTTATGACCCACCGTCTGCATAAGTCTCAACATCTTTAATGGCTTCCGTGTTTGTGAGAGTAAGCTCTGCCAAATGTTCATCCTTGACATCTATGTGGTGATTACTTTCGAACCATTTGTAGTCCAGCTCGTCAGCAGTATATGCGTCTGAGGAAGAATGTGTGTTCGAAATCACAACACAGTAACTTCGAATTCAGGATAGAAATGTATGAGGATAGTAAAGAAGAGGAGAGAGAAGTGCCCTAAAAATTTGAATTCAATACTTAACAGGTTGATAACTCCAAGTCACAGGTTTGTTCATCTAGTGGGTAGTCAGCCAAATCCATTGCACATCCGGCAGTAATGGTTAGTCTGTAAAAGTTAGTTTTGGGAAAATCGGAATCCTCAGATCCTTAGCGCCTTCGTTTATTTACTTGATTTAGAAATAGCTGAGCTGAAGATACCGCGGGGAATACAGAACAACATCGAATCTCTTCTTGCAGACTTCAAATTGAAATCAAGGTTTCTTCCGTTAGGTTCATAGTTTCTAGTGCTCAATTTAAGGGAAATCTAGTTGTCCTACTGCAGACTGCGTGAGCGAGAATTTGTTACAAGGAGAGCTGGCATGTTGAGGGAATAAATAAACAAGAAACAAATAAATGCACAAGAGGGAAAGTTCATTTTCAAAAGAGTTTACGAATTTCCAATTTCCACTTACCACAACTTTGTCTTTGTAGTTACATCTACTTTTAGACCATCGTGTCTCGATCTGATCCAATATTCCGCTCGACTTCAGAGCCATCGTTAAGTGGGTAACTAAGTCTCTAATGGCCCTTTGAGCTAGGGACTATCATGGAAAAGGTTTCCCTATTTATAGTCGATTGCCGATGAAATGAAATGAAATCAAACGAAATAAAAGGAACGGAGGGAAATTTTTAGTGTTTTAGAAAACGTATCTTACCTTGTGCTGTAGGCGACAATTCCATCCGAATTTATGACAATTTTACTGTTTTCTGCGATTACATCATGGATAGTAGCACTCCTGACGTTAAGAAAAAACGTATCAGGAAGCCATATCAGCTTCTTTGCGTCACCAGGTAATGTGATTGGATAATTTAAAGAATGGTTCAGCCGCGGATCCTTCCAGAGTTGCCAGATGACTAGGTCCAATGAGAACTCCTAAAAGTTATGATGAATAGACGTCTAGAATACTTGTCATACTTGTATTAGAAAAGACATGAAATCCTGTACAAGTTAGAATATCACAAAAAAGAAAACAAGCAACAAAAGTCTATTTGAAAGAATTTCTGCAGAGACAAAACTGTCGTCATTATATCATGGTAACGAATTGAGTCATGCATATGGACATTTGATTAGTTGCCCACGAACATGTATAGCTAATCAGTTTAGGTGTTTGGGCTACTACTGAAGTACCCAATTTAAAGATGTCAACTGATATTGCAATTTTCCTTTTCATTTTGTTGTCGTCTCCGTTTGCTACAAATAAATGCTGTTATCGTGGACGGCCGTATTGCTTCATTTTTACATCGATAATTGTTATTTTTGATGGGCCATATGAAGGCTTTACTATACATTGCTGAGCTTTACGATTTGGAGGACGGCTGTAAAGGGAAAGGCGATAGTGAATTGTCAGTGAAATAAAATCTAGCCTTGTAAGTAAGAGAACAAATTCCTCATTCCAGGTAAAATGGAATCGGTATTTCATGCCCTATAATCCCAGAATTCCTCTCGTTGTTGTTGTTGATCCTATAAAACTAACTACTGTAACTATGCTGTACCTTTTATCTGAAATTTCACTGAAGGAGCAAACGTAAAATAACAACAAAATTTATTGTTCCTTACTTCACTCATCTCTCTCACTGCAACAAAGTGTACCACCGTTACTCGAACTTCAACAGTCACTGGGCCATCTGTCAGCATATAAACGATTATACTTTATAGGATTACGGTAAATTACGTAACAGCGTGGCAACATGAAGACACAGCCATCTCACCTTTGTGGTAAGGCCGAAGATACTTCTCATACTTTACAGGATTTGTTATGTCGTAAAGTTGTTTTGCAGTTTCACTGTATCTGAAATTGGCAATTAAATTGTACTTTATACTTTCGCAAAAATTAATTGGAAATACAATGCAACTTAATATATTATTGAGAACGTTAAGAGCATGACCGTTGAGAATCGACAATCAAACATATATTACAGTACATATATTACAGTAAATAGAGCAAATATTATGATCATTTTCATTGTGGGTAGTAATTGTTTTTAGTCTGTTAAGATTTCAAATATTTTGACAAGACAGCTCGACTGGTCATATTATGAAGCCACATGATATGGCAGAGAGCTTTCAAGGTTAGCCACAATTCTGTAATATGTCTCACTGGTGCTTAAATTTATAACATACGCATCAATTTTGATTAATTGCTATATTATTAATACGACCGTCGCTGAAAATTTACAAATGTGCTCAATCCAACTATTTTCTTCTTGTTAAATTCATTTGTGATAGATACGTGATGGGGAAATCTGGATTTTGATATAAGGAATAAAATATTGTCACTCGACCATTTAATTCATAATTTAACCTAAATGTAGTCTGTATTTTGTTTGAAGAAAAAACACCAAGGGAAGCCTTGAAGCTCTTTCCATATGTAATTTATGTCCTGTTTTTGAACAGAGATAATATGACTTTTCAGTTTCTACTCGATTTAACAAGCTTTACTTGACCGTGTTTAACATGTAACTGGCACTGACGCGTCGGAGTTCAAGGGTTGAGAGACATAAATACGTGTTGGGATGACTTTCACATCTGTGGATTATTTTAACGCAGCAAACCTGCAGATTGCTTTAAAGCCTTGATAAACTTTCAGATGAAGAATCCCAAGAAATGACATATTTTCCTTCTTTTTCAGGCCTTTGGAGGTTTAAATAATTAAAAAAACATGTTTCAAATGTGGTAATATTGTGATTATGACTGATTCAGTAGTTCTCTTTGGTTAGTGAAAGATTACTGTGTATATATGCCGTATATAAAATATTATTTTAAACTTTCGTAGAGCCATGCAAAATATAAGCTCTGTATAACCGATCATCGATTTCAAGTATTTCTTAACTTCAATTCTACCTCATTGCAATAATTCATTATAAGTATTCTGTGCTTGAAAGCGTCCCAGGGAAGCTTAACTCATTATAGCTAGCTCCATATTGCAATACATTTTGTAGCGTTAAATAAACTTACTCAGCCGACAGGGTTCCAGGTAAGAGCTTCAAAATTATCCAAGCAAGAGAAAATATTAAGGGCATTGCCACGGATGCAATGTTTATCTATGAAGAATAATCATGTATGGTATGGCGCACAGCTAAAAACGGGGTAAATGTTATACAAAACATTAAGTTGGGCGCAGGAACTCAAGCGTCTTGCAAAATTTGATTGGCTGTTTAATTTCAATATTATTTTAAAGGGTTTTCACATGACTAATTTACAAACCTACAGGAAGCACCCAAGATTTATGAGGATTAACTATTGTTGTATTAATTTGACCTGATTCTTACCACTTAACGAGACATTCTACATGTATATCCGATACTAATATCGCTTATGACTTCAAATATTTGCATAATTAAAAGACTTTCAAACCTGCGCCGCAAGGTGAAGAGATAAAATATACTCAATAAAATTTTTTTAATTTCTTGTTTGCAAGAAAGAGGGTTAAAAGTATAAATTTGAACTGATTCCAATCTTGTAAGGATTGCAGTTTTCAGGGATTATTCTTATTTTTTCTCAGTATTTCTCTTGGACTTTTATATATATCTAACGCATTTCCGCAGACATTTCTGCTGGTTTATTTATAGAACCACTCTTCGGCGTTATCTCAGATCGGCATGGAGCCTTTAAGGGTAGTCATTATTTACCACTTACAAACCAAGCACAAGAATATCGGCCCGAGTTCGTGACAGGACCGACCGAGCGCAGCGTGGGCTATGAACTATTCCCACTTTACTCTCACAATGCGGGCTAACACTCAAAACCTCGGCAGGAAAAACTCGCTACCGCAGTTAAATATTCGGGTTTCTGTAACAGAAATCGCGAGTCTAAAGTGCAAGCTGTTCTTCCTGGGCCACAAATGGGTTTCATGGTTCCAGACGTTCCCAGCGGAGAGTGTGGAAACTGGGGAAGAGAATTGCCATAACTTGCTATTCGGGTGCTTACTCTTCGCGAACAACAAAGTTTGTAGAATGCCTTGTTTTGTACTGAAAGAAAGGTGTGGAAGTAATCATGTCTTCTACGTTCATCTCACATAAAAGGATGCCGAGCGTTTTCGGAACGGGTCGGTTCACCAGTTTTTTTTTGCTTGAAAGCTAGCCAAGTGAGCATAACGTGAGTTACATTATGAAAACACTGTCAAATATATGACCACTGACTGAATAACAAACCGATGATGCTGTGACAAACAACTCAGATGTTTCAAAAATCGGAAATCGCTCGGACCCTGCTCTAAGATGAGCGATGGGATCCCCGAAAATTTGCCGCGAATTTTCTCGCTCGTCCAAGACTTCTTAAATTTTCAGTTCCAGAGCTCGTACTAGCAGACCTTGTATTTAAACTTCAAAATGCCCGCCACAAAACACAAATCACACGCGATAAAGGTAGGAACCCTGTGAATAGGCTTAAGAAAAAAAAAAATGATAGAGGTTGACTATTCACAGCTCTTCTATTTTTCCTATATTTCCTGAAAGGGGTGCGAGACTGGGTTAGAAATTTCTTCGGTAAGACTTATATTGAATTAGCCATTTCTGAACTTTCTTGGTAACAACAAGGTATTCTAAATAGGATAGTTCTGTATTGTAAAGGTGACAGGTGACAAAAAAAATCTTGAATCAGAGAAAATTTTCGTGATACACTAACACTCACAAATATTAACACTGAAAGACCTTTATTTTGAAGACATCGGTTGAGCCATATACGGATACTTTTCCTATGATCATTCCTCGACTTAATTGTAGAACAGCGCTACGCAAAATTGCATTTTCTGTACATGAAAAGCTAGCTAGATAACTGAATTGAGAATGCTCAAAATTTAAAGGAGTTTAATTAATAACAAGGTTGAACAACGAGAGGCAAAATCAGCGGTGTCCAGCTGAATTTATGATACAACAAAACATATGCTTTATTAACAAATAATAATTAAAGGTAGCTTACATAAAATAATATATTAATAAAAAAAGTTAAGTAAATTTACTCAGGAGATTTAAAAAGCTAATCGAGCTGAGTTAAAATTATTATCATTGCATAAGATGGCTTCCATTAAATAAAACTTTTCGGATTCTCGAGTGGTTTTGTTTGACCTGTTACCATTTTTTAGCAAACCACCCTAAACATGTTGATGGAACCGGTTTAATCAATTATTGATTAAAAACAATAAAATCAACCTGGGAAGTGTAAATGAGGCAACTCGCAATAAATTGAAACAAGCCAACTCTGAAATAGAGCAAAGAAATACGACCGTGAAGTAACCGCTGACTTGAGTAAGCTATTTCAGAACTGTCGAGCGCTTCTAGTGTCAATCTCAGTACGCAGGCGAAGCTGGCGGTGAGTGAATTACGGAGCAGGTAGGTGTTTATGAACATTTGTATAACACACTACTATCAACATAATCTGAAAAAGATGCGATGTCCTCAATTTACTTTACCTTAGATTCTTACCTTTTTTTGCATCTTAATAACGAGAATCCTCCAGAAAATGCTAAATTAGAAATATTCTCCTTTATACTTAAAAAACACCAAGTCATAAATTGCACGAAAGCAAATTATTATTTATGGATAAATAATTTGCATGCGCATTTGAATGAAAAGCGCATAAAGCTAATTGGGATGTAGTTTAATCAGACAGCTGTTGGTTTTCTCGGTTTGTAAAATTCATAACTTAACGAAACTCATTTTGTTTATAACGATAGATTCTGAGATCCGCGCAATATATATCAAATTTACTCGCGAGGACTTGTCGTTATGTTCCATGTAGGTGTTGGCTTTGTACTGTAAACTTCTGGTCGCGTTTTGTATTGGCTTATTTCTTCTTTATATTTTTAGATGAGTGCAGCCGCAATGTACCCACCACTGTTTCTTATATATATCACGACATGGTCACCCCTGCTGTATTCAGTAGCTTCGTCTTCAGAAAACAGGTACAATATGAATGAACTTTCTAAAATATAGTATTTCACAGAATGCAAAGCATTATAATTTTCGATTATTTGAAAAAAAAAAAAAAAAGAAAAAAAAAATTATAACTTATCATCCCGCATATTATAAATACGTGACGTTGAATTCAGATTCATAAAAAGACGTCATTTATGTCGGTTACGGCATGGTGGTACTTTGGAAAGACATGGACGAAAAACACTAGGCTTTATATCACTTATCTTGCTTTTCTTTCTTTGACGATGAGTGGTTTAGCAAGCTCATTTTGAACCAGACTCAAAATGAAAATTAAATTTGTGCCTAAATTAATATTTATAATATATTAAAGTATGCTTCTGTAAAAGCCCATAAATACAAATCTCGAAACCTTAACGAAAGAAAAATTTTGGTAGAAAAAAATGAAAACAAAACAAAACAAAAAAACAAGGATGGTCAAAGAGGTAAAATAAACCAGGAATAAGTGATAATGTGACGGATTAACTCGAATTTTAAACCAAAGACAGCCCTGAAAAAAAAGAAAAACAATGTTTAATAAAAATACAGTATCCGACTATGGCTATTATCCTACTCATCGAGTGGTTATCAATTCAGTATTTTTGGCCTTGTATAAGGACTATGCGGATTCCAAACGTCACTATTTACGTTCATTACTGATTGATCCATTTAACGCACAGACTGCGTTATGTGCACATTTCTTGGCTTTGCTATACCAATGAAATGAAATTTGCCAAATGTCCTTGCCTATAGAAAGGAAACATATTCATACAAAAACCAAAGTTAGATACACAAGGATCCCGATTTTTTCACTCCCTCGATTTTCTAATCTCCCAATAACTAGAACCCAAAGACGTTTCTCTTCCCCAAGTCGAGCAATAAAATTTTACACCATTTCTCGAACTGACCGAATTTTCAAACCAATTTTTTTTGCCTTGAATGTTCAAAGAATTGGTATTCCACTGTAATTTGAAAGTTAACATGCAGTTATTAAACAAATTATTTGGTTTTCTTCAAAGCTATAAGAGTGCCACAGATACAATGAAGAAATTGTTTGATGAAGAAAATTATGATAAAAGACTGAGGCCCTACTACAAAGGTAATAGATCTACCTTCAATTTTTAGGTATTTACTGACTTTCCGTGAATTTGTCTTGGTGATCTAGTTATTTCTAGTGTAATTTTCGAGAACTTATCAAAGTTTTGCCTCATCTGGCAAGAGGCATTTTCACTTTTTTCCTAAATCAAGCAGCATATCGCTTCATTGGGAATTGCTATACTAAGTAACCCTCAAGAATTAAAAAATAAATGCATCATCTGTACTAAAGGTATCTGCGGTCCAGTGTCGATCGACTCCCTTAGTCGACATCTCACTCTCTGACTCGGCCGACACTCGGTCGACAATCGATTCAACGTCTCGATCGACACTTGATCAACAGTCTGTCGATGATCGGTCGATAGTCGACCGAGTGTCGCCCTACTCATATGTATCGATCGACACAGATTAGTCGACACTCGGCCGAATGTCGTCCGAAATGTCGTCCGAAATGTCGATCAAGTGTCAACCGAGGTGTCGATCTAGTATCGATTGAGGGCATCGATCGACACTCGACCGCAGATTACTTTCATTAACATGATCTTGGATGAAAAGACCACAATCCAAAACACAAACATTTCAGTAACTGTCTTTTTTTCAGGTCCTGCCCTTAACATTACAATAGACATGTCCGTTGTACATTTAGGAAAAGTGAGAGAGATTGACATGGTATGTAATGACAAAAAAATACAGTCTTCTAATCTTGATCGACATCACCATTGCATTAGTAAACGGTGGTTGATTCTACTTTAATATTTAAGATGAAATCCGATAGAAAATCAAGCAATTTCAGATTTTAGTGGACAAAAATCTGGTACTAGAATAATTTTAAGTATTTTACAGTCCTTTTTACATTTTCTTCAAGTTAAAGATATAAATAGTAGCCTGAAATAACACCAAAAACAATTTCCCATGGGAACGAGAGAAAATAAATAGCTCTTATTGCAGTTGAGCCTGCGGTCAAATGTTCCTTTGTTTAAAAAGGCATACAAACGAGGCGAACGGGTCAATACAAAGCAAAATTGATCCTTTAATTTCGCCTCGTTTGTATGTCAAACCGCTGATAACTTCAATAACAGCTATTTCAAAGTTCCGAGAAATTTTGCAAACGCAGGTAAAATTTCATCATCAGTTTCATTTCACAAGTACTTTTAAGTGTTCCATACGAAGTTCAACATTTGTTCTCGACCTTTTGTGTTGCTAGAAATGATTTTTTTTAGAGGATATTTAAAACATTTGTACAGACGTTTGCAATACGATGTAAATAATCTTGGCACTAGGTTTTTGTCCACTTGTTACTCGAACTACTGGCAGATTCCGTCTTCATTATTTTGTTTACGTTTGTGTAATGTGCACCAGGAGTAAATTTTCCCCGTGGCATATAAAGCCTTTATTCGTGGCACGTAAAGTTCTTTATTTGACTTGGTAGGATTTTTCTATGGATGTCTTCTTCCGCCAATACTGGCATGACCCACGACTGAACCACACCCTCGAAGAGCCGATTTTCTTGACCGGATCTTATCGAAATGTTATCTGGCTCCCAGACACGTTTTTCCTCAACATTAAGACCGCCAAGTTTCACAACGTACCCGCCGACAATAGCAGAGTAAAAATCAAACATAACGGTCAGATCACGTGGAGTTCAAGGTACCGTGGGGGTTTTGAAATATTTAAAGGAAAAGTCTTGCTATAAGTAAATTTTATTGTATAGACAGTAAAATTGGGATTACCTTTCTGAAGAGTGGCTTTTGTCCAAACCTTCAACTGTTGTTTAACTATATAGCTTGGTATGCACAATGTAACAGTGTCTAGCATATTGTATGCAATTAAAGACGGCGACAACAGATGACTAATGTAGGAAATAAACATCTATTTTATTGCGCAGATGATCTCCTTGCATATAGTTTTTAACCTGTGTTTGATTACAGGATTACCATGACAGCAAATTGCCAGTTGGATCTGAGGGACTACCCACTTGATGGACAGTCCTGCAACCTTACTCTGCTAAGCTGTTGAGTTGATTATTTTCTCCCAAATAATGACATCATAATGAGACTTTTTTCGCGTTTTCCCAATTTTACAGATGCGTTATTCTAGCCAAATATATTTATACAAAATTCAGCTCTATTGTGCAATAAGTTCTGGCCAATGTAAAGGAGCCCAATACGGAAGTCACTGACTTCGCGCAAGGGCACTCTTTCCTTCTTTCCTAGAAGCCGAAACATTATGAAAATAGAAAGTTATGGTCAAAGATAGAAAAAAATCGAAGCTTGTTTGTGATGGTTACCTTTTATTTCAGTGGATTTCGAGCGCTCTCTCTCCTTTTGTGTTTTCTAGCCATATCAGTACGAAGAGGTCCTCTTTTAGCTGTTGTTTTCATGTTTTTCAGACGCCTATCCCCTTCAGCAAGTCGACTACTTTTGGAAGGCCAGAGATAAACAAGGAATCGTCATTCTTGGAGATGAAATGAACGAGTATACTCTTACAGACATTAAGACCAAAAAAGGACTGGTACATTATGGTACCCGTAACTCAAGTAAGTCAGAATTTAATTTGTGCGCCATAGTCCTTTTTTCGGTTAACTTTTCGCATTGCATCACAGAAATTCAACGTGGATGCGTGAATGCGATGCAATATTGTTCAGAGTACTACCAATCAGTCGATCGGCTAGTCAGTCAGTCAGTCAGCTGGTCGGTCGGTCGGTTGGTCAATCAGTCATTCGGCAGATCAGTCAGTGAGTCAGTGAGTCAGTGATTCAGTGAGTCAGTCAGTGAGTCAGTGAGTCAGTGAGTCGAGTGAGTCAGTGAGTCAGTTAGTCAGTCAGTCAGTCAGCCAGTCAGTCAGTCAGTTGGTCAGTCAGTTGGTCGGTTGGTCGGTCGGTCGATTGGTCAGCCAGCTGTCAGTCAGTCAGTCAGTCAGTCAGATGGTCCGTCTGTCGATTAGTCAGTCAGGTCATTGAGTCAGTCATTAATAATAAAAAATTCAATGGAGCAATGAGCACGTAATCGCAAGCGTTAATTGTCAGTGCACTAAAAAAGGTAGCACGGTTTTCTTTTCTTAACAAGGATCAGACTTTTCTCACTTGTGGGCAGTATTCATCTTCAAGCGTCGTCTTGGATACTCGTTCATGCAAATCTACGCACCAACATTTTTGATTGTGGTACTTTCCTGGCTGAGCTTTTGGCTTTCAAAAGATGCAATTCCCGCCCGTGTGGCCCTAGGGGTGACGACAGTATTAACTATAGTAACGCTTATGGGATCATTTCGCTCGTCTGTGCCTAAGGTGAGACAGGTGTTATGAACATAGAGATATTGATTTACATTGCATCAATTGGTGATTGGTCAACGAATGGTATTTAAAAAAGTCTTGTCTCATCAGTTCCCTGAGTGCGTCGACAATAGACCATATTCGTATTCTTGGTCTAGGATTGGAACAAGCTTGTAACTGAGACTAATGTGGGGAATCTTTTCAAATGTAACTGACATAAAATGCTGACTGTTACTTCAGCGAGGGCAATCAAACTGCGATTTTTTTGCATATTTGTTCTTATGTACTTGTTTGCGTTCTCTTTCAGTTTGAAATTTATGATCCTTTACTTTATGCAGGGTCTAACAGTTTGGAAAGACCCGGTCCTGACCATGTTCAATTAATGGAGCATAACTCTATCAATCTTACACACGCTTACGTTACGTTTATTTTATCATTCTAGGTGTCATACATCAAGGCTCTTGATGTTTTCTTTATTATTTCATTCTTTTTCGTGTTTGGTGCTGTCTTGGAGTACGTTATTGTCATTCTCCATCACGAGAAAAAACTCAAAGAGCAAAAGAAAGAAAAAGACAGACCCGAAGTTGAGATGCTGCCTCTGAGACAGGTAAGTTTAGGTTACCAAACTTAGAGAATGCATGTTACTAGAAAGTTCTAAAAACAGCTATTACTCTGGAATGCTAATTCTTTCAGTAGTTTATTTTTTAAAACACCCTTGAGGAATATGTCGTGCGGTACCTGCATATGGAGCTGTTAAGTGTATTTCAAGGTCACGTAGCTTTTAAAAGCCAAATTAATAGGACACGGTTTTATACACAAGTTCTAAACACTTTAGAAAGTAAAATTGTTGCTAAAATTGACTTTGATCTCTGCGTCTTTTTTCTTGATTAATAATTGTTATACTATTACCATTTTTAGGATGACGGGACTGAAACGTCAGGAATGGATACTAAACACCATGACGATGATGATAAGCAAACATTTCCCGAGGGACAGCGTGAACGCTCTCACAGCAGCAGTCCTGGTGGTCTCCGAAAAACTAAGGAACTTGTAAAGTTTGCTTTCCTTGAAAATAATGCAAGTATTGTTGATCGAGTCTCACGTATACTTTTTCCCGTCTCTTACCTCGCCTTCAATATTTTCTACTGGAGTTATTACTCGGTTTTTAAGTATAATGGGGTTTAAACTGAACACCAGTACAGCTCACCCATTACGTTTGATTCTAAATTATATTTAACGCAGACGAATAATTGTGTAAGCTACTCTATTACGTTCTTTTCAAATCCGTCCATTCAGTTTGTTTTACAATCGTGGGAAGTTTCCTGTTCGGAAGCAGCACTATTGTTCTTGCAGCTTACAGTAGAGCACGGCAACATGAATAAAGAGAAGGCAGCTCAGTGATCGTCCCAAGAACTGTTAAACAGGAATATCTGATTTTGGCAAAACTCATAACTGAGAGCGTACGTTGACTTTAACATTAGTTAAAGAGGCACCATTATGGGCATGACCTCGAAAAGTCAAAACCATCATGAATTAAACACATATATTTATTGAAAAAAACCTAAATAATAGTCTAAAATAGGCTGATACACAATCTGGTGTTGTTGCTGCTGTGTAGTATTAGCATTACCTGACGCAATTCCACATTTATAAGTAGGAGAGAGGTACAAGGAACGGAAGTGCGCGTCTGTAAAGCGTGTCTTTCTGTTTTTGAACAAAAAATTGTATGTAACTTTTCAAATCAATAGAAGTTGATAAAATAAAACAAACCAATGGTCTATTTCTGTTAAAAAATTACTATATGACTGCACTAAGCACGTATCAGGTTGGGATGTCAAATCCAAAAAGTCTGGCGATTTTGGTTTGCTCTTTCTTCAGCACTACAACAATTCGCTTACTAGTATCTTCATTTTGGCATTCCAAGAGTATTTCGTACACGAGCAACTTAAGACCGAGTTTACCAGAGGACCAGGCAGGGGTGATAATACCATCTCTCCTTTTTGGATGAGACTTTGCCAGATTAAAGGTACTACCCAACAACTCTAAAAGACAAAGTGAGCCAACTTTGTGATTTTTCCCTTAGGGGTTAGACCACCCCCCCCCCCCCTGGTTTTTTGCCCAAAATCCCCAAAATGTCACTAAAATAAGCATCAAATTTAAACACCGCTCCTGCTTACAGAATACATTGCATTTTATTGGTATTTCACACAAATAAAGATTGGACCTATCTTAGTTCACACCAGGAATTTCAAGTCATTTGAAGTGACAGGTGCCAATCAAGGAATGTCATTTCCTACCCATGTCACGCAACATTTAGCTATAAGGCAAATTAGCTGAAATTCTGACTCAAATATTGCTTAAGTCCAACTTTCTAAATCAAAACTAATTTCATCACAGTTTAGAGTCACCCTTTGCCTGATGAAATCAAGAATAAAATTTTTGGCATCTGTTATTTTTTGGTAACAAAAGCTGTTTAAACAACATGACAAGAGGCTAGTTTTAACAAAGAGACAAGGGCGAAATCTAAAAATATTAGATATTATAGAATCAGTTTATCAAAGTTATTTCTATGTTAATGTCATTAACAAAGTCTTTGAATATTATTTTGGGTAGTGGAAGCTCAATGAATGCAAAACTCTTTGCAATATCCCTTAACGCTCGGACGTGCAAGGCGGGGAGTGGGATGGATGCCATCTCCCTAAGAAGGTATTTTCAAAATTTTAAAAAGACGATTTACTCTAAGGGGCTGAAACTTTCATTAGCTGTTCATTCATCCTTCGCGGATATTTTGATATGTCAATTGCGTGTCCATCATTTTTTATGTTTCCATAGCAACCATTAGTTTCATGTAGGTTTGGCCAAAAATCAACTTTTTTGACATAATTCTGTATTTTTCCAGTTTTCTTCATCAAATTCCAGAAATTCACCAATTTGTACATTTCATAAGCATTCTGGCTTGATTTTGTATCAATTTCCATTATTTCTTGACTTTTTAAGAAAAAAGTAAAATCCAAGATGGCGGATCCATATGACGTCACAACCAACAAAATTATGGTATCATTTTGTGGAACAAGCTCAGGGCTATCTAATCAATGTAAATTTATTTCGTTTTGCCTAAACAGAGCGCAAACCCAAGAGGATTCCATCTTTTTCCCCCTTATACCACGGTGGGTGTACTAGTTAGCTTGTACATCCGAGGTTTAAAGTAACAGTGCAAAACACCTCAATACTATTTGTACAATTTAAATATGGGAATAAAGGGCCGTGATGTTTACATTCTAAAAAATTGACTAGTTAGATGAGAGTTTTTCTGGGCAAATCTCACTTTTTAGATTACCCTTGAAACCCTGCTCGAGCATCATGGGCGGGTCACATGCTTGATGTTGCAACTGATTATTGTCAACTCTTACTTTACACTTGGCATACAAACTCATCAATCCTGAGAGGTATTCTTTGCTGACATTATTTTTTGCCCTCATATATTAACTCTTGAGCTCACCCAATGAATATCCATTTCATGCGAATCGAGTTAAAAAACATCTATGATTTTTTTACTTTGCTGCATCAGGCAGGCAAGTAAATCTTAATTAGTATAAAGATAAACATTGTGCATATAATTTTGAAAGCATGGGAACAAGAACCAAAGACCTTGATCAGCAGCAGATAATATCACTAAGTGATAATTAATAGTTTGTTGTTCTTATTGTTCTTATTTATTATATTTATTTAAATTTATTGTTGTTATTATTTATTCCCACTGCGTAAGGAATTTCAATCTCTATTTATAGATGTGCACACTCCAATGATAAAAATGGCCTCGATGTTTTGCTCAATTGTAACTTTTTTGAAAGAAAAGCTCGACAATACCGCATGTTACCTTTGTTCTCATTTCATCCACTCACTTCCCAGCCTTAGAGAGTGCACAGGCATTAAGATCGTCAGATATGATTTCAGTGATCCGCAGGCTGGAAAGGACCTCTGTGACAGAGAAATTGCCACAGTGCAGAGCCATGTGCGTTGTAACATAAATGAAGGCCACGACATTAAAAGTGCTAGTGATATCCTATGGCGGGTTAAGGGGTGTCAGGCATCAATAATATTGTTAAAACCAGGAGCCATAATCGGGGACGGAGACCGTAAGTCTTGGGATCCGCGCGCACCTATGATATGGGACAACTCGTGCACTTTCAAGTCCGAGTCGGTGTTTTCAATTGTCAACAAAGCTTGACAAAGATTTCTTTCGTTATCTTTTGTGCTGAGATGCTGCAACAAATTTCACGAACGCAAAAAAGGCTACTAACATCATGCTGTTTCTTCAACATAAGCATAGTGAAGTTTTGCACTGCGAAAATGAAAATAGACAAGGAGTTTTGATAACTCGATCAACAAAATCGAAATCGTTATTCGAAGTTGAATAAAGAAAGCGTCATCGTAACTTTGCTGATTATTTCTCCTTTATTCGCATATTTTCAGCTTAGCTTCTAATACGTTCTCAAACATTTATCAATCTTAAACATATTTAAAACTACAGAGTTATTGTTTGAGTTCGATGTACGCTTTCACACGAAAGTGCGGCGGAAGCACAATTTGTCATGTTTACCGTGACTGTACAAAACACGCATCGGCGGGCGCTCTCATTCATCGACAACAGAGAATTCACTGGATTTTTACACGAATAAAACTGAGCAGTATCTACGGACGTAAAGTTATTGGACCTTGATGAAACATCAAGCGTTGCTTACAATTCAGGCGAAACTCAAACTGACCAAACTAGCAATTATTTTGTTTTACTTTTCTGTTGCGATAGACTAACAAATTCCTCGCAAGCGTGTGGCAAGAGGAGCTAGGAAACTACGAAGTCCTGAAGCTCTGCTATATCTAAATATATTCAGCTAGTTTTTTGCTGTGTAATGGAAAAGCTCTTCAACATATGTGAATTGGAGGCGCCAAGATGGCTGCCACGATTTATGTTGCTCCGAGATTTTTAGCCTTCGTATCGCTGTTCATTGTTGTTTGCAGTCCCTTGTACGTCCAACCACTCTTTAATGGCAGCATCTTGCCAGTTTGGTCTCTGGTGAGAACCGGCCTCAACTTTCCATCGCCATTTGGATGTTTTTATCGATCTTCTAAAGGAATGCCACGTCGACCTGTTTCTTCTTGGCACAAACATGGCTATGTATGCGTTCATCTACCAAGGAAGGACTTAACAATATTCAATGACATCGAGAAAAACCCTGGTCCTCCTCTGATTATTAATAATAACCAAGTATGGCATCCCAACGCATTTACGGTCGCCCATCGCTTATCTCAGTGTGTGCTTGTATCTCCGTCGACTTCACACCTTGGTTTCCATTTTGTTCGTTATGTTAATTTCCTCGATGTTTTATTTACTCCAGGAACGACTTGCTCAAAATTCGCTTCAGAGGTGGCGATTTGAAACCAAGCTCTGAATTACTGGCTCGACTAAAGAATGCTTCCTTACTCAGATATCGCGGAAAACGGTCTGGTAAGAAGAGGAATATAAAATGTCTTCATTCTTCGATCACCGTGTTAACCGGCCGTCGTTGCGTAACACCTTTACGACCTCCTGGTCCGCGAATTCAAACTTTGATCCCTGTTTCATTTTCTGTGGATCTTGAAACTCCAACTGGATTGCGAGCTCAACGTTCTGTGGCTTTTTCACTTCTCAATGCACGATCTGTTAACAACAAGCGCTCTTCAATCAAAGATAGAAGAACATCAAAGGTCGTGCCAAAGAACAATAGAAGGAAACTAACCTGCATGACAATGAACTGTCGGAGCGCTAAAAACAAAATAGCAGACATCGCTGCTGTAGTAGACCAATATAAACCTGATATCATCTTTGGTACTGAATCCTGGTTAAGTTCGAACATCGAAAGTAACGAAATATTTCCAAAGGGCTACAAAATTTTCAGAAAAGATCGTCCTGATGATTGCCACGGCGGAGGCGTTTTCCAGGCAGTGAAAAACGATATTATAGTAACACATCGTTCGGACCTGGACACCAACTGCGAAATTATTTGGACCCAATGTCAGCTAGCAGACAAGAAAACAAAATCACTGCTATTTGGATCATATTACCGACCAAATTCCTCCAGCGTCACAAGCCTTGATGAACTAGATGCATCACTGTTAAAAACTTGGGTCAAGCGTGCATAAAAATAACATCATTGTTTCTGGTGATTTCAATGCTCCTGATATCATCTGGGATACTGAATATTCAAGTCACTCTCCTGCCTCTGACAGACTGTTAGAAATAATTGATGATCACGATCTGAGTCAACATGTCAAAGAACCAACTAGAAGGGACAGGAATTCACAAAACATCTTAGATCTAATTTTCTCAAATAATTCCAATATCATTGAAAATATCAGCGTCGTCCCTGGTATTAGTGATCACGACATTGTCTTATTCACTGTGAACACTTCCTGCCGTAGAAAGAAAAATGCCAAACGCAAAATATACATTAGAAAGAAAGCCGACTCTACTCGCATTAAAGTAGAACTTACAAATCTATCACTTCATATGGATACTCGGGGCTTTAATTCAGTCGACGATAGATGGAGCTGCTTCGAAGACAACATCCACCGTATAATGGATTCTTGCATCCCCTCAAAGTGGACTAGCTCAAGATATAATCTACCATGGTTCAATCATTCTCTGAAATGTCTAGCCAGACGTAAACAAAGGCTCTATAATAAAGCAAAATCTTCTGGAAATCAAAATGATTGGGAGGCATTCCGTTTAGCTAGAAAACAAATGCATAAAGGGCTTAAAGAAGCAAGAAATGCATATATCTCTGATTATTTAGGGGAAGCTATTGAAGAAAACCCTAAGAGATTCTGGTCCTATATTAAACAACTGAATAAAAAAGAGCTGGGGATTGCAGATTTCGAAATAAACGGCTCCATAATCAGTGATAACAAGTCAAAGGCTGACTTGTTAAACAATCAATTCTCAAGTGTCTTTACTCAGGAAGACTTATCAAACATCCCTGATATTGAATATGACAGAATACCAGCTATTGACAGTCTGTCTATCACCATCAATGGAGTTGCAAAGCAGTTATCGCTATTGAAGACAAATAAAGCTTCTGGACCAGATGCCATTCCACCGTGGTTTCTAAAAGAATATGCAGCCGAGATTGCTCCTATCCTAACTAATATCTTCCAAGATTCTATCGAGAGTGGAACCGTACCCAGTAGATGGAAATCGGCAAATGTATGTGGTGTCTTTAAAAAAGGGAAAAAGTCTGATCCTTCAAACTACAGACCCATATCTCTAACCTGCATAGCATCGAAAATCCTCGAACACATTGTACATAGCCATGTGATGAAACATTTTGAACATTATAACATACTAACAGATTGTCAGCATGGCTTTAGATCAAAAAGATCTACAGAACTCCAACTGATACTTACTATTCATGACATTGCAAGCTCTCTACAACAAAACAAATCTATTCATGCTGCTGTGTTAGATTTTTCGAAAGCCTTCGATAAAGTCCCACATCAACGCTTACTAATGAAGCTGGAGCGTCATGGTATCCATGGTAACCTCTTATCCTGGATGGAATCCTTTCTCACTAAGAGGGTTCAAACTGTCATCTGTGAGGGTGCAACATCTACCTCCTCCCCAATGACTTCGGGTGTACCACAAGGATCAGTACTAGGCCCGCTGTTGTTCCTAACATACATCAACGACTTGCCAAATGGTCTAACCTCTACAGTAAAGCTGTTTGCCGATGACACCCTTTTGTACGGAGTGGTGGTTGAAGACTCAGATTGCGAAAATCTCCAAGACGACCTCAATAAACTAGAAACCTGGCAACATAAGTGGCAGATGCAATTTAACCCTTCTAAATGCAATATCATCTGTATTTCAAATAAGCAATGTCCTCCCCAACGGTCATATTTGTTCTGTGGGTCCAAACTTGAGCAAGTAGATTCTGCATCGTACCTAGGAATTGCCGTTAACAGTAAATTAAGGTGGTCTGACCATATCTCATCTATATCAAGCAAGGCGAGTCGATCCTTGGGGGTGATAAAGAGAAATCTCTGGAACTGCCCCAGGAAAGTACGCGAAACGGCCTACACCAGCATCGTCCGACCCAAATTGGAGTACGCAAGTGCCTCGTGGGACCCACATTACAAAAAAGATATTTTAACCCTGGAGAGAGTTCAAAGGAAAGCTGCTCGTTTTTGCCTTCAAAACTTCAACAACACAGCAAGCGTGACAGACATGCTATCTGACTTGAAATGGGACACATTAGAAACAAGACGAAAGAAAAACAGACTGACTCTAATGTACAAACTTAGTCATAACTTAATGGACATAACCACGGAAGAACACTTAATACTAAACAGTGAAAAAAGAACACGCAACAGCCATGCTTTTAAGTATAGGATGCCAAAAGTATCTAAGGACGTTTTTAAGTTTTCTTTTTTTCCTAGATCAATAACAGAGTGGAACCTACTGCCCGCTGACTTAGTAAATTGCAAGTCATTATCTGATTTTAAGTTAAATTTAGGTAAACACGTGAAATGAGTAAAGTAAATTGTACTTAAGAATTATTTTTTAATTATCCTTTTTGTCTAGCTTATGCATATGTGCATATATGTTTGGTACAGTTGATGTGATGTCTTGCGGGACTTTATCAACTAAATAAATGTAGATGTAGATGTAATGTACAGCTCATGTAAACGTAAAAGAAGCATCCGTCGGAACACAACTTGGTCAGCGATATATATAAGCTTAAAGCGGAACATACCTAAATTCGACACTGTCTTACTTCACTCAAACTGGAGCAACTTACGACGAAAATACTTAAGCAAAATTCCAACAGACGTAAACGCGTTGAGTTGTGGGCCAAAAACATGGAAAATGTTGGGAATTTCGGACGCCATTTCCCCCGCGCGACATCTGCAAAAATCCTCGCAGCATGTACGCGCGTGTGCCGCAGGCGATGGCGCAATTTGTTCTAAAAATAGAATTATTGTCCCATATCATGGGGACAACCCCAATACTAGAAATGGCGCGCGCTTACGGTCTCCGTCCCCGATTATGGCTCCTGTTAAAACTCAAGAGTCAGGCCAGACCTTGAAGCACACAATGTTCGGAATCTGTCTCTGAAATTTTTTAGCTTCAAGTCTGGAGGTTTGAAAGTGTAGAAGGCTTATGATATGAACCTTGGTAAACGTTTCACACCTGCACATGAGGAATGGATATGACAGACCTCAAGGGCCTACAGACTTATGCATAGAGCAGCCCTGAAATGCACTGCAAGAGAGACTGCTACTTTTACAGCCAGGGGTTTGACAAGTGTCAGCTCCAACAGCCTCAGTCTAGGCATAGTTAATAGAAGGGGATCATTATGAAACTCAACAAAGTTCTTTGTTGTATTTTTTGTTCCCTTTTTTGGCCTTGACCGTGCCGAAAACACAATTGTTGTATATTACTGACCGAGTAACTGACCAATAGAAACGTTTTGGTTACGTAATTCATGCATAGCGTATGAGTGCAAAAAAAGATTTTGCACGGTCGTGAACCTTCAAACACAAATTTTGGCATCTTTGTTTGCTCCTTTGATGTTTGCGGGTTTCATAACCATTCCCCTCTATTAACTATGGTCTAAGACCTCGCAATCTATTGAAGAAGAGTCCCAAGTTGTTAAAGCTACAAGAGTGTATTCCTCCTACCCTGAAGAGGGATTCATAAAAGCATAGCAGTTTTTTGCATTTTGCGGAGACACTTGGATGCGGGCAAACACGTAATGAAGTTAGAGAGGGAAACGACATAGACAGCATCAAGATAAAATGGGTTGAAATCCCAAACGTCCTTTAGCAATCATGATCCACGTGAGAAATCTCAAAGGGATAGGTCTGAAAACATCACGAAGAGGAACCCGAAAAGAACATTCTTGGAAGGTGAGGGGACAGGACGAAAGTGTAGTGAATGAGTGCAGTAAGATGAGACTGTGCAAGACAGTAGTGGCAGGAAAGTGTCCAGCAAAGAAGAGTAGCTTGCTGCAGACCAAATAGCCCAGTACTTCAGCATGTTGTCTGTAATGTACAGAAGTGGCAGACTAGCCATACACCAGGCGTATCTGAATCCGTCTCAAGATGAAGCAGAAGAGATCTTGACCAGGCTTGCAGTACGAAGACAGTACTACTTGCCAGCTACTTTACCATCCACCATATAGAATATGTAACATAGTCTTGTGACCAGAAAAAACAAATCACTTATTTCACAGCGCCATGGAGCTATGGATATACTCAGGAGGTTACTGAGCAGAAAAGAGTGCCTAGAAAAATTTAAAAAGTTCAACTGGGCCAAACCTTGTTAAACCTAAGACACTGGTGCCTTCTATGTTGTCATGTGTGCTCGCTTGGACGCTAGGTTTCAGATAATTTCAGCTACTAGATCTTCTCGAGGCTCGATTTTCCCTCAGAATTGCAATTTTTTTCAGACATCTTCTTACTCGCAGACATGCAATCATTTACAATGTGTTGTGCTAACATCTTCGAGGTATAACCTTTATCTGCAGTTAATTCAGTATAGGAACTTTCAGAAGAAAAACGCATTTTAATAAAAGCTAGCTAAAGCTCAAATCTCACAGTTGAAATATTATATACAAACTGTAGTGTTTAACAAGATTTACGTGCATGCCCGATGCAGAAAAATGACAATGTCAAGGGGTTTTTGAACTCGGAATGAGGGCAAACAATAATTTCAACGAAGAATACTTCTCAGGATTGATGAGTTTGTATGCTGAGTGTAAAGTAAGAGTTGACAATAATCAATTGCAAGATCAAGTATTTGACCTGTGATGATTGAGCAGGGTTTCAAGAGTAATCTAAAAAGCAAGATATGCCGAGAAAAACTCTCATCTAACTAGTCAATGTTTTAGAATTCAAACATCCTGGCTGTTCATTCCCATATTTAGATTTTACGAATAGAATTTAGGTGTTTTGCATTGTTATTTAACCCTTGGACGTACAAGCTAACTCGTGCCCCCACCGTCGTATAAGGGGGAAATGGAAGGAACCCCTGCTGGTTTTTGTTCTGTTAATGCACAGCGTACTAAACTTACATTGATTGGATAGCCCTGAGCATGTTCTACAAAATGATACCATATTCAATGGCTGTGATGTCGTAATGTCAAATGACGTCTTTTGACCCGCCATCGTGGATCCGCCATCTTGGATTTTACTTTTTTCTTAAAAAGTCAAGAAATAATGGAAATTGATACAAAATCAAGCCAGAATGCTTATGAAATGTACAAATTGGTGAATTTCTGGAATTTGATGAAGAAAACTGGAAAAATACAGAATTATGTCAAAAAAGTTGATTTTTGGCCAAACCTACATGAAACTAATGGTTGCTATGGAAACATAAAAAATGATGGACACGCAATTGACATATCAAAATATCCGCGAAGGATGAATGAACAGCTAATGAAAGTTTCAGCCCCTTAGAGTAAATCGTCTTTTTAAAATTTTGAAAATACCTTCTTAGGGAGATGGCATCCATCCCACTCCCCGCCTTGCACGTCCGAGCGTTAAGGGATATTGCAAAGAGTTTTGCATTCATTGAGCTTCCACTACCCAAAATAATATTCAAAGACTTTGTTAATGACATTAACATAGAAATAACTTTGATAAACTGATTCTATAATATCTAATATTTTTAGATTTCGCCCTTGTCTCTTTGTTAAAACTAGCCTCTTGTCATGTTGTTTAAACAGCTTTTGTTACCAAAAAATAACAGATGCCAAAAATTTTATTCTTGATTTCATCAGGCAAAGGGTGACTCTAAACTGTGATGAAATTAGTTTTGATTTAGAAAGTTGGACTTAAGCAATATTTGAGTCAGAATTTCAGCTAATTTGCCTTATAGCTAAATGTTGCGTGACATGGGTAGGAAATGACATTCCTTGATTGGCACCTGTCACTTCAAATGACTTGAAATTCCTGGTGTGAACTAAGATAGGTCCAATCTTTATTTGTGTGAAATACCAATAAAATGCAATGTATTCTGTAAGCAGGAGTGGTGTTTAAATTAATTTGATGCTTATTTTAGTGACATTTTGGGGATTTTGGGCAAAAAACCGGGGGGGGGGGGGGTGGGGTGGTCTAACTCCTAAGGGAAAAATCACAAAGCCGGCCCACTTTGTCTTTTAGAGTTGTTGGGTAGTACCTTTAATCTGGCAAAGTCTCATCCAAAAAGGAGAGATGGCATGTATCACCCCTGCCTGGTCCTCTGGTAAACTCGGTCTTAAGTAATCAGTCATAATTTTAGCACGTTTTGACCAAAAAGGCGGCAAAAACTGCCGTGACAGAGTCCCTTCAACAACAACAACAGCAACAGCAACAACAACAACAACAACAACAACAACAACTTTTATCATTATGACTCGCATATTTACAATTTTACAGAGAAATATACACATTAAGTTAAAAAAGCTTGACAATAGCAGCAGCGCCAACCCGCAGGTAGCCTGGACTAATCTAGGTGGGCCACATCTATATTTATATTAGACCATCAATACATAAATAAGATTATTATGCAACTACTTATAGAAGGATTTACGAAACCGTTTAATACAAGTACATTTACATATTTTGATTGACACTAGGAGCTATGATTTACAAGAGATAAACTAAACTATGGGTTGAAATTAATCTTTAAGCGAGGTTATGCAACGTACGTCGATAATATCTCAATTGTACGGTTCACCCAACTTAATTTTAAAGCTCTCAACTTAAAGCTATCAACTCATCGAAACTCAGATTATAAAAATAATAAAAAATAATAAAAAAAAAAAAAACAAGAAAGAAAGAAAAGAAAAGCGAGCCGATTTTCCTTGTTAGAAAGTGCATCATTTTGTTATCGGTAACTGTCTCGCTCATTGCAATGTTCTGTAAGCAAAATAATAGGCAATGGAATTCTGTTTTATTGAAATATTTATAACCAGAGCAGAAACAAAATATAATAAACAATGTGTCACCGAAGGCCAAATCAATTATGTTACCAAGTTATGCGAGCGGTGTATAATTGTTTAATTGTAAACTTCACGACAAAAGGTAATTGATGTAAAGTCAGTTCAACACGTTTATATTGAACTAAGAATTTGTATAAACTTTGCAAATTACGTAAAAATAGTGAAGTATGATTGAAAGCATTATGAATTGATCTTAATTATTTTCTTTTCCAAGATCTTCTTGTGTACCCCGTCACACTGCATTTGTCAAAATATCCAAAACAAAAGAATTTAATTTAATCGAAATTAGGGAACATGTTTATCAGTGTCGGTGATCTGTTATTTAACAGTTTATATGAGTGGATCGTATGGCATTTATGTAAACGCTTATATCATCAGAAAGGTCTTGTTGCTTCACTTTGATCGCACAAAGGTACGACTATATCTTTAAAGACATACTTCTTAAGCAAACCTGTCTAATCGTAAACCTTGAAGCGGCGTTGATGGCCGGTTCCCTTGTAGTTAAGCGGCAGATAGCTTTGATGTTTTTACTTCAGTTATGTTCCGAGCACTCTTTGGTTATCCTTTGGTGATCTTGAGCAAATAATAAAAAATCTCTAGCTAGCTCTTCAACTAGTTCATTCGTACTTTGCGCATGGATCTAAAAGCCGATTGCATTTTAAACAACGTATTTATCTTTAAAATTCACCACATATGAGCTGTCATAACTAACTGTTCAAATTATCTTATTATAAAGGCCATAAAAGTGGTAAAACGCACTCAAAACTAAGTTAGACTGTCTAAAGCCTTAACTCTCTTTTATTAATGAAGGCATGAATAATAAATAAAATCCAGGCAACGTCGAGTGAAATTTTAATTTCCTTGACACCAAAACATAAACAGATTTTATCTGTTCTGTTATTTACCTCATCTAGCTGTAACTTGCAATCCATATTTCTATAAGCCAAATTCATTTCTTCTTTGCAATTGTTGAACATTTCAACTATGGCCAAAATTTTGAGGTATTAGAGGTGTTCCTTTTTCTTAGCAGCTAGATAACTTTATTCAAATAGTTTTTTATTTCAATCGGCGCTTAGATGAGCAGAATATGCGTCAATATTCATCCTCCGATCTGCTCTTCATCGTTGGAGATTTCTAAACGCTCATACGCAATGTTGTTATGCTAAACATTATCGAGGGAAACTTTCAGGCGGTGTTCTAAGGACTTTTATCTTTTAAATACGACAACCAAGGATTGTCCACTCGAGCATAACATCTAAATGCCAGCAAAATATCGATGAATGTTAGTTTACTTGGCTGAAGCAGGTTTCGAAAGCAAAAATTGGAGGCTGGAGTGTATTCTGTCGTACTGTGCAAATGCACTAGGCATATGCTTTAAAAAAGGGTGCAAATGGCTCAGAAGCCACCATCCTAATACTTTTGTAACTGTATTTGTGCATAGAGGTATCATTATTGTGTAGTTTGTTCTCATATTTTCTCATATTTCTCATAAAAAATAAAACAAAATTATAATACTATCATCACGGGAAGAGATAAAACATAAGAATTTAGAAAAAAAAAATGCTTACGTTGTATGAAGGCGGCATGTGTGGTAATCAGGAGAAAAGAAAGACAGAGCTAAAGCTGAAATATTTTCCTAGGGCGCACTACCTACAGTTCATCTTATGTTCTCCAAATAGAACTACATCATTTATAAGATATCATATCAGATAATACACGGATTTCCATCTGTGAAATCTGCGATAATATGTGTTCTTCGTGACCTCATGTGGCATCACGTGAGGTATTTCAGTCCGCCATCTTGGATCCGTCGTCTTAGATTTTATCATTTCCTCAGAAAGTCAATAAATAACGTAGATTGGTTTAAAATGATAGTTGCATGTAACAAAATTACTAGCTGTGCAATCACAGTGCTAAAGAAAAATGAAAAAGAAACGACGAATTCTGTCAAAACATACCAAATTTGGTTTGTCCTGTATGTCAAAGTGTGGTTTCCATGGTAGTTGCAAATGACGCAAAGAAACTCTTCACAAAATCCTCAAAAATTTCGGCGAGGAATAAATAAACAGCTACTGAGAAGTTTAGCATCACAGATTTAATAATCTTTTGAAAATTCTGGGAAACCTCTGGAGGCTGGCATCCATCTCGCTTGTACGCCCGAACTTTAAAAATCGGGTTTAAAAAACTATTTCATTTATGTTCCCACTCTCAAACTTAGTTAAGCCTGGTTTCCACTTGCGACTCAGGCGCAAGCACAAGCTCAAGCACAATAATTTTTATTTCACTATGAAAGCGGCCTTGACGTAGGCATAAGCACAAGCGAAAGCACAAGCAGAAGGATCAAAAGTTTTCCATTTTCGTGTGCTTGCGCTTATGCTTACGTTTGCGCTGCAAAGGTGAAAACGAAATACCACTCAGGCATAACACAAACTCAAGGATATTTACCACACGTGGGTATGTTTGGCCAGTGAAAGCACTGGATCCAGATAACCTCGCGCCTAAACAGTTTGGAATGTTCGGATGATTTTGCTTGTGCTTGTGTCTGCGTCGAATTTGGTTTTCACTTGGGTCATCCCTATTACTTGCGCTTGTTCTTGCGCTTGTGCTTACGTCGCTAGTGAAAACCAGGCTTTGATTTGTGCCCTTACAAATAAGTAGTATTAGTTGCGTACATCTTTTGGCTGCGTTTAGACTCCAACAATTCTTATCCTAGTTAAAATGTGTACCTTAAAAAATTACGTGACGTTTAAGGGGTTATAAAGGGGTCTGTAGACAATATCTCAACGCCCATGACTCAAGTCTTGCTTTTGGGGAAAATAGTTTGAGTAAAATTCAAGAATATACCAAACACTATCAGCTAAACAGATTGCAATCATGTCCTAGGGATCTTTCCTTCATCGGTTCTGGCAAATTCCAACCTCAAGCTCGCCAATACCGTTATATCTGTGATATTTGCTAAGTAACAACGAAATATCGACGTCGACGACTAAAATGATATATATAAGCAATCATGCAGTGAGGGCAAAGTGTTATACTCCACTACGTGGCTCATCTTGCTCGAGGGTTATGTCATCCCCAGTTAGTTCCAGGTCAAAAAATCTCCCATGGTTTTAGTAGATTTACAGTTCAACGCACTAAACTTGGATCGTCTCTTATCATAACACGAAAGGACGCTTCGACCTGTAATAATTTTTACAGCTCTCATACCCAGGTACTCCTTTAACGCGGCATACCAACCCGACGCGAACATCGAATGTAAGTAGAATTATTAGTTTTTGTTGTTGCAGTAATGCACAATTCTTTCCTACTTTAACTCTGGATTGGTCTACCAAATTTTAAAGGGACAAAAAAATTATGCATGTTATGAGCAATTTTTCTATTTTAAGAAAATAATTGCAACTTACCTGAAATTAACATATCTAGCATTTAGTCTGCAGTTTTTGAAAGAAAAAAAAAAAAAAATGAAACAAAACAAAACAACCGCAACAACAGCAACAAACATCTCCAGTAACTTAAACTGTAGCTAATTTCGAAATTGTATAATTTCTATTATCATCGCCGGTACAGTTTTTATTTATGTCATGGCAGTGATGAAATTGCGGAAAATACCGCAAATTACTTCGTCAACTACAATGGCTTACATAAAAAATTTTGCAAATTTCTGTTTTGCTTCGCCTACATGTGGTTAGCCAGGTGTAGTGTGAAGTCTAGAAAAACATACTCTCAAAGTTTCGGAAAAGACTTTAACAAAAAGTGAGCTTCTCAATTTGTTTTTATTTATTAATTGAATACGGTAAATGTGTAAGCTTTCTTTTTAATCAGCCGTGTCCACAAATATTAAAATATACCGTATTCCCTTAAAGTTCTCCTTTGATGAGGTTGGCGCTTTCTATACTGACATGATAAGTAAAACTCACCAACCACGCAATTGTGCAGTGCTAAATCGATTCTCGCGATTTTCATGGAGAAGGTGGTGGTTAATGGCTGGTTTTTGAGTGATCATAATGAAACTAATTAACCTTTGATCTTTTGTTTTATTCTTCTTCAAAGCCGTTTTTATCTATGCTTGGAAGCGGCACGATTTTACTGAAGAAATAAATAACATGCCCTATTTTACCCTTTGTGTATTTCAATTTGTTTTCTCTGCAGAACTGTAGGATTCCAATGAGATAAGTGAAATTTTAATTACTATTTGTCGTATCAGAGTCAAATGCATTTTTATGACTCACTTGTTAGTCGACTACTTGCAGTGAAGAGCAAATTATCTTGATTGCCGCAGTTATCCCCTGGTGTGGTTTATCGCACAATCTCACCATGTGAGTTCATACCGGATTTAATTTCATAGCTAAAGTTCCGATTTAAAACCATAAATATAAGCATAAAATGTGAAATAAAGGTGCGTACACCTGTAATGCATCTCAGTAGATACTTTCGGGCCATATACAAAAAGTTAGTTTTTCTTTGGAATTTTCAGGTGTACAAGTTGTGAGAGCTAGAGATCGATCAGCAACATGTTGAAAATGTCTCCGTCTCGCTGTCATTCAGTGTGGTTGGGTTCTTTGACTCGCGGCATTTTAAATCTCCGTAACTATACGGAATAAATAAAGGGTGATAAATTTACTTTGCGTAGGCCAGGATCCATATTTTGCAGACTGGTGCTAAATCAATTCTGGAATTAGATCACACATTTCACGATTGGCTGAGAAGTAACTTACTTTTGTTACCGATTTTCATATTTTGAGGGAAGATTTGTTTCCTTATTTAATTTTAAAGAGAACATTCAATGTTATGACTTCTAGAACAAACAATTTCCGGGAACAATATGCTTGCAAATTCATTAAAATTTTTATCAAACGTATGTGGTTTTCTGGACACATGTACGTAATAAATATAAGTACTTGTTATAGGATTTTCTTTGAAAAAATGCCAAGTCAATTTGCCTCCGTAAACGAATGTATATTACAGGAATTCATATTAAGGGGACGCTTTCTTCCGAGTGAACTCAAAAGGAATAATCTGAGATCTTCCTTTGCCCAATCGATCACCTTCAGGTAAATCATTTCCAATATGTTAATATCAATCAATTGTATTTTTGCGAAAGCAGTTTCGCCCGTTTACCGTATTTTGTAATTTAAAATTGCTACGTTGGCTACGGTTACAGTTTATATTTCTTTTGCGCTGTCATCCGGACTAAAATTTGTTAAGCTAAGGGACAGAATTTCTCATTTCCGTGTGCCAGGGAATAAACAATAATGAGCAGATTTTGATGTAAATAAAATCTCATATTCTTCTGAAGTTCAGTAATTCATTAAAATAGATCAGAACAAATTCAGCTGAATGAAAACTTTGACTAATATATAGCAAGCGCTAGCGTTTCAAACCAAATTTTCACTTTCCTTATATTAGTACCTTTGGTTACCGCCTTAAGACAGGGAATCGATGTATCACGAACACTCTGTCGCAGACTCATTTCCCACTTTGCACACTCAACCGATTTGTATTCGAACGAAGGTCATTCACTGAAGACGTCGTTATCATGTTTTGAAAGTGGTTCTGTGTTAGTTAATACTTATCGTCTCGCAAATGATCGATTAAAGGCATTTTTTTTGCCAACTCGCACTCTGAATCTGAGGAAGGGCTATGTTTAAATTTTATATTCCTTCAGAGAAGTATACTTCGGGTGAATAATAAGCGTTTTATCACCTGATGCATGATTATCATAGCTGTCGTGTTCATGTCAAACGTACATCAAAAGTGTGCATTATCAAGAAAATTATCCTTGATCGATTCTTCGAGTTCAATTACCCTTGATCGATTCTTCGAGTTCTTCGAGGAATAAAAAGCCACAAAGACGCTTTTCTCGTGTATTATTGTAAAAAGGGACTGATTTTATATCTCATATATCGATTTTCTCTTTCTTGTGATTTCTTGATGTTAAAGGAGAAAGTCTTGGTATTAATTAATGGTAGCTGGGATTGAAAGTTTACTGTTCATATCAGATATGTTGTGTAAATGTTGGGCTTAAATGGTTCTAAAACATCCTACTAACGAAATCCAAAGGAACCCTTTATATATCATAAACTCTAAGCGGGTTTGTGCGGAGAGATTCTGTAATATTTCTAAATTGACCAAAGGAAATATTCACATTCCTACCTGTCTGGAAAAATCATTTACATCGATGATAACTATTCTCCCTCCTACTTTTTTTTAATCCTCTACTTTTTTTTAATCGGGACCGTAATGAATAAATTCTACAAAACCGGATTTGTGATCGGCACGAGGCAGCCTTTTCCTCCCAAACTCTTTCTCTTTTTTTCTTTTTAAGAGACAGAAAACAGTCACATGCGAATCACACGTTTCTTTCTTTTTTTCATTGGCATTATTTGTTCTGGGATAACGGATTTTAACGGATGCTTTGCCTTTGCAAATACCTTTCATTTTCTGTGTCATTATGCCATATGCAAAGTTAAATCTTGTTTACTTTTAACTGATTCACATTTGTCCTTCTACAGTCGAATGTTATTGGAACGATTGAAGAATTTCGGAACCTCAAAGGGTTTTAGAATTTGTGTTACATCCAAACAAGAAAAATTATTATTTTTGTCGTTCAAATAATAATATACATAACCTACAATATTAAGCTTGTTACGCGGTCTGCTATCGTACACGAGTAATTCTTAAATACTTAAATATATGTCTTTAATTTTTAAAGTATTGCCGCTAGCCTGTGTCTAAAGATCAAATATGGCAATAATTTTTCCTTATAGCGGATTGTTAGCTCACCATCGAAGATTGTCATTTTTACTGATGTAACAAATTGTTGGGTCTTGAAAATTTTTGTCACCAATACGCTATCATATCTACTTAAATGCTTACAAAAATTTTACAGAAAGTATATTTATTTTGAGAAATGTAGAACATTTCTTTGCGAAAAACTAATAGAAGCGAAAAAGACAGCTTTTCATCATCATCAGCAAAACAGCGAGGAAACCATTCGGTCAAAAATGTCGGCTTGAATTTTCTTAAAGAATGCAACAACATTTTCTGGAATTTCCGGAAAAAAGGACAATTTTGTTAGGTTTGCCGAAATTTTCGAAAATCTCTTACCGCGAATGTCCGTTCCATTTTCATTTTCCGTCCGGAATCTCCAAAATTTTTGCTGGAATGGATCGCTTTCAGAAATTCGGCAATTTCCAAATTTTCTCGAAACTTTCCCTAAAACATTCCGTACCATTTGCCCCAGTTTTGGTTGAATGGAAAGCGCCCCTTAATTGAATTTTGCGATATACCTTGGGTACATGACGTCTGTCAGTTCTTATAGACCAAGCAGAAAGCCTATTCTCACCCTACACTAGTCGCCAAATAAGTGAAGATAAAACTAATTGAGGATGAATGGTTCTCCATTCTAAACTAACTATTATCGAGAACACCCGAGAAAACCTTACTCAGGCTTTCGGCGAAATACTTTGCACTTTAACTCTTTCATGTTTATTTTACTCTATTCTCAAAAAGTTGTCTCGCGTAAAACATTTAGCATATGAAATTGGTATGCAAGATAAAGTGATGGAAACACATTAAAATTCCGGTTATATGCAATTTCAACTTGGTAAATTATAAAAAAAACTACCCTGGTCATGTATCTTTCCCCTCCCCGAATAACAGCCCTCTCCTACTTTTTCCTGTTTCCTCCATGTAAAATGTGAAATGTAACTGTAAATCTTAGTGGTCATGCACTTAGTTATACAAGCACTAAGCTTCGCAAGTTTACAGGCATGCCACTGAAACAAAGGAAACAAATATTTCAAATAAACGTAACATAGTAAAAAATCCCAACTGGCAGGAGGCAGACCAGTTGGCTATTTACAAAGCGTGACCAAGAATTTAAACTCGGGACTACCGAGAAACAACTCCTGCTAGTGGCAGGGTGAATGCCTTGAATCGGGGACCTTCAGATTAAAACACCAGCGTCCTAAAGCACTCGGCCACGCTGCCTCCGTGTATTTCATCACTCTCACAGAATAGAGAGTGAGACGCAGTACAAGTTTATATTTCTCTCTTATATGAAGTTAATTGGTTTTAAATTATAGTTTGTGGCTAACTAAAAACTGAAGATACCACTTTCACTTTCTTCTGAATGCTGAGGTTACCGATTTTTTGAATCACGAAAGATTACAAATAATATTATTTCCGATAAACTCTACTAATCCCAAGGAGCACTCTTTGAACGTTATGTCGACGTTTGATTGAAGCTTTACCTGTGCCTGATGATTTGCAATATGAGGTGAACGATGTGTCGCTGATTACATTTTGTGCTTAACTTGTTTAACTATTTATAACATATGGAAATGAAAACAAATGTCTTCATTTGAAAGTAGTTTTGTGCATTGCAAAAAAAGGAATCAGTTGATGGTGATGAATATGCCACTCATGGATTTTGTAGACACTACGTACACGACTCCAGCCCATGACAAAGCTACAGTGTGTAGCCCAAACAAGACTTCTACAGAGTATCAACAGCTTAACCACAGGTTTCTCCGGAAATGCCGCTATCTGTGATTATTTTCGTAAATAATGATTATCTAACGTAAACATAAAGAAATTCACTCTTTACTTCGTCGCTGTACTATTCAATTTAGAGGCTGCTTATGAAAATAACAGACTTATCAGTGAATATTTTCCAAGCAATATTTTGCTATATTTTGTTTATGTTCTTGAACCTCACTTCTCTCTCCATGATCGGACATAAGTTAGTACCATAATTAAGCTATTTTTCATTAATGTCATCAAAGCTCGATGTGTTGCACTGCTAGATCAGGAAGTTTTTTAACAGTATATTGTTATTTATTAGCTGTATGAACGCTGCCGTTAAGATTATTAAAAAAGCATCAGTATAAATCTTTTCAAATAATCAGTACTGGAAATTAAACGGCTTTCAAGACCTTAAAGTGATTATATAGCTCTGTCGGTGAGAACTGCCAACAATTTACGATAATGCATCTAAGTAAAACTATGATAAATAATTAAGAACAAGTCACGGCGATAAAGCTTGTGTTTCCCATTATAGAAAGGGTCAATCTTCACCAGATGATTACCCTAAAATGTAATGATATTTCACAGTTTTTGGACAATATATTTTTCGTATATATATGGTATATTAAGAATAAAGGATTCAAGACAAAATATTTAATTATTTTGTTTTGTTATTAACTAGAAACACTGACTAACTTTTACTCTGGTTGACCGTTACTTAAGTGCTCTCGATAAGCTGTAATCATATCAGTCCCCTCTGGGTCTGCTAAAGGCCTCAAACTCAAAAAAGAATTGAAATTTAAAACACGATATCCATTTTGATGTGACCCCAAACCTTTTCTTTCGAAGTTTCTTTGCAAACCGTTAACAATTTTGAAACGGAAGACCTTGAAGATGTAATTACCTGACCCACTTAATAGTACTTTAGAGTTTGCTCTTAGCTAACTGACGAATGAAATTGTTTGGTCTTATATTGCCTTTTTCAATTAGTCTTCTTCAGCAGAATTTGCCATAGATGCGCTAAATTATTCATGCGATTATGTCCTTGTTAGAAACAAGGCAAAAAATTTTTCTTATATTGTAAGTATTTAATTTCAATACACAATTCTGATTTAATGGCTCCAACCAATAAATATTTCATGCAATTCCAAGTTCAAAAGCACCGAGAGCGTATTTGAGGTAAATGCATCGATTCAAAAGATTAAATATCGCTGTTTGATCTCCCCTTAAAGTCATTACAAGATGATGAGTGTACCAGTACATGAATATCCTAAATCCCTTACAGCGGACTGACTCAAGGACACTGACTTAAAGCTGTTGAGTCAAAGAAAGTTCTACCCTTGACGACTAATAGTTAGGCCTGAAGAGTCTCGGTCAAACTGTTTCTACATCAGCTCATGTAAGTAGTTTCGTTCGTTCTTTGATATTCTCGAGTGTACGTTCTTTTTGTCATTGTCCTTTTTTCTTATGGGATGGAAGGGAATTTCTAGCTACTCAATATTCGAGCGCATTGTGTGTGTGTGTGTTTTTTTTAAATATTTAACGGCTTCAAAACTTGCACATGAGCATTGTAAAGGGTTTAAAAGATGAGCATCTTTCCGCAAGTAGCATTTTTTCTTTTGAGGGCAAATTTCAGAATGAAGTAGTATCATCGCCTTACGATTATACGATTAACACGTCTAATGCGATTTTGAATCATTTTACACGTATAACCACACCAGACGCTATAGAAAAGAACTGATTCTTTTTTCCATCTCTACTACCTTAGAAGAGTAAAAATAATAAAGAGATGAGCGGCGAGAAAAAGATAAATGGCAAACAATTGCCACAGCATGTCAAGGGGCGTATTATAATTAAAATGTCCAAATAGTCTGTTCAGTCATTAATGCGTGTAAGGCTTCTATTTGAAGCAATTGACAATTTCACTCGCAGTTTGAAGACTTCGCTTGTAATATTTACCAATAAATGTATTTGTTTTGATCTCACCTAAGTAATTGGATATCCCGATATTTGCTTAATAACAACAAGTAGACAACACCGGAGGGGTCCTATCTGCAAGTTACATGATAATAATGTTGGACTCTTGATTGGCAATCTGTATGATGTATATTGGATGGTACAACAACTAGTATTAAAGATGATTTCATCCAGGAAATAAATAGACCCTGGTTCATTCCGGCATTCTTCAAACTATTCCACTTCATTAAAATCATACATAGCGCGCAGTGGAGGAAAAAATAAAAATAAATAAATAAAAAAAATAAAACACCTTGGCCAAAGAAGGTCGTAAAGTTAATTCATGGGAGCGTTTCACCGAGTCAAAATATCAGTATTAAAACAATTTTGGTAAAAAGCCGTTAAAAGTATGTTAACTGCACGTTTTGGATTATTGAAACCAGCAACAGAGTGCGATTTCATTGAATTATCGTAAGCGTTTAGTATATAAAGCTTTCATAGCTTTGTATCTATATTTTTTTATGACCTTAAGAGTTCTCGAGAGAAGAGTCGTTTACGTGGCAATGGAATAATTTCTCATAAATGCAAACATTGCAGTACCTTGGTAGCCTTTATTTACAGTATGGAAAGAGAGAGTGTTTTGCGTTATGATAATATCTGACCTGTCTTCGTGTTAATGTTTGATCTAAACTAGCACTTGGAGAGCAAAATAAAGAAACAATTGAAAAGATCCCCTGCTTAGATGTTTGTGGATATTTACCTCAATTCTCTAAGGACATTGCCTATAGTTTGTCAGCTGAAAATCTTGCAATCTGAGAATCCAGGAGAGTTAAGTATAAACGCGAATAATTAACAACTCGCGTAGTCTAATTTGGGCTAACCTGGCCACTAACATGATCGGCTTCTGCAATATACATAATCATTACGGCTGACTCAAAACAAACCCTGGTTTAGACCCAATCAGAGACGTTTTGTTCCTCAAGACCTCTAGAGTAAAATATGTTACAAATCGCAGGCAAGAAAAACTGAATGTTCCTTGGTAAGCAAGTTTTGGACTGCGTTCTTGGAAATGATAGGTAATGTTAATGGTGTAAGTATCCTTAACTAACCGTCAAAATTCGTAATTAAAGGCTTCCTTAGTCTTATACAGTAGGCCTAAAAATTTTGTATTATGTGAATAAATTCACCTTTTTTTCTAGGATTACATGAGGAGATTACTGAGGAGACGTTTAACAAACACAGAATTTACATTTGATATCAGCAGCTTACTGAGTAATCCAAATGGTGCAAATATAATGACGTGTAAAATGCCGCTCTTTCTTGTTTTTGTTTTCATCATTATTTTTTCATATATTTCCTCCTTATTCGAAGCCGTCCCAAGGCTAAGATAATTCAAATATTACGAGAATAGTAAGAGAAAAAAATTATGAGCAAAATATAGGGAGTAACATTTTAACGGATATCGTTTGTGTTAATACTGTTTTTCAAGCATCAGGATTACAGAAGTATATGAACGTGGTGTATTTCCAAAGATTGTATATCAAAGTTCCTTGGAACATATTATAATCTGCAAGGAAAATACGTCCTTTTGAATTTTTTTTAATAAAAAAGGACTGTTGTTTCGGTAAATAGGCGACTGTGGGAGTTCTTACATTTTTGCAGACATACCCTAAAAGTTAAATAGTCATAACACTGGTTAGCGCAAGAACAAGAAATCTTCAATTACTCTGATCCAATTTTTGATTTGTTCACAACTTCGGGTGCGTCATAATAAGTTCTCATTGAAATTTGAATGGAAATTTTTCTTTGCTAATGAAACTCTAAACGATGTTATGCAAAATTGTGTGAAAATGTCCGTCGGTTTCAGTGGCCAGTTAACTTGCCACCTGTCGTCAAACGTTACTCATCGCTTACTAACTGAAATTGTTTTGATTTTCGTATGTCCCACTGGTTTTTTCAATTATTCCACGACTTTATATTCAGACTACTAGTCAAGAGCATGGATTGGTAATAAGTATGGAGTTTAAAGTTAATTGCTGAATTGTTTTATTCCCCATCAGACGTATAAAGTTCTGAAACAATGTGCATAATAGAAAGCACCATCGTAGAATCATCGATCGTTAGTATTTAATTATCAGTGAAGCGTTGTTTACGAACTCTTTAGAGAGCACCAAATCTTAATTTAATCACTTTTGACGGTTATATCCTAAAACCCACATCCCGGTATATATATGAAAACTGGTCCTCCCGTTTTCCAATTGCCTCAGGGTGCTTGTGTGTTTCCTCAATGTTCACGATGAATTCGTACGACGGTGAGAGACACCATGGCAAGTTATTAAAAGTAACACGCTACTTATAAGTAAACATCCGATGACGAAACTCAAGTGTTCAAATAATAACTCTGCTTTACATCTATTTTAGGATTGTAATTAATAACGGAAAGCAATTTGGCTTGTTGTGCGTTTCAATGATGTTAAAAAAATCCATCGAAAGTGACTGAGTTAGTTTAGATGCAAAGCTGCGATGGAACGTTAAGCGGGAAGGGAATCGTATCAACTCCGGCGAAGACGAAAATGCTGCTGGTATTCCCCATCGAGTGTGGAAAAAGGGATTAGCGGTTAGTTGTACCGATTAGATCTTCATCTCTTTTGAGGTTTCTAATATAAACCACACTGTAACTGTTCTGTTTATTTATTTTTGACCTAAGTCCTTACTATTTTTGTAGCTAATCTGATGTGAAAATTTATTTCGCTTGTAAGTAGTCGCTTGCTATATAGTATTGCAATCAGATTTTAGACCAGCAGAGCAGTGTGAGCATATTGATATATTTGTACACTGTTAAACGAAAACCGAGCTGTCTCATCGACAAGATAGTTAGCATGGTTTCACTTGACATGTTGACAGACTGAATTTGGTTTTTGTTTACAAATCAGTTGTCGAGCGCATACTTTTCGGTTCATAATATCCAAGAAACGAAGGTCAAAATCTCGCGAGATAATCATAATAGACCTCTTAGAAAAAGAAATGCATCAAATTATCGACAACGACTCGCACGCAGGTGCTGCCGAATTTTGGCGCCAACAGGAGCTTGTTAAGTAGTCTGTTTGTCGCTGACTATTGCATTTTTTAAGCTGGTAAACCCCAAACAAGATTATCAGAAAAATATTTAGAAAAAGATTTGGTCGGCTCTACTTTGCGTTGTCTGTGACGGACGTTTTGAAATAAAAAGTCGCAAACACAGCAGTAAAGCTGAAAATTGAATCTTATTTACATAAATGTGTTTCGCTCTAGCTTGTAATTACCTTCAAGATTTCATTTTGGCAAAGTGTCGTGTTTATGGCTGTTACTGGACTGTAAACCCTCCACTGAAGCAGGTAAATGATCAAAAAATTTTCAAAAGATATTTCATGTTTTGCCAAAAGCGGAATTATAAGAAAAATATATCGAGAGTGAGCTTCTAACTTCGGAGCAATCGTTCGCTCTAGACACCTCCTGGTGAAATTACAAAACCATAGAAACAATTCTTGGTTACAAAGTGTTTTCACGCTGTAACACGAATTATAACTACTTAAATTATGGAAAGCATTGAAAAATGGTTTCCCTAGAAAATACATATGGAAATGTAAAAGTCATAAAATTCCTTTCCCTCCAGCAAATTACTATGTTTCGTCGATCTAAAGAAGATATTGTCATCTTAAAAGGCACATGACGCACGAAAGAAATACTGAGGTTGATCGGGTTCGTTGGGATGTAAAATCCTTGGTATATTGCAACCTCGGTATAGCATATTCGATTACACCGCCGTTCTGATTAAAAAATTAAATAGGTTTTTGTGTATATAACGGGTATTGAATACCGTAAAAAAGAGCGCAATGAGTTTATGAAATGTTGTTTTTGTTTACACATTTCGAACATACACTGGTTACACTGACGATTTTTAGATTACAGTAAGAAAGTGTTTGTTAACAATGATTATTTACATGCCGGTGAATATATGAAAGATCTTCAATTTGAACTGCGGAGAAAGTTTTAAGTGGATGATTTATAATCGCAGTTATGTACACAACTTAAGCAGTTGCGAAAAGAACGTCTGAAAAAAATCAGGTAAGCAATATACGGTCGATAGAACCTGAAAAATGCATTATCTGCGACACGTTCGAAGACTAAATTGTCATGGTAAGATTTCTAAAGCCAAAAGCATTGGTTAAATATATACTGCAGCTGAATAAAAACTTATATAACACTTAATTTTTTTTTCTATTTTACAAATCTTGGAAATTATAGGTGGTGCTGGATGGCAAAGGCTTTTTCGAACGAATCCTGTTATGGAAGGATGATTAATGTTTGGAGTACGTTTGTAGATTAGAGTGAAGGGCAGCAAAGTAATGCTATTACTTTGTTAAAAGAAGTAAATTGTTTGCATTGTCAAATGAATAACCCTAAAGAGAAAGACTTTTAAATCCGACGGTCTAAACAAATGGCCATTCTCTTGGGAAGAATTATCCTTAATCCAGTTTAGGCTGTCACTTTACCGTAAGCACAAATGAACGGCGTTCATTTGTGCTAATCAAGAGGCCGGCAGAGACCTTTTAACTAAATGTTGTTGGATTTCATATTTATATATCAGCGTCTATTTCTCTACCAATAAATTTTAAAACACATTTTTATGATGGCATGAGCAGAAAGAGCTTCAATTTACTACCCAAGATAGGGTTTGTATAAATTAGCGGTCATTTGCAATCGAGTTCACCACAAGCAGAAGACATATCAATGGAAGATAATGAAACCAATGAGGCACCATTGATAGTCTGAAGTGGGTTTATTTATATTGCACGTATCTGATGGTCGACGAGTGTTTTTTTCGCAAATGCATTGGTCTTTGGCATCCAGTGTAAAATCACAAGCACCACACGAAACTGGCTACGTACAATGTCATTTAAGACAAACAATTAAGGTACTTTAAGGTCCTGTAACGGCTTATGCATATGTTTTTCTACTAATTACAATTAGTTTTCTTTAGAGTGGGTTTTTGAAATGCATAAATAGTATGTGTTTTTGCCCAATATTCAACGTAAGGGGCGATTAGAACGCCGCGGATCGTTATTCATTTAAACTGCAATTATGTCAATAACACCACGAAGGTTAAATTAACTTGTTTGACTTGTAGTTACATTTTATGATGCATCATATTCGAGAAACAACTTGGTATTAATTCTTTTCGTGTTTGTCATAGTGGCTTGAGAAGCACAGCTAGTCATGCCGGCACTGTTGTATGTTGGGCTTCTTCTCAGTCTTCAAATAACCACATTCTTAAGGTAATTAATTTTACACATTTACACATTGGTAAGTTGAATTCAAGCTACTTATATGCAATACTACTCTGCCCAGGTTACCACCTAGACTTGTGTCTCGCTCGTAATCTGATCCTAATTAATTTTATTGACAACTTTAATAACTTCACAACGCTGGCTATAAGCTTTCGAATGTTCAGTACATTGTAAATCTAAGTTGTCTTGTTATGATGAATGCACGACTGAGTACTATAATTATAAATGTCCGACTAATTGCACAGTTGGCCCATAGCATGAGCCCGCTAACTATTAACACACCGCAGTTTATTGTAAATCATTACATCAGTCTCAGTAAAAAAGGACTGGACACTACTTTTGCCGACAACCATTAATTCTGTCACAGATTGGGCAAGTAAAAGATCCCTAACTTAACGAGATCACTACCAATACATAACTAATTGTTAAAGGAGGATGATGGACACCCATAAGGATGCAATGCATAGTTTAACATGTCACTGCAAAAACAAAGCTGTATGTCCCATTATTTGCATAGAAGCCGCAATAATCTGTTTTAGGCTATTCAAAACGGAACCTTTTGTTCTCTATTATAATTGATTAAACAATGCTTGGAGAATTGGTCGTTTGTTATTAAGACTTAAGTTCGTTTTTTTTCTTTACCTTGTGAATTTCTATCGGTGTTTAATACCCCTACCATTTGAAACAAATTGGTTGCCACGGAAATGAAAACTTAAGAAAGGTTTTAAAGTAGTGTAACATTCAGAATTCATTGGTTGAAGCCAGTATACAAACGATAATAGAAGCAAATTAGTAACCGTGTTGTTGCTGCAAATATTATTAGCAAATATATTATTCAAAAGCAATGAGAAAAGAAAATGAAACCAGAGCAGTGACAACACCGAGTTTTTTTCTGGTGACTACCCTTGATACACTATACAATCTGTAGATGTAGGAACCCTCTCACAATAAGTAGATGGCTTTAAATCATAACCCTAAAAACTCTGAAAGAAAAAGAAAATCTTAGCATAAATTGTTTGATATATTTGACTAGTAATGCACATTTATTACATCTTGATTAATTTGGTATGTTAATGTACAACAATGTAGCTTAATAGTATGCGTGAAGAACGGAAAAGGGACCCGTTTTGCATATCGTCATTAAGTTTCTATAGTATACAAGCTACTAATTACGGAATGGTTTTCGCATACTTAGCATAAATACGTATTTTGATTTCAGTGTTGTTTATCTTTGGTGGTATTGAGAAATATGCAATAATATTTATGTTCATGGTTTCACATCATCTCCTCGAGTCCAGTTTTTATATTATCCGCTGTCCACCTCTGTCGACAACACCGTACATTGTACAATAACACAGTATGAGTAAATACATTTTCTGTGTGGACTATTGATTTCTTACAATATATATATTTTTTATTTCAGTCACAGTTTTGTAGTAAGAAATACAACAATGTTGGAACAAAACTCAACTAAAATCGTCACACCATCAACCAACGAAACAGCAGACATTTTGAAGTCTTTTCTTGGCACCCAGTAAGTCTTCATGCATGTAAACAAAGGTTGATTATCTAATTGAAATATGCAGTGCAGTCTTTTGCTTTATCTTTTTTTTTTTCTTTTTTTTTACTATAGAGATTTCTAAAACAAATTTGGCACAGTTTTTCTATTTACCTATTTATTCGCGAAATTCCATTCGTTATTCTAAACTAAATTAAACTAAATTAACTTTGTTAACTAATTAACTTTGGTAACTAATTCTATGCTGTCAGTTTTTAACGGCGCCTCTACGAGATTAAATTACTGTTTCGTTCTCGATCTACAAGTATAAGCCAGCTAAGGGACCAAACATTTCTTTGTTCTAGGCTATTTAATACCATGTGGTAGACAAACTTTCGTGATTTCAAATTAAGCCACTGGCATTAACTGTCAATGTGAAAGGTACTGGTTCTCTTGTTCTGCAGGATTCCTACAAAGGACTCAGCTAAACAGATACGTAATCGTAGTGAAGAGGTAAAGCCAGAAAATACACCGCCATGGTACGTGACTGTTTGTTTCCAGAATCACATTCAAAATTAAGGTTTGGAAACATGATTTAAATAGATGGTGGATTTTCTTTGAATCCAATCTTAATTTGACTGGAATTCACATCCCCGGTGCATGTAGTCATAAAGAGCGTGATTCTTATCAATATATTTAAACTAAAACATATACAGGCGGGCGTATTATTTTTACTCTAGAAAATTATAATTATTTATTATTAGTGCCATAGGAAAAGTCTAGTGCAGATTAAAACAATCAGTAAGCACGCCGTCAAGAAAAGGTTTATTATAATCAAAGACTTAGCTTTAAAGGTAAATTATCAGATAACAATCATTCTAAATTAGCGGGATCCGTAATAAATTGACACCATTCAATTGTCCATTAGCTTTTGATCATTTGCTAGATAAATACTGTCTATATAAATACTGCATGGATGGATAGATGGATGAATGAACGAAGAATGCATGTAACTGACAAACATATATTTGATGGGTCTTTTTTAGGGAATACCATTTGAAATATGAAGAGCTTGTGATCCCAGGAAGAAATGTTTCTGACATTCTTGAAATTGTATTTAAGAACTATGACAAAAGGATTCGTCCATTTTATGGAGGTAAATGCATCGCTTAGGTAGGAAGTATAGCTATCTATGAAGAACTGTTTTGAAGATCTAAGATTTTAATTGCCATGAAATGAAAACGAAATGTCGTTTCAAGAAAGTACGAGTGGGTCATCTTGTTTAAGTTACTTTCTTTCCTTCTCTTTTTCAGTACAAACCCTCCATGTTGACCTAGACATGCTAATTTTGTCATTTGGAGAAATTAGTGAAACAAGCATGGTATGTAATGCCCAGTTTTGTTTCGTTGTGTTTTGTTTAACTGCCAGATTGTTCACTTTGAGACAAACTCTGCATTGCATTATTCGGCGGTCTTTCGAAGGAGTTACATGTACGTTTAGTGCACTAAGCTTATTTGCCTTTATCTATCTCGTTTACTTTACCATGATCTGGGATATATAATATATATATAACGAATTATGTTGAGAGACTACTCAGATCTTGAGAACATATGGACTTTAATACATATAATTCAGACATGATGATCAGATGCGAATGCAGCCAATACATATAATTTATTTCGGCGACCTAAACAAAGGGCGTGTTTAAAACACGAAATGGCGAAATGACGAAATTTCGAAATGGCGAAATGGCGAAATGGTACTTAAGATAAGAGCCAAAGTTATAAGACCTTATAAGCTATAAGCTGGGTAGATGATCTGGTCGCCCGACCACTAATGTTCCCTCTGGAGATAAAATTTGAACTGAGGTAGTTTGGTACTTGGCCTGTCATAGATTTAAAGGCCAAGATGGCGTCTCTTAGATAAAGGCGCATGGGTATCCATCTCAGGTTTTTCAGGGCTAGTGTTACTTGATCAAACTTCCTTGTCCCGGAAACTATGCGGGCAGCGAAATTCTGCACTCCTTGTAGTTTGCGTATATTGCTAGCAGAAGTATTCGACCAGACGGACGAACAATAATACAACTTGCTAAACGCGAGAGAATTAATTATTGTAACAAGTATGTCTTTCCTAAATACATGTTTAACTCAACTTATTCATTTTGAGACAAACTCTGCATTGCATTATATTCGGTGGTCTTTCGAAGGAGTTACGATTAAGATCGGTTCGTCTTTACATTTTCAGGATTTTGAAGTGGATTTGTACCTTGGACAGTTTTGGCAAGACCCTCGATTAGCCTTCGGTATTAACAGAACAATTATCCTCGGAGGAATGGCTTGTGAAAAATTTTGGTTGCCGGATACGTTTTTCGTCAATTCTATTGATACGAGGATACACAGGATGGTTTTTGCAAACAAGAAAATTTGGATCAACCTGATAAACGGGACAATGATGTTGAGTGCAAGGTGATTTCGACTGTAAATATTAAATTGTTTGCATTTTGATAAAATACTGCAAAGTATTTGATATAATTATCATGTGTATCAGATACTTCTTTTTTCCAAAATACTTATTCTGATTTTAGTGTGACACTCAAGCAAACACTACAATCAAACTATAGGCATATTTTTTAAAAAGCTTGGTATTTCAGGTGTCCTTGTGATAAACTAACAATCTGTATGTTTAACTTAGAATACTGATTATTTTGTGTTATCATGTCATAACAGGCTTGTGACAAAAAACTCATGCAAGTTGAACCTCAGAAACTTTCCGCTGGATGAGCAAACTTGTCATCTGGCTTTTGAAAGTTGTAAGTACAACCCTCCAAATTTTTGCAGTTTTTCAATTTTCAAAATATCAGCCCAGTCTATTTTTTTTAAATAACTTTATAGAACCTCTGTAGGCAATTAACTGAAGAGTAAATGTGTTGTTATCAAAGAAAGAGGTTCATAAATGTAGCATTGAAGGAGCAATTGATAACCCATTACAGGTACATCCGCTGCTACGTTCATTGGCGCCCGGCTTAGACAGAAACAGAATAATACGGGAAATATAATAATAATAATAGTAATAATAATAATAATAATAATAATAATAATAATAATAATAATAATAGGCTAGGCTCTCGGATTGAACTCGGCACCATAAGTTAAAAGCGGCAAGACTTTAAGGACTTATAATAATAATAATAATAATAATAATAATAATAATAATAATAATAATAAATCTATTTACAGCAAGATAAAAAGTTACGAAGTCGATCTGAGTGAGATTTTACAAAATTTCCGCTTGAGTGAGAACCACAGAATATCAGCTATTTACAATTATATAAAAATAATACGATTGTACAATAAATTCATACTGTCTCATTACGGCACAGAACATAGCCACGAGGCCCATCTGCCAAAAGTGTCTTACACTCATAGTTATATATAAACTTTTGGAATGTTTGAATGGGGGAAAGCTCTCTAAGTTTTTCTTGCAGTGTATTCCATATTTTCGGACCTAAATACCTAAGGGAATGTTTCTCATAGGTAACAGAGTTGAACCTAGGTAGAGTAAATTCAGTTCTTCGTAGATTGTAAGGAGAGCACTCAACTGTAAATAAACCGCAGAAATTTTGCGGGCACAGGTTTCTACTCCATTCGTTAAATGAGTACCGCCTCTTAGCTAACTCGTTGCCAGTTTAATGGTTGTTCTCCGTTCTCTGACGTGGTGAATAAACCAGTGAAGAGCTTAACATCCTTGTCTTTCATTGTTTTTTCCACGTGAACATTTTAGTTTCATACGAGGAAAAAGACTTGAAGTACACATGGCGATCCGAGGTGGAGAGTTCGATTTTTATTTATGACAAGGAGATGGCACAGTTTGACATTGTGAGTGCCAAGAGATATCTGAAACACAAAGTCTACCATTCTGGTAAGGTGAATCAGTTCCTCATAATTAACGCTAGGTAGATGTAAGAAGTTTGTTTTATTAATATATATTGTAAGACTGGCATGCGAACTGTGAAAGTAACGATCGTATACATAAGAGGCCTTAAGGTCTGTTTCACATTACAACTTAGCAGGAGTCAATTGGTACGTAAGTAGCATGCACTTCATAAATTGCAATGCAATGTTTCGCGCATTTGCGCCGCTTAAATTAACTGGGTTCTCTGGCTGCCCTGAGTTAATCTAATGGTCTAGTGCTCTTAAATTGTAAACAAATGCGACGCATAAGCTGCTAGAACCCCCGCTAAATAAGCTAATACGTAAATGCAATATATGTCTTCATCATATGGCCAGCTCTGTGAGCGGGCAAGATGAATCAAATTCTGCGCTGTGATTGGCTACCCGAGCGGGCAAGATGGAGCTCTCTTGCCCGCTCGGGACTACCCGAAGTGTCCCGCAAGAAAAACTTCTCCGAAAGTCATATAATAAATCCTTTATTGACCAAGCTTGTTTGGTCAAGATGGCTGGATATTGGCCTCCTTCTTCCTTTGCGTTTTTATGGACCTCGACTCCGTCTCGGTCCATAAACAGGCAAAAAAAAAAAAAAAAAGAACTTGGCCAATATCCAGCCATCTTGACCTCACACTTGGTCAGTAACCCATATATATAGCCTAGTTCGAACCAACAGCCTTACTTTCCACGCGGATGGAGTCTCTTGTTGAAAACCTCGGCAGCTACGCTGAGCTTGAAATTCTTACCAATCCTGTTTCTTTATTTTAACCATGCATAGTAATAGATTAGCTGTCTTGTTGCATCTTTTAGCCTCCAAAAAACAAAAATAACTTTTCTTTGCTTTTGCAGAAATGTTCTCCGGTTTAACAGCCACAATGATATTTCGTCGACGATCCATGTACTACATCTTCCAAATGTACATACCGTGTGTGTGCATCGTAGCGCTCTCTTGGGTCAGTTTTTGGATAAATCACGAGGCCGTACCTGCCCGTGTGGCACTAAGCATAACCACAGTGTTGACCATCAGTTACATGCGGGGCAGTGTGAATGCAGGGATGCCACGAGTCTCTTACCTGAAGTCCATCGACTATTTCCTTCTTGGGGGGTTTGTGTTTATCTTTATGACGCTGTTGGAATACGTTCTTGTCCTCAAGCAATCACGAAAACTACACATATTCGATCATGGAAAGAAAAATGACTACGAGTTCACCGAAAATGGCGAGGATTTGGTAAGGAAGAGTATGATGATTACAGCCCATAGACCGGTTATAAATGTTGCAAACTATCTATTTTATCGGATTAGAAGGCACCTAATAGCAGCTGTTTTCCATTATGTCTTACTTCTCTTCCCTCGCATCATTATGTTCCTGCCATGTAATGTTGTCTTGATTACAGTAGTGACAAAAGATCAAAATAAGGCAGTTTTTGCGTTTTGTCGCGATTTTGCCTTTATGTCGTTAAGTTACTTTTCTATGAACCAGGCTTGTTGTGTTCTTGCTCTTGGTTCTTGAAATTACTTGCCTGATCGAGAAAAACTTGTTTGAGTTCAAAGGCTATAGAACACGAGGAGCAAATTGATCAATTATCCAGAGTATATCTATATCAAGTATGATTCCTTCCTTACTTTCCGTTACTGCTATTTATTTTAATTTTAGGATCGAAAACCACTTATTGTAACGGTGGCATTTGATGGCAAAAGCTACAAGTTTAAAAATACTTTCGAGGACATGGAAAATGGAACCAACTCGCCTTACCCAAAGAAGAAAAGTTCCGTCCACGAACGGAAACGAAGACAAAGCCTGGCATCACGTTTGAAACCTTTGTTTGCAAAACGAGGAGTTAAACATAACGGAGGGCTGATGCAGATTGTGAAACGAAAATTCAAGTCTGAGAAAGGAGTCCACTATTTAGATCAATACTCAAGAATTTTGTTTCCACTGGGATACGGTGCTTTCTTGACTGCCTATTTCGTCATCTATATGGTACACTAGTCTAAACGATTGAGCAAAATATTGCGGATAGGAAGAAGGAGAGAAAAAAAGTATGTGGCATTGCCGTTGTAACGCTATGTGATAAAAACGTGCTGAACGTTGCTTCGAATAACGATTCCAAACGATCAAAATGGTGCAAATAATCAGAACTTCAGTCGAGCATAAGAAGAACCGAGTCTTTGACAGCGGGCATAAACTTTGCCATAATGGATTCGAGTTGCTGTTGAGAGAATGAAGACAAAGGAGCTATATTTGTTAAAGCATGTCCTAACAATCATATGCTTGGTATTAACTGAATACTTATGGCATGGCGAGCTATATTGTGATATATGACGAGAATGGCAAGATAAGAGGACTTATCTGCCTTAATCAAATGATCGGCCATCATTAAACCATCAAAGGAAAAAAATCAGCAGTTGTTAACATATCTGAGCCACATGTACACGGAACGCGATTACAGAGTGATGATACAAAGTGTTATTGTCAAATTTTTACCACGTGTTTTTATGGCTAGTTTCCATTAGCGCATAAGAATAAACAATTTACTTAGGTTTAGTTATGTGCGGTTAAGTGAAGCCTTTTGTTAAGAAAATGTCCTAACACTGAAAATGCGCTACTAACATCAGCTTACAGCGTTCGGTACATACGCTGCTTATAATAACGTACTAGTGAAAACAAGCATTTTGTTTATTTTTATGTGTTTTAACTACTTGCGTTTGTTGTCCATGAAGAACCTCAGCAAATGTCATTATGTACGTAGCAAACATAATCATCATATCATGTTTAATATCAGTGCCCCGAGTCTGTTGGCTTGGAAACTTAAGGAAACGTCCAAATGAAAGTAAATAGCAACACTTGAATGAAGTTAGAAAAGTCAGTAACATAAATATTAACGACTCGATGTTCTGTGAAGAGAGCCGTTTCTATTTATGACAATATGCCAACTGTAATGTGATAGAAATATAGTTAAAGTGCACCTGTAGGCGATCTACAAAGAAAATAGGAAATTGTATATTATAGTCAGAGAAACCTTCATGAGTCTAATAAACTGGATAAAAAAATGCAACACACAAACAGAAAACAAAAAACAAACAAACAAAAAAGACTTTTACTGTCATTCTCCAGAATATATTCTATTTACTTTTAAAACTTAACGATTTTGATATAAATATTTAGCCGAATACATCTTACGCAGTTTAGAATAGATAAAATATTACTTAAAAAGTACATTTTAATTTTACTTTAAAGTGCCCCAAGTAAATCGTAATAGGAGAAATAAACAGTTAAAAAGTACATACTGTGCTGACTAGTATTTCTCTTCGAAGATAAATCACACTTAAAAGTGATAATACTGTAAATCACGAGCGCTCGTTCTTAGTGGAAACAAATCAAATCTAGCAATAATGATTTCAAAGGCATCTGAGTCAAAGCTGTTTCAAGATACATGCATCTAAGAAGTTTGCAATTTCAGCCCATTCTTCGGCAATCAACAAATGATTCATGTTTAAGGGAAATAGCAGGGATAGGAACTCGATTAAAAATATCCCTCAGTTTTCCCAAACAAGAAGTTAGCATCAACTCAACTAGTCTTAAACATATATTTTTCCTTTGGGAGTGATGTGTGTGGGCTCACGACTAAGATGCGTGAGTCCCCTCTGAAACTTCGTACTGTTTCATTGTTATTGTCCCAATTTTTTTCTATAATTTTGACCACATTAGCTGTTTTGACTGATTTGTATTGAAGAGTGATTATTCTTCAACTAGGAAAACCATTGCGGCATGTGTCAGGAACTCACGCAGCGTTCGTGTGACTGTTTTACATTATTCGACCACCAGCTAACTTAAACAAGAAATTGGTTATGCGAGAAGGGGTTTCATCAGTGTGATGGACAGCCTGTTTGAATGAGTCACGTGGTGCTACAAAAACCCCATAATGTTTTATTTTGAGGGCAACTCTCATTTCAGTGATATGAACGCATTCTCGTGAAGTAGTGCTAACAAGAAAGGGAATCTTCACATTTACGTAATTTTGGGTGTATTTTATGATATACAAAGTAGTCATTTCGAGCGAAACAATAAACACTGAAAGTCCACCTTCCATCATTAACATTCAGAAAGCCTTGATATAACCGCGTTTAAAAATTGATGCTCACCTGCGAGGCGCACTTTGACTCGGAAAAAGTAATTGTATGATTGGAAGATTTTTTTCAAATTTTCAATTTTTTTTTTGCACGTTGAGAACTTTGACCAGATTTATAATCATCGTCGGAACTTAAACTTAACCTTTGCTGAATACATCAATATCAGTCAACTTACTTTGAAGAAATTATTTTGCTATTATTTTTTTGTACCACTGTAAAGATGAGGTAGCGTTCTTAGTAAGAAGACAAATGATAACCCGCTGTGGCATCCTGTGTTTTCGTTAGGTGAAACCTTATGAAAAAAATTATAATTTGTAACGTGATTCGAGCTGCCGAACAATTATGATGGTACTTCTACGGGGGAAGGATAGAAAAAATGGTGCAAAATGATAGATACAAAGTGCTGACTTGCTAAAGGCCTTTCGTTCTCTTAATGACAGGTAAATGTTTTCCACTAAAGTCATTTCTTTATTATAATTTTATCATTTGTGGGCACTTCGCTTAGTTACGTAGTTTGCATGAATTCGCGGTTGACCAGTTTGCTCAGTTCACTTGACGTAGAGATCATCATGTGAATAAGTATCATATTTGAGGAAAAAAGAGTCATATCGTAAGAAAGAAAGTATAACATAGAGCAAGATGAATTGTACTGTAACTCTGTTTTATTTTGAGAACAACTTGCACTTGTCATAGCTGCGAAATACGCGCCACAAGTTTCGTTTTAATGATATTTGATTTATGCACACATCTCTCTTACTTTTTAACAATCTCAAAGAAAAAAGGATCCAAGGTAATTATCAGTTAGAAAGCCAAGAAGCGATTTCGTGTCCAAGCGCCATCCTTGATACCTATTGTTGTTGATCAACTAGGATTCCCTTAAACTTAACCGAAAAGAAAGTTAATCAAGACATTTTGCTTGTGAAAAAAAAAAGGAAAAACCCGAAACGTTGTGTTAAATAACTAAATTAAAGATGAATAGCGGATTTCTTGTTGAGAAAATACATTCCGAATGGAAACACGCTCGAATACAACTTAACTCCAACAGCAGGAGGCAAGGCCATAATATGTTATAACATAAAGTAGTTTTATTTGTTTAGAACGTTTTTGACATTACCTCCTACGTTCAAAACTGCAGCAGCTAGTTTTTTAGTGCAGCGAAAGATTAATCAAAGTTTCAAAAATACATTTATATCGAGATATACAGGAATGCCGCACAAACAATCAGAAATGAAGAAAGTTAACCGTCGTGTTATATTTCAAGGTACAATGAAATTTTTATGCTTCAATATTTGTTTTGTTTAAAGGCTAGGTCAAGGTAAGGGTCTCGATGGTTTAGAAATACAAATAATATGCTGTTGTATTAGTTGTTAATAACAGTTTTTACTCGACCAGATTACACCTCACATGAAAATGATCAGTGTATGGAAGCGTGATCGACCTTTGCCTTGACTGATGTATCAATGATAAATATCTTTAATACCAATCGTACCTTTTTGGTACACTTCGAGGGCATCTCAGGCAAGTTTGGCTGGGCATGGTTCGTATTTTGGCTAGACGTTAGGTAGTGGAGGTAAAATACTCATGGCGAGACCAAAAGAGCCTGTCATACCGCCGAAACGTACCAATGAAAGTCACCATCACGTATTTATCCAAATTCAGTCAAAATTCAGTAGGTATTTTTCCAGCTAAGCTAATCTGTACATAATGTACTTGACAGATACTTGACACCTGCTCCCACAAAGGCACATTTTTGAGAATGTATTATCTTACCTTAAAATAACCACCCCGACAATTTTAAATTATCATACCAGTTAAGGCTTTAATACCCGGGTTGATTCGCCACTGCAGCAAATAAAATTAGCTGGCCTTGGGTAAAAGATACATCAAAATATCTAAAACCAAAAAGGGATTGCAGAAGTAATAATAACACTTTTTGTATATTCTATTAATATGCGGTTTATTATGCTTTTGTGTTTATCTTTTTTTGTACGTTAGCACGGATATCTCCAAGTATTGCAGTGTTTTGATTTTCTGTGGTACTGAACTCAACAACAAGCAAGGAAATTAAATTGTACACTTTTAGCAGCCTCAACTTATTTGTAATAAGTGGCATAACAACAAATGTAAATTATTATTCACAATCCAACTCTGTAGTTTTATTAGTTGTTAACCGTAAAATAACGTTAGCAAGGCTAGGATTAAGTAAATCAAGTTGAAAGAAAATATTACAATCTTTATTTTAAGTTGAAGATATATATCTATAGAGGAAGTTAATATCTAACAACGTTTTTCTCTAGGTTAGGGTGACATAATGACACAGGGAAATTCAAAGTTGGTCGCTCTTACTTTTCTCTTCGCTGAATGTTTTGCTTCAAACCTATTGTGAGTATGTTAAAAGTACCAAATGTTCATTGAAATGCAACTAAAGTCGTAAGTAGACACAAACTGAACTTAACGCAAGTTCGATTTGGGAAAAATGTGATTCGTGAATTATACATTATCGCATAAATCGAATTTGACTCGGTGCTCTGCTACTTTCAATTTGTTTAAGCTCGTTTAACCAAGGCACTGTTATCAAAACAGGACGGACTGAGATAGTGTATTGAAGATGTTTTAGCCCATAAACGTAACAGAGAGCAAAATGCCATTGTTGGACTTGGTTGGAGCTAGTCTCGGCATTGTTTATCCTGTTTTTTTAAACGAACTCAGCCCATTCACGGTTTACTTTAAGCCCTAATAACAACAAAAAAATTAAGAAATACCTTCTCTCTTTTCTTAGCAAGAGTTACAAGCCTGCTCTGGTACGGAATAGTTCACTTATACAGCCAGGAAGGAACATGTCTAAACTATTGAACACAATAATGACAAACTACGACAGGAACATTAGGCCATTCTATGGAGGTAAGAGGGAGTGTATGTCAGCAAGTACATATAAAGTTAATGTTAGCAATTTTTAGATCGTAATACACTATTAGCGCTAGCCCCTCTGTGAGAACACCATTACGCTCCTTACCATTTTTTTCCTAATTTCGCGGCTTTCTATTCGTTTTTTATTTAAAACGGTTTTCTAAACTAGAGAGGATGGCCACGAACACGGCTAGCGATTGAAGTTTAAGTTTGAGGACTGTACACTTAAACATAGCTTCACTGTTTTTGTGCCTTCCTCTTAGTGCGAGCTGTTGATGTCAAAGTGGACATTCTTATCTTGTCATTTGGTGAAATACAAGAGGCAGATATGGTGAGTTGGTTGATATAAACATTTAGGTAACAAGCTAAACATCCGTAGCTTAACATATTATACTCCACGAGGACATGTACAACTAAAGCCGCCGGAGGAATTTGAAAACGGGGGTTTCACTCTGAAAACTTATCAAACGTTTTCCGTCCACACCACGCCGGAGGAATTTATCAAACGCAACAATCACCAGTCATTCTGAATTTGTGGTTAAGGAAAACTCGGTCAGAGAAATCACATGATGATCATCATGCCATCGCTTTCGAAAAGCTTTGTTTTCAATTTTTTTTTTCTGTTTACCCCAAAACGGAAAGCCGGCGTTTTCAAATTCCTCCGGTTTGAAGAGCGTTTTCGAAAAGCTCTGTTTTCGTGTCGAATTAGTGTGGACGGTAGTCCTAACCGTAGAAATAAAGCTACGTTTTCAAATTTCTCAGGTGAAGTAGTTGGCAAAAAGAATAAGTAGTGGGCTCTCTTCTTTACTTCCCATTTCTCTAGCGGCTTTGTAGCTCTTGCTCCGGCCCCTGATCGTCACTACGCGGAAACGATTTTTCAAAATCTATATATATTGCAAACCTCACATTTTGAGCCGCTATAAGTTCGAGCTCGGTTGAAAGACAACGGGAGAATACAATTACGAAGTACAATAGGAGCTTTTCATGTCATGTTTCTTAAAATTTCAGTCAGTCGTATATATTGAAAATGTAAGCTATCAACAATTAAAAGCAAGTCATGTCATTGAAAACAAACAAACAAACAAACAAAACAACAAACAGAGAGATAATTGAACAAAGACTGAAATTAAACGGGTACTTTTTTGTTTTCTTGTATTTTAGGAGTTCAGTTTGGATCTGTATCTTGGTTTGTTTTGGCAGGATCCAAGGCTTGCCTTGGGTCTTAACAAAACTCTTACTCTTGGAGGGGACTATGCAGATAAATTCTGGCTTCCTGATACATTTTTTGTTAATTCAGTTCAGACAAGTGTCCATGAGACGATTCTTCCAAACAAGAAAGTTTGGGTAAATTTAAATGGTGGACACATGATGCTAAGTGCGCGGTAAGATCCGTGAATTCTGTTGCTTTTGTTTTGTTTCATTTTATTCTATTATTTTTTCCATATTGCGTTTGCAGTTGCACTATATCTACTGAAACATTCTCTCCCTCTCAGTCAGTTGTATTCAGGATCTGCTTCGCGTATATTTTCCGCTATCATTACCTCTGCTGTCGTGACCAGTCAGTAAAGGAACACTACACATAGTAGTTTTATTTAATTTTTTAACATAATATATGGTAACATCGTTAGCAATTTACACGCTAACATCATTCAAAAAACGCTTTCCAGTCACAAGGTTTTGCATCAAGCAGTTGGCCCTCTTAATATAATAATGAGAATTGCCGTAAGGGAAACGAATCCAGTTATAACACCAAACTGGACACACCACCTCAGAACCATGCTATAAGTTTTTTCCGTACATAACTCAACACCGTACATCTTATTAATGAGTACTCTGAAAAGGGTTTAAGAAAAAAAGGCAAATTCGTTTTTCAAGTTTGAAAGTATTTGAACGAAACATCTGTTTTCCCATGGCAATATTTATTGTTAAAAGTGTTATTGTATTACCCCAGGATGAAATCTACAGCCTCTTGTAAAATGAACTTACGGAACTATCCAATGGATGATCAGATTTGTCACTTAGCTTTGGAAAGTTGTGAGTACTGAGTTCGAGCTTACAAACTACAAAATAAACTGAAGGGGATTTTTGCATCATGATTTTAAAATATGTCGCCACTCTAAAACTTCCAGGAGGCTGAGAAGTGGCTTTTGTGGCAGACTGGGATCGATATATGAGATATTTCGACGGTATTAACCTGGCTGTACACGAGTAAACTGCAATTGGCAGCCATCAGTCAGCTGTGAGCAAAACCATTTTAGACATCACTGGTGCGAAATCTGGTTCTCGATCAGTCTCTCTGAAGTATCTGAGATGACATATTTTGAATTTTAGGTTGTAGATGAAGATATAAGTTCGTCCTATTTCCCTTATTTGATTTTTGGTATATATATATATTTTTTGAATCTAAGGTAAAATTACTACAACGTACGTAGAAAGGGAAATTACATTCATTATTGAATCGTCATATCTTGCCTCGTTCTGTCTTCTCTTACTGAGCACAAACTCTCCCTAGTCTCCTACGACAAAGACGATCTACAATATACTTGGAAGAAAAACGTCGGCACAGAAATTTACATATACGACAAGGAAATGGCTCAGTTCACTGTCTTCAATGCGACCAGGAAACTCAAGCATCCATTGTACCACTCAGGTGAAAATATTATAAACAACACTTGATCTTACTCATACATTGCCAGTTTCGTTAGCGTTTCTATTCTTTTAAAGAAAAGAACATCAATGAAACTAGTAATTGTATGTCAAGAAGTGCAACAGCGCATATGAAGTGCTTTGTTCACGTCCAAAACACGCACGTAAAAATGAGTAATTTGGCCACTATCAACTTAAGGTTAGTGTTGGAGCAATGAAAAACAAGCGTTCGTCTTTATTCTACTTACCATTCTTTGTGCTAATGCTTAGTACGCTGGACAAAACTGTTCTGGATCGACGTTTTGCTAAAAAATATTAAAACAAGCAAAGCGATGCAGATAATTTTTTGATTGTCTCCAACCTTATTAAATTCCACACATGGAAAACTATTTTCATATAGATCACGCAAGGAAAGCTTGCGTTAAAACGTGTCTAATTTTGCGGAATGAATCACAAAAGTACGGAAAATTGCGCGATTTCGAAGATAAAAATTGTTATGGTTTACATCGACATAGTAGTGTTAGACCAGTGTTGTTATGCGAAGAACATCGATGCGTGTTTGTGGATCTTTTCGTGAATACGACGAGATGGCATGAGGAAGGAGCGATAATCCATTTAAACAGCACTATAATCCTGTGATACATCAGCGGTTTAGAGAATTAAAGATTCACGTTGTGATGCAATTGCTGAAGGACCACAAAGCAAACTAAACGAAGTTATTTCAAGCTGTTTATGCAAGAACGTCCGAGAAAATGCAAGCCTTCGGTAGATGTGCCAAGAAACAGGTCTGTAAACTTTCCTAAAAGCACAAATAGCAGTGCCTGATGTTCTTGGCTGACAACGCTTTGACACAGCAGTATTTTGTGCAAGTGTGGCTTGTACGAAGCGCGATAAAAGGCAGTCATCTTCAAAACAGGCGCAAGACCGATCTAGTGGCAAGAACACTTTTAAGACTTCAGAGTTATAACATCATATTGTATTTCAGTGACCAAATAAGTTGACAAAAAAATCCACCGACACATAAAAAGTTTCTTCGCAAAACAGCTCTCCAAATGTGACTCATTTTTCTCAGAAATCACGTAGTTTTGAATACTTTTGTGACTCAGTTACCAAATTTGGACCAGGTGTAACGCAAGCCTTTCTTGCGTGATCCATATAAAAATAAGTTTCCATGTGTGGAATTTAGTAAAGTTTAAGACAATCACAAAATTATTTGTGTCACTATGTCTACTTTAATTTTTTGCTGTAAAACGTCGATCCAGAACAGTTTGAACATACTTATAACTTGACACCCATTGTTGGAGAAACACTCCCTAAGAGCGTAAAACAGTGTGATTTAGCGCACATGGTATAGGTAGACTCGATTCACTTAACTAGCTTAAGGTTTCTTGTATCTTTAGAATCATTTTCCGGTCTAACAGTCACCATACACTTCCAACGTCGTACAATGTACTACATCTTCCAGATGTACATACCCTGCGTATGTATCGTGGCTCTCTCTTGGGTCAGCTTCTGGATTGATCCAGAGGCGATTCCAGCACGTGTCGGCCTCAGCATCACCACAGTACTGACTATCAGTTACATGTTGGGTTCCGTGAACTCCAACCTTCCACGCGTGTCCTACCTCAAGGCTATCGACTACTTTTTACTGATGTCTTTTGGATTCATATTCTTTACTCTGGTAGAGTACGTGTTTGTCCTAAGGTATTCTAGAAGGATGAAGTATGTCGGGAGTTTTGTTCCTGGAGACAGAGCCCATACTGCTTTGGCCAAAGAAGACTGGGTAAGAATACTGGCTTGGGATGTAATCAGATCGAAAATAACGGATATGTTGAGGCGGTATCATTTGCAAACGTTTTATAGGTTTTCTTTTATCCCAAACCAGCTAACTTGTACGCCCGGGTGTTGATGCAATCGTGCGCACAATAGACCATAGTCGTGTTCCTGGTATTGGACTGGAACTGGCTTGCAACTGAGGCTAATGCGGGGAATCTTTTCATTTGCAAATGATATTCATCTCATTTTAATGATATTCCCCCGCATGAGCCTCCATTGCAAGTTAGTTCCAGTCCAATAACGAGAATAAGAATATGGTCTATTACTTTTAGGATCCCGTACATTATCTCAGAACAACTCATTATACTAATAAAATAGAACTAAAATAGAACTTGACTCTGGCGCCATGAAGGAAACAAGAAGTTGTTTTATTGGCTTACAGGCATTTTACTTAGACAGTTACGCTTACTACTGAAAATGTAACATTGTGTTAATGTTTTTTTTTTCTCCTTCTTTCTTTTACTTTCGTACTTCAGGTCGACAACTGTCATAGAATGGAGATACGAATTTGCATGGGAGGCAAATCATACATTTTTACCGATTCCCTGGATAACGCTCTGGGTACTTTGAAGGGTAATAAAAACGGTAAAATCTACAAACACAATGGACCAAAGAGACCCATCAAGACTTGCAATCACTCAAAGCCCATCTTAAGGAAATATAAATATGGCGATCGAAAGTCAGTTATGGAGAAAATAAAGAAAACTTTTCATTACACTGTAGACGGAAACAAAATTGACAGATACTCAAGGTTTCTTTTCCCCTTTTGCTATTCGCTGTTTTTGACGATATATTTCGTAGGATTTACATTTGGTAGTCAGGCTGTACAGAATCTTTCTGAAGGAGAAATTTATTTATAATAATGCTAATAACATTAAAATATTACTAGTCTATTTTCAATTGTGACTTTCCTCTCTTTTGCAATGAAGCTATTAACATTACATCGTGTTTGGAATATTTCCATATCAGTGAATTTTCCAGTTCATTTGATAGATACGAACAAAGGAGAACACACAAACTAACAAACCTGTAAGTTTTACAAAGTACCTAAATCAACTCATATCACAAAGAACGAATTCAGGCATACGCAACCCCAAAGAGAAAGTAAAAGAAGACAACGCTGTTGTATTAAATGCGCTGCTATTTAATTATGACATATTATAGCACACTTTGAAAGCAAAGCAAAGCTGAGAGTATAAACTGAAAATATTTACATTGTCATAGATATCGCTTCAATGCCTTCTCGCAAATTAAGTTGTTGTTTGCCAAAGGGCACAATAAACAGCTTCATTGGTAATCATAAAACATAAGAGGTTTTTTGCATACATTTCTAACATTCAAAACATAGCACGTGTAAGTCAGCCAAATAAAATAATTATAACATGGATGCCTCTTGGAAATTTAATGTACAAGAAAATCCTTACATGAGATCACTAAGGTGTAAAATATGTATTACTCGACTCACAAAAACAAGTCCCAGCTTACACAATACAGTCCAGGGGGTCGTTATTCCCTTTACCACCCCCCCCCCCCGACGACTAGGAAATTGGTATGTGCCCTTCCACAGGGTGTCCTCTCGACACAAAACCTCAAGCAATGTCCAACAATTGCGAAAAGCGCCCAGAGACAAAGTCAAAACTTAAACCTAGCTAAGTGAAGACGTCACAAGAAGACACCCTCCCCCTCCCCCCTCCTGCTTTTGACACCTAGCTACCAGTAAACAACCAGTAGATAAATGAAAGGACGACCACCTGGAAAATAGCACTGGCAGATGATTTAAGAACTGCAGCAACTCTCTCACATATCCCTGGCTGTGTTTACAAGCTTCTTTTACCTACTAACTGATAAAAGGAGAACTGCGAAACTCGATGAAAACACAAATTATTTTTTACGGGTACGGCGCCGATTGCTGTTTTTATCTGTCTATCAACCGCTCAAGAGGGGATAAAGATTATTAGAAGAATTAATGTTTTGGTGCTTGCCTTTTTCAAGAAAAGTGAAGTACGGCACTAGCCAGTGACCCCTTGCGCCTATACTCTACCTATAGTATTTTGTAATAATCTCGTCGCACTTTGTAATACCCCACACACTTTGTTCAGCAGCACTTTGTAATAACGCTTGTCTTCTGTTGGCTTTTTAATTTGTGGCATTTTGTGAGTAACGAGACAAATAAAAGCGATCTTACTTATCCCGTGAAATACAGCTGTAGGGGAATTATTCATGCAACTACTTCGCGTTAATTCCTATTTCCCCTATTAGTGTTTTATTTTCTTCTTCCCTTTTTGACATTGTATAGCCTTAGGTACTAGGCACTCTTACACACCGACCAGTGGTTTCTGTTTCAAGTGTTTGGTACTGAAGAATACTAAGAATCACTATAGTCATTCCATTCTTGTACCAACTCCTGCTACCGCTGTACTTTGTTATGATTGAAGTACTTAGAATTAAACCTCCCACAACTTGTAATAACGGTTGTCGCATTTTGTATTGATGTAGCTGCTGCACTGTGTGATAACACTCCTTTTCCGCTGCAGCTTGCAATGACAGTCGCACTTTGACAAACCTGACATAACAGTGGCGGATCTAGGGGAGGAGCCCCCCTTATTTTGGGTGAAAGAAGAAGAAATGACAGAAGGAAGAAAAGCCGGCAGCGCAAGTAAAACAAAATCGGGCCCCCCTCTTAGCTCAAGGTCTGGATCCGCCACTACATAATGTGTAATGAAATAGGTGTCTCACTTTGTAATACTGACAAACTCTTAAACTTTGTAATAACCGACATCACTCTTTGTATCGGTGACTGACAAAGTGCGGCAACTTTTGTTCTTTTTTTTTATTTCAAAGAACGGCATTGCGGCACATTCAAAGTGAGAGGATTGTTATCACACAGTTGGTCAGTAATTATATTGGAAAGTGGGAAAATGTTATATTTCAAAATGCGATTAGTTTTACAAAGTGTGGCCATAAAATGAACTAAAGCCTCCATTTTCGAGTCTCATAGTTTGACCTGCTAAAGAATTCAAACGTCACGTGACCGCCACTGTGGTTTAAAGATAAATTTGTATGTTTACTGAAGTGTCGGAAGCAAAGAGCTGGGAGAAAAATAGATCCACTGTTAATCTTTTCTTTAGTTTACGCAGAAATCTGTCCAGAGTAAAGATATACTTTCTGCTTTGTGAACTTTTCCATACTTTTCTTTCCTTGATCGACAGGCGAAGTCAATCCAGGAACCGAAGATCGATAGCTATCAATAGTAATAATTTATCGTAATAATCAGAAATGGGTGGCTTCTTTTCTATAATATAATCGGCTTCATTTTATGGAAATGATGACTGTGCAAATAGCTGGTTTTCACATGACGTCACCAAAATTCGAACTACAAAACTATTGATCTTCCTGAGGTTTTACTTTAATGATGTATAAGAGCAGCTGAAAACTAATGTTCATACAAATTTTCGCTCCGAATGGGTTTTTGGTTTTGTGATACACTACGCTTGAATTTCTAAGCTTTTGCGTGCGCGGTATTTACATGACGGCCTAGAGAGCTGTCATGATGGTTTAAAAAGTGACTTATTTCGGGGAACTTGGCTATCTGAACACTTCATGTCTTAGAAAAAGTATTATTTTAATGTTTTAGAGTTTCTCGAGGGATAAATTCACGCTTTTGTAGCAAAACTCAGTGACAGATGTTTCTGTTGGTTTCCGGCCGCCATGTTGGTGCCCATACGGATGGGCACCAGCATGGCGTCTCCATACAAATCTCTATAAATTTGGGTAAAAAATTTCTCCGCATATCTCGCATAAGAAAAATTGCTGCGACCAGAATTTTGGCGAGATTCTTTGCATATTTACTTTCTTTCATTTCCCAGATTCTGGACTTCATCTATTGAGCGGTTTGATTTTTATTTTGATTTATTTTGAATTGCGTGACACTGAAAACCAGCAATAGGCCATAAAATCGTCATACTACTACTCTAAATCGAACCGTTAGAATTTGAATGGAAAAAACCACAACATTTACTAAAAAAAAGCGAACCTTAAATGTCTCGCCAAATAGTGATAAAGCTAGTATCAAGCGCAATTGCAAAAGATTACCAAGGGCAGAGCCGTGTGGCAAGATTGTTAATCAAATTGAGCGTTAGTACATGAGAATCGATATCCGTAAGGATTATAATTATATCAAACGATTGTTATTCACAATGTAGCGTCAATGTTTGGCTATTTCTAAATTCAACCTAAACATATTTATAAGATACGTCTGCGCTGACTTTTTTGTCATTCAGAACTTACAACCTTTTCAGCTTTTTGTCTTAATTCACGCCTTAGACTAAAACATTAAGAGGCTGTCTCTGTAAGAACCCACCACTGATTTTACTTCGAAAATTCGATTTTTCTCACAAGCTGGGATTTCAAAGCCCTTACCTAATCAATCACTAAAATGAGTTTTATTTCATCAAAAATTCCAATAGAAGTTTTCTAGGATTGATTGAAGTTCGGTCCGCTCGACACAAGTTTCATGCCCGCCGAAACTGGAAAAATAGCACATATTGCCGGCGCTCTAAAAAAAATAATATTCGCTCAAAAGTCCCAATTCTTTTTTTCAACTATAGATATATCATAACAGTTTGTTTAGCCATGTTGCAATTATAATTCAATGTTGTTCCTTCAACGGCTAAAAGAAGATTTCCTACCTGTTAAATCGAGTTTTGAACCAAACGCGAAAATAGCTCTACTTTGAAGGCACGTTTTAAAAATGTGGCACCTGTTTGAAACTGCTGAACTACATGAATAGAAAGTATAAATGTCCCTTAATTTAAAACAATAATAAAATTTGTCTGCCCACTAGGTTTTCAAAACTAACGACCGCTTAAAGTTCAGGAAATTTTGAAAATATTCCAGTGAGTAACTAACACACTCGCCTTCGTAAAGTACTCAGACAAATTCCCGTAAATCTCTTACCTGGCTTCAAGATTAAAGTTTTGGTCCTTTGTAGCGATCCTTGAAACCTAGGTAGCATTTAAACTGCCAGCTTTTCCTTCCAACTGTAGGTTTGTATATAAAGTAGATTTATACGTTCCTCATCTGTGTCGAGCGTGACCGTCACATACTTCGATGTTCTTAGTATTACTGACCATTGTTTCCCTCGAAGCCGGTTTAATCTCTTGAAAAACCTCTTACTCACGGGAAGATTGGGAACTAAATCACTTGTTGTAAACACAAAATGGCCGTTGCATTTATCAATCCTTCCTTGGTTTCCCGTATCACCGTTTACTGTTCATACATGTATGTGTGCCGAGAGTTGTCCAAAGGAGTGCTTCTACAAACCTTTCAAGAGGTTTGTCATGAGATTAAACCGGCTTCGAGGGAAACAATGGTCAGAAATACTAAGAACATCGAAGTATGTGACGGTCACGCTCGACACAGATGAGGAACGTATAAATCTACTTTATATACAAACCTACAGTTGGAAGGAAAAGCTGGCAGTTTAAATGCTACCTAGGTTTCAAGGATCGCTACAAAGGACCAAAACTTTAATCTTGAAGCCAGGTAAGAGATTTACGGGAATTTGTCTGAGTACTTTACGAAGGCGAGTGTGTTAGTTACTCACTGGAATATTTTCAAAATTTCCTGAACTTTAAGCGGTCGTTAGTTTTGAAAACCTAGTGGGCAGACAAATTTTATTATTGTTTTAAATTAAGGGACATTTATACTTTCTATTCATGTAGTTCAGCAGTTTCAAACAGGTGCCACATTTTTAAAACGTTCCTTCAAAGTAGAGCTATTTTCGCGTTTGGTTCAAAACTCGATTTAACAGGTAGGAAATCTTCTTTTAGCCGTTGAAGGAACAACATTGAATTATAATTGCAACATGGCTAAACAAACTGTTATGATATATCTATAGTTGAAAAAAGGAATTGGGACTTTTGAGCGAATATTATTTTTTTTAGAGCGCCGGCAATATGTGCTATTTTTCCAGTTTCGGCGGGCATGAAACTTGTGTCGAGCGGACCGAACTTCAATCAATCCTAGAAAACTTCAACTGGAATTTTCAATGAAATAAAACTCATTTTAGTGATTGATTAGGTAAGGGCTTCGAAATCCCAGCCTATGAGAAAAATCGAATTTTCGAAGTAAAATCAGTGGTGGGTTCTTACAGAGACAGCCTCTTAATATCTACTTAACATAAATAGAAATAACATTCAAAATGAAATCTTCCGTTACGATGTGCCTTCGTATTGTAGCTCGAGGAGGACGGTGACACTTCTACACGGCGCTTCGTACTGTTTGGACGCGTATCGACACATGCTCATTATTTAGCCTTCGTCCCGTCTGCTGTCTGAAAAGCATCGCAAAGAACTTGCGCCTGAAGTTGACGTTTAAGACCGCATATACAACAGGATTGCAGGCGCTGTTTGCAAACATCAGCCACTGAACTAACAGGACTAATGAGGTGATAGCTTGGGTGTATTGCGACTGACTGAAGTCAAGGTACATGTAAACAATATGGTATGGTAACCAGCAGAAGCCGAACAACACCACGACAATAGTCAGCATTCGGACCGTCTTCCCCTGAACTCGGGTGGTTACTGAAATGAGACATAAGTTTTTGAACACTTTCAAATTTGCTGTCATTTTGGCTCACCAGTTCGGGTAAGTCCTTGTGGCAAAGGAGCTGTGACGTACATTAAGGAGGGTGTGTCTTAAGACTGCACGTAAACAAGAATTGGCGATAAATTTATTCAAATGTTGGAAAACATCTGGAAAAAGTGCCAGAAAGATGCGTTGCAACGCCAGGACAACAAGACTTGTGATCGCTATTTTCCTTAATTTTCCTTTTTTTGCCAAGACAATACACGGTGACGTTTCAACGCGTTGTAAGTAGTGTGAATCACAATTAAACTAAAGGAAAAAAGAAAAAAGAAAAAGAGAAAAGAAAAACGACGTTTCAACGTGTTTCACAGGTAAGATGTGAACATGAAGCAGAGGAGGTTTTGGAACGTAGATCGATCGATCATCCAGTATAAATACAAATATCAAATTGATAGCGAAAGACATATTATCTCCCAGTCGTTCTATCATCCCCGCCGCTCTTTACAAAAAAAAAAAAAAAATACATGCATGGTATATCATTTTTGCCTCATATGAATGATGAGCAGCTAGTAGGCCTCTACTTGTTTCAACAAAAGTTGAAATACGTTTCCACTTTTAGCAATAGTTCCATTGCATATCCAAGAATGCTTTTCCACTCCTATAATTAAATTGAAGAAGACTTAATTGATCTTAGTTAAGAGGACGTCGGCGAGGACTGTTGTGGTGCTCTTTTTGTTTTGGTATTTCTTTTTCTTTGGTATTCTTTGTGTTTTGATATTATCTTTTGTATTTTTTTGGTTTGTTTTCGTTTCCATTTTGTTTTAATATTCTCTCTTTTGGGTATTTTTTTCTTTGGTATTGTTTTTTTTTGTGCATTTTGTTATTTTCCGATTGTGCTGTTCTTTATCTCTTTTTCTAGCAGTAGTGGTTGGAAAATAAACTTAACTGTTACATTGAACATGTATTTCTTAAACAAAGGAAGCCTTTGATGTCACTGAAAACACAAACACATGCTGGATTCCGCAATTTGTTTAGTTTAAGAATAATATAAAACAACAAACATTTATACACACCTCGTCGAATTGGCGGCAGGTTCTTCAAGAAGCGACTAATCTGTACATAAAGGACACAGATAAGCAGCAAGGGAAAGAAGTACATCAGCAAGAACAACAGTGTTGTGTAAGCTTGCCTTATTTTCTGATTTGGCCATTCTTCGACGCAGATCGCGAATTCTTCCTCTCTTTGTTTCCACATTGTGATCTTACTGAACACCGCCATCGGAAGAGGGATGAAAATGGAGGACGCCCAAATGACTAAAGCGGCTTGGTAAGCTTCTCTGACCTTAGGCTTCCGCTTCGTGTACCGAACAATTTGCCAGTATCGTTCTACAGCGATGGCTACCAGAGTTCCAGCCGAAGCAGATAACGTCAAGCCTTGCAGGAATGGAATGAGCTTGCAAAGAAAACCGCCAAATGGCCAGTACGTCAGATGACCGTAAACAGCAACGGTGGGAATGTTGATGAGAGAAACAGTGAAATCTGCCACTGCTAGGTTGGCTATGAGAATGTTGCTCACTGTAATCATGCCTGGTTTACGACTGGCAAAGATAACCATGAAGTTACCAAACACTCCGCTCAGGCAGACGAAGCTGTATGCTGCGACGCGGAACCATTTGTAGAAGGGTTTTTCAATCATTACCGGTTCACTTGGCGCCGCCGTTGGCGCGATTTCTGCTGAGTTGTTTGTGTTGTTCGTCACATTGTTTAAGATGGAAAACATCGAGTCCATGTTGAAAAACCTTCGAATTCACATATTTTGGGAACAAAACCTTCGAGGTGAGTGAAAATAAAAATTATGTTACGTAGTCCGCGAGATTTTCAGCCAATGTTTAGATAAGCATAGAAAAACTTTATTATTGGAACTATCTTATTTAGTCTTTCTACTTGAGCTGTTTCCCGTAAACGTGACAGTAGGAGGCAGAATTCCCCTAAGTTAAACCTTCTTCCGACTTTGTTTTCCTTTTAATCAAAGCCTTTTCAAAGTGGGCATCTTTATTTCCTTTTTTGGCATTCAAAAGATGACAATCTCCTTTACATGATACTTTAATCACTGGTCAAGATCATAAGAAAATTTACATAAAGCTGAGAGCCTTCAGTATTTTTAACCGCCGAACTGGCTATGTCGCGAGATTTCGACATCTGGACCATCGCTCCCCTTTGACATACAATCAACTCGAAAGGATAGCGTTGTAAAAGCGGTCATAAAATTAAATGAACCAACTTATTCATCTGGTCTTATAAAAAGCCGTTTACTCATTTCGATAGTTTGTCGTTATCCTTCTTTTAAAGTTTTTTTTTATTATTATTTATGAAGATTTGGTTGTCAATTTAACCAATCCACGAAAATACGTGACTTTCACTGACATAGTTTGCCGCACAAGGAAATTAATAGAAGAAACCCATCAATATTATTGAAAAATATAGTTAGCGTTTGATGTCTCAAATAGTTTGCTGTCTTCAGGCTAAATTGCGGTTTGATTTGCTTTTGAATAAGATAGATGACTCCATCTGTATTTATTTTCTTGTTTATATATTCCCCCACTTCCTCTTCAAATTCAACAATTTGAAAAATTAGAGAATGAAGAAATGGAAATGGGCAAGATATATTTAGAAAGATTAAAGGCTAACGAGAAGATTGCTGGGATATCTTATTATCTGTTTATGTCAGGGGGAAGGCTCGGCGTTTTTGCTTGGGAGAAGGTGTCAGTATGCAGAGAGACCCTACTTCCGTATTGTTATCTTATAAATACAAAAAGGAATAATTACAATATGTAATAAATTATTTGTGTCTTTTAACTACTGTAATTCAATCAGGCGAAGCAGTTTAGAAGCGTCCTTAAAAAGTTGTTTCAAATTCTTATCAGGTCACTAATTTATTTATCACTTTAAGCGAACAATTTTTCATAGATGCATTACAAAACCAGCCGCGACAAATCAATCCTTGGACCAAAAGTGTGAAGATTTGATTTCGGCTTTGAACGTCTACCTGGGATATCACGCGAACGGAAAAAAGGTCCGCATTTGCAGGAAACCGTTAAAAACACAGTACGAAAACAAACAAATCATACAAAATGAGAAAAAAATACTTCGTCAGGCCTAAAAGTTCACGGACTTGTGCATCAGTTTTAGTGCATTTTAAATAATATCTGGCCCAAAGCTTTACTTCTATATATTAACCCCGTAGTTTTGCTGTGTATCCTTTATCTGTTATCGCCAATTCTGAAATGTCAAGTGGAATAATGCACAGCGCGCGAGTCACTTTGGTAACGCAATGACGTCATAAAGCGTAGATCGCACGATGCGCGAACTTTGCTCATTCTGCAAGCAGTTCTTTTGCGAAACTCATCAACATGTCAACACTAAACTGTTCTGCAATCTATAACGTCTCTTTGCATTCCAACTGCACTACCTCGGCACCTTCAGAATACGAAAGCGAACCGCCAGAACAGGTCGCACTCCGTCTGTTAGCATATGCATCTATTACACTGAGATATTGTTGTACCACTTTTAGTTTATCAACAGCGTCAAAAGCGGATAGTCTGCATGCTTGTGATTGTCGTTGTCTAGCTTATTTGCTGTGTGTTGGTTGCCATATCACATTTTATTCCTCTACATGGACCTTGGAGAGCCTGATATGACACACTCGGCTATTGTTTCAGCTATTATGTCAACTCAGTGGTTCATCTACTCCAACAGCGCCTGCAATCCAATCGTGTGTGCGGTATTCAAGTGAATTCTCTAGAATGCTGAAATGCAAGAGGCATGTGCTTCGTGCAGGCAGGAACCACGAGTTAGTGATGCATAGGGGAGAAGTGCAAGATAACATTTCCATCACTGGAGACGATCACTCGGTGGTATCTTGTATGAGTTCAACGGCAATATGAATTACTGTAAGAACCGCAACGTATTTTTTGTTGTATTTATGCGAAGAAACCAGATAGCGCATTTAAAATTGTTAAGTTTTGTTACGTGATTTGTGTGTTATTTTAAGGCTACACGGAAATATCAATGTTTGGCCAGTCCCAGTTTGGTCTTGTGAGGAGAGATTTTGCCGATACTTCGTAAACGTAGAAAAGCGTTTAATCCAAAACGTAACCCAAGGCGGGATAGTGGCACCTGCTGTCCCACCACCAGGGGCGTAAGACAAAAGAACAATTTACAAAGCAACAGGATTTACAGCTAGATGTTCTAAACCCTCTTTTACTTATCCTAAATTGCTCATAGCTGTTCTAGGCTATTCCATCACTGACTGAGGCAAGTCAGTTTTTCCGCTGTTTACTTACAACTTCAGGTAGTTCTCACCACAACTGAGGGGCTGTACGATGATACAGATTGTCAGGTCAGGTGGTTTCCATGACTTTCAGTAAACTATTTACTTTTGGCTTTTCTATGTTTACGAAATATTGGCGCATTTTTTCCTCGCATGCCTCCGACCTTAGCTTAAAACCCTCCTAAGTCAAGCAATCTTAAAAATAGCCTAATGCCTGAGCATGTAGAGCCAAGCCAACATAAATCAACAAATATCTTCCTTTCAAACTAATAAGTGGTGACTAAACGGTCAACATGGCCGCTCCTGGCCGGCTTAATAAACTTAATGTAACGGCCGGTGTGATTTACGAAGGAAAACATCGCTCATGTGACTCAAAATTGCTAAACTAGAAAAAAAAAAAAAAAAAAAAATCACATAAATTACGTTATGGTTAGATACGAAAATAAAATCTTCACTTGTCGTTCAGAAAGACAAAACTGTGAATGTGACTCAGGAACCAATATGTAATCAATCTGTATTGACCAGTAGGTTCGCATAAGCTAGATAATGCTGATATCTCGTTCACCCTCTCCTAGTTTTAATGTCAAGTCCTGGTACCTTAGGTTGTCAAAGTTTTACAGCTGACTGTGCTGTTATTTCAGGGTTAGTCTCTTTCCTTATCAAGGGGTCTGTGGTTACGAATCGACATTATTCCTGAACGGATGAGTATTTCAACATTCCGTCGGTCAGCCAGGTTTTTTATTACTTCACTTGTTTCTGGAAAGCTTCGTTCATGAAGAACCGCTAACTCGTTAACCTACTTGGCCGTCGCTTCATAGTCTGAGTGTTCCAAGGGCTGACAACCGATGTCTTCTAAGTCTGTAACGTTTGTCTCTGGATAGTTTGCCCATAACAACGCTGAATTCGATACGACAATAGCCGACTTTGCTTGTTTCTTTATTTGTTTTTGTTTTTGTTTTGTTGTTGTTGTTGTTGTTATTGCTCTTTTTCACTAACATTTTGGGCGCCTTTCGTCATTCGTGCAAAGAGGTTATATTCTGTTCTGGACTGCTCTAAATGTCTTTCGATAATTGTGCAGTAAGCCTACGCTTCTCTTACCACTATAATAGGCTTTTGGCCTAAAACCTGGAGAATCTCTCCGGCTGCAGGGAGTCCGGGATTTTTAAAATCTTGGGAGACCAAGAGAACACACAAAACTTGGCTCCAACAGTAGTGTTTAACCTAACAATACGTAACCCAAGAGGGGATAGTGGTATGCACGTGCATATGCGGTGACCCACCACCGGAGGCGTAACCGAAGAACCCTTTACAAAACACCTATATTTATGTTAGTCGCTAAACAAATAATCTAATCATTTGTTTACTAATGCTAAACCGCTATTGGCTGCCAATGAGCACGTTGTTGCTCTGGGCTATTCCAAAATAGGCACATCAGTTATTCTGCTTTAAAATATTAACTACCCCGGACTTCCGGTAGTTCTCAGGCACAAGGTGTTATCCTCACATTACTGATTTCTTGGTGACCAATACCGGTGCAATATGAATTAAGGTGCTGTTATTCACTTGAAATGTGCCATGGTTACTTAGTTTCCTTTAAAACATAAGACCTAGCTCTCGCATTTTGCAAGAAAATTGCTGATCATAAGTAATCCGTAACTAGGGAATTGCCACATTTCTATATATCTTATTTGTAGTTGGCAACAGAAGAGCTTCTCCTACTGACTACTCCTACTGACTTGAAATGTGTTTTCGTGTCTAACGTGCCTTTATTCAAGCTCTGTATTACAGTGAATAAGAACTGGCCATTATAATTTATGTTAAATTTCGAAAACCAAATGTCTTTTGTAAGGTTATAATTGATTCCCCGTTAGAGAGTTACCATAATTGCAATCCTTTCTAGTGGTATCGTTCAGCGACACTGCATAATTTTGCTGCTACCCTTTTTTTCTTTTTTTTTTCATTTTGCGGGAACTTATTTTTGCGATCGCGTAAGACTAGTTTTTCGAGCTGGGTATCAATTTTTGCGATTTGCAGGAAGTCGAGTTTATTTGAAATACGACATTTTCGACGTTTTTTTTTTTATTTCACTACACGGTAATCAGTCCTTCTATTACAACTTCGTCTTGCTCCAGTGTGGCTGATAGTGTCTTCGGACAAACCTTTTGTACATACTTTTTATGAGCTAAACCTGTAGTGTAACGAGGGACATGTCGTCGTTCTATTTCTGAACATTTAGTTTCTAATTTGATCGTTTTGTTTCTGAACGAAAGAAATGTTTTAAATGAATGGCATCTACAAGATTCTACCTGTGAGGTTTGTATGTATAATTTCACGATGGAGTAAATTTTTGCGGAGAAACTTTTTGGGAAAATTTTAGCTTGGTGGAAAAAAAACAAAACAAAAAAAAACGCAAACTGAATTGCCAAAATTAGAACCCGCAAAAATTTCGTGGCACGCGTTATAATAGCTACAACATTTTATATGGAAGACGTGGGGATCGATTAAGAGGACATATCCAAAATTTGACCGGCTGGTTACGAGCAGAGAGGAGGCTGAAAATTTTAAGGAAAGCAAGAATTAGAAATGTCTGTTAACTAAACCTGAAGTTGCCTGGGCAAGAGTACTGTTTAGTCCTTTGTTTGCATTCATGGCTAATAGATTTCTCATAAAAATCGATTCCCGGTTAGTGTTTGTCGCTCTGCTATTGATAATTTCTCATAAAGAGCCCTTTTATTGATTCATTTACAAGAGTATGTTGTTTCAGAGTATGCATTATAATCACGATTGTATTGATGTATATGACCGACTTCAAATTTGCACTTGTTGGAACAATTGCAAAGTTTGGAGTATCTGGAGTACTGTTTCTCCCATGGTAACTGTATTTGCAGCAGGTACAAAATAAAGACAAGATATTTTCTTGGCAATCATCATTGTTGAACCGTCCTTTGGTTAACTTAAAAACGTCAACCTTTTAGTTTTAACTTTTGTATCAACATTTAATATATGATCCCTCGACACAAACTGACTAACAAAGAGACAATAGTAAAAAATGTTTACTAACGTGTTTGAAGGGATTTTCGATTGTTTCGTCGTCCCCGACTTTTTGCAGCTTTTTGTGATCACATTTTGCTCGGATAAATTAAAGTGAAAAATAAGTACAATCTCAATTTGCCAACTTTTTTTTTTCGGGAACATTTCCACCCTAAATAAATAAAACATGAGACTACGCCGGGGCTGCTGTTAGTATTTTTAGCCGTGAGGTCTTTATAGAAGTAAGCGTTGTACAATGATTACTAAATAAGAAAAATTAATTTTCATTTAGAGGTTTAATAACGAAAAACCGCCGGATATCATTAGGCAGCTTACGACGCCATGGCACCAAGGACAAGATCATTTTCGACGTTGATGGATTTCCCTCTTTTTAATAGTGAGGCGCATCCTGCATTTGTTCGAGTTGTTTTCACAACAGCATTTAACAGGTAAAAAAATTGACGAAAAAAAGAAGCAAATTGGTGGGAGGAAATATTTACTTGTAGAATTTGTCTTGGGAACACCATTATCTGAATAAAGCTTATTTCACGGAGCTAACAACTTGCTTTGACCAGTCAACATATAAACGTTTATTTTGAAGCCATAGTTATTTACAATTACACGTCGCCTCATGTTTTGCATTTTTGTTCTCTTTGCTAGTATATTGATTTTTTTCTCTTGTACCTATTTGAATTATGTTTGGCTTTTCGTTTTTAACTGTAGATCTTCATTTCAATTATTTGCCCAGAGCATTTTCAATTTCTGCACATGACAGGGAGGGTGTCTTAATTTTAATTAAGAACGCCAGCTGAGTCCTGATAACATGACAGCTGTGACACGAAATAACACATCTTCGGTTGCTTCTCAACCAAACAGCAAAGAATTAATTAACAATTCGAGACCATGAATGTCAATTTGCTGATTAACTGTTTGTACTAATTAAACTGTACAGGAAGCAAACACAAAAGTGTTGTTATCAACAGTGGCCAAAGATCAAATAACTGATTTGGAGAGACCAAGAATTGTCTAGAAGTGCGAGAAATGCGGAGGCGACGCTGCTAAAATCGTGGCTCATTTCCAAAAGGTTTTCCGGCGAGGAACTACAATTAATAAAGCTTTCATTATTTAATTGTGAAATAAAGACTCGGTCGTTTTACTGGAGACAATTCTTTCCTGTTGACAACTGAGTGATAAAATCAACTATAATACACTGAAGCTCTAGAAGGATTTAATGTATATTTTTTTCAATAATTTCCACTAGTTTATTAAAAGGTTCTTCTCTGAAGTTGAAAAACCATTACAAACACGCCTTATCAAAAAGGACAAATAGTGGAATGGATCACCAGGTCGTCTTTTATTCGATTTGAAAGGTTCTGAAATGACCGTGAACTTGACGGAACATCGTTTCTTCATTGGCGAGGCTAAAAATAGAGTGTATTACTGGCTGGCTGTTTATTACCTTTAAAGGAAATGTTCTTTTCTTAAAATGCCTCCTTAACTTCTGCGGGGTTGACTTAACGATGGTAACATAAAATGGTATGAGGGGCTTTTAAATAACTCCGTAATGTTGAATATTTTGATAATGACCTTTCTGTCAGAATTTGCGGCAAAAAATTTAACGACAGACAGATCGCTGCAACGGTTTTTTTTTTTTTTTCTTGAATATGGGTCATTAAAATCATTGTTTGGCTTAACTTGAATATCATTTTTAGAAGGAATTCGATGTCTTTTTTCTGATCTGAACGTATGTTTAGCAAAATCGTGCAGTCGATCTTTTTTAAGTAGCTCGGATTTAGGCAAAACTGGAAACGAAAATGGTCAGCGCTGCAATTAACGAGTTAAAAATAGAACATAATTCCCAGAAACTGTTATGAGCCTTCTTTTCATTCTCGTCTTGTTTTATTTTGTTATCGGAAGATCTGGTGAATCGGATGCAATGTTGTATGAAAACGTTTTCTGTCGCGTGGGCATTTATGTTGAAAATAAGAAAGGTTTTAATCAGCGATATGAACTACACACTGCAAACTAAGGAACTTACTAGATTTGTGGATTTTCACCTTTGTTTTGCTTTGTAATGAACATTATAACGAAAGATAAAATACGACCTTCGTGTTTGGTTGGCATGTGTGGAGCATGGCACAATGAATAAAGAGATTTGTAAACAATCACGGGTTTATATACCAAGAGATCTGTAACCACTGGAAAATACGAAAAATTAATAGCCTTGGTACTGGCAACGCAATGAAATATCAGGTACAGCTATGTTTTGCTAGATCGCAGCTCAGATGAAGAAAGAATGCCAAAGACTGGTGTGCATACAATTGTACACGGACTAGATTACATTTGAGATAATTTTACCATAAAAAGGATGTTTAATGTTAACCTCTAAGAAAGCAAAAAAAAACATATCTCAATAACTCCGAATGGACTATATTTCACGGGTTCGCACTCTATTGAAGAATGCTAAGAAGAAGTGCACTGAATTATGTAAGAGCTAAATAACATGCATTTTAATTTCATTCAGTCAGTGTAATGAAAAACATGTACGCCAGATGTGGTTCTGTTTTTGTGTCGAGAGGTTTCTCTGCAATCAATTATATATATGAGGTGTGAAAAAGATCTAGTTAATGGAGCCAAAGAACCGGTTCATAACAAATGAACTGAGGATTAGGCATGTAGTGATGGAGTTCTGAGCAGTTAAAGCTGTTCTTATAATTATAATTAAATGGTTTGTAAAATACTATCAAGCGTTCCGAACCTTATTGATAACATTTACACCTTGAATTTATCTCTAAAGGAATCATTTTTTCCTTAATCAATTTACGTACGCCAAAATTGAACGACACTTGAAACTTTTCTTCTTTTGAAGTACCGTCTTTTTCGATAAGACTATCTCGGATTTGCGCTGTGAATGTTTCTGAGTTTAAACATTTAACACCCATGTGTTTTCATTTTGCAAAAAATGTTCTAGGCCTGACTTACTAGTATTTTTCGAAGTATATTTCTTGCTTAGAAACGTAACTGGTAAGGCTATTTGGGATTTGCGTTGTGAATTTTTCTGATTTTCAACATTTAGCACCTTTGTGTTTTCATTTTGCACTAAAAACCTCTGTTCCCGATTTAGTTTTTTGATGTACTTTTCTTGCTTCGAAAAGTGACTGATTAAGAAAAGATAAAGTGGAAACTGTTTTACTTTTAACGTAGAAAATGGCTTGTGATAACGGAACCACAGCAAAGGTAAAATGCCGGAATTAAAGTCAATAAAATGGAAGTACTTTATGGACTCTTAATGGTTGATTGGCTTGTCTAACGGAACTAAGATGACACTGAGCCATCATTAAGCATTTTGTAGTCTCCCAGAAATTCAATTTATATAAACTGAAACGGACTTGTCACAGCAAAAAGCTTTCAGAGAAAATCGGATCCTGAGAACATGTCATTATAGGAAGGTATAGACGAGAATATATATTTTTTTCTCGGGCCTGGAAATTAATAACTTCAAATCCAGATTTAAGCTTCCTTGTTACTGAAGATTGTGAAAAGCTATTAGAGGAAGCGTAACCTGTTCTGCCCCACCAGGAATAACTAATATAAACATAAAGATTATGTGGAGACATATCCCATGAAATTCAAAAACGCACAGAAACAGAACGAATGTATACATTATCGCTCAATCTTTACTTTCTTAGCTGACAACGGATAAGGCATTACATACTTCTGACCCACACTTAAACCACACTCCAAAGTAAATATTTTCAGAGATTAGCGTTTGGTCACTAAATTTGCAATCAATATTTCGTCAGAAAAGCAAAACAAACGCAGAAGATAAAGATTTCATTATTATAAGTTTTATGGCGCACCAAGTGTTGACTTGCCTGAAATATCTGTAAACCGCCATTTCATTTGGTAACGTTTAGCCTGAGGACATCATCAAGTAGTTTCATGTATTTAATATTTTGTTTTCTCAGTCCTTTTTTTTTGACAAAATATAGCAGTGTATATTGCCTTCTTAACTATATGCTCGAATTTTAAAATCTAACCAAGTTAAAATAAAAACGGGTAAGAAAAATTCTAAATACAGGTTTAGAACGAAGAAGAAAAGACAAATGCCGCACAAGTAGATACTACTGTTTATGGAAAGCACTGTACGACATTTTAAGCCTGGGGAAGAGATTCTGCAAAGCTGTCATGTAGTGTCTGTCCAAGAAATTGACTTTTTATTTGCTCAATATCTAAACACAATCAGTAGAAGCTTTTAATTTTGCCACATTTCATACAATGTTTGTTCATTCATTCGGTTGACAGCTGTGCCTTTAGACCACACAGTGGAACTTCCACAAAGTGGAGAACGTTTGATAAAAGTTTAGAACACAAAACGGAAGTGAAGCCGGTTGCGGAGTGTTTTCAAACTAAATGCCACGCGGCGGGAGAAAGAGCAAGCAAACTGTCCTTTCCTGTCCTTTCCGTATCGATGTAATATTTATCTTCGCTTCTCAGGACCAATGCTGAGAAATTTTATTACAACCCTACTGTGTATGTTTGATGAAAAGGTGCAAATTATCATTATTACTATTTCATGTTTTGGTCCTACGGAAGAACTATCTATAGTTACGCAACAGTCTCTGAAAATGAAATTGGTTCTGTTTATCACCATCATTTCATTTTGACATAAATCATATCAATTGCTACATTTTTGTTTTCAAAGATATATTTACACATCAAAAAAAAAAAAGAGAGAGAATGAAATTTTAACACGGGAAAGCGTTTGCAATAAAAAATCATCAATTTTGACTCGTGACGTCCGATTAGATCTTGCCTTCAACAAGAGGTTTGAAAATGAAATTTTCTGCTAGTGATAGATTTACAACGTTAAAGAGGAGAAAGAACAATATATTATTGCAAAAGCGCCTCAATCGACAAAGTTTATTTACCCGAGAGAGAGAGAGGCTGGATTTAGCAATCCCAGAGAGAATGAAAGTGACCGAAATCTTTTAATCAAACATTTCCATACTGGGATGCTGAGGTGTAAAACGAAGATTCACGGCAGGGCGACATAACAATAAAGATGATGAAGAAAGACTTTAAACACAGCAGATTTGAATACTACCTAAACAAAAAGGGAGCAGCAGCTGCCAAACCTCGCGATTAAGACTCCAATGTTGACAAGGATTAGAATATGTAATATTCACCCGGGTTTGGAAAACCGATGCACTGTTATAGTAGACCGCGTCTTATCGACAAAAGACTGCGTATTGATAACATTCTCTTATCAGATAACCTCGTTATATTGGGACACTTTCACCTCCCATCTGACAAAACTTGCGGCCTGTACAAACGAAGGAAAAAACACACACAGGCAAACTTTGACCAAATTTGCACAAACAGACAGTCAAACGCAACTCTTGTCCTTCACGAGAGAAAAAATGTTTTTCTGATCTAACTCTGACTAGAATAGGGATATCTCGAAGGAATTTCACTTTGGAAATCATATAGTAAGGTAAAACAAAAACGAGATTGAACAGTAACTCATTAATCGCCACAGGGGGGAAGCAAAGAATATTTTTAACTTGGCAAGCAAGAGCAGGTGATGATAGCTTGTCACTTTAAAGTTGTCGAGAGTGTGAGTGTTTTTTTTAAAGAAGCCGCGCGTAAGCATAATATTACATTGGGGTTCGAACGAAACTGCCGACTAAAAGCTAATTGTTGTTTCTTTTTATATCTTGAACCCATAGGAAACGGACGTTTATTTTTTTTCTACAGGATAGAAACAGTCAGGTTCAGAATTCGGTAAGGGAATATTTGTATACCTCGACGCCACGAGAGTAATTTCGACCTACGTACACATCACACGAGGCAATAGGTAATAACCGCGCATCACGCCGACTCGGTGGGAAAATCTCCGCAAAATTTCTGAGCTTCGGCGACAAATTAATGGTAGAAGAGGAAGACAGGCGAGAAGAAATTAGAGCGAGGCGGTTTAATTGAAAAGAAAATTGCCTGCCTTTATTTGATGAGTGGACTCGCACGGGTTATCCGTTTGATAATGTGTAAAGACCTTGATGGGCATGTCGGCTGGTGCATCTGCCTTAACTAAATATCCAATTGAAAATTCATCAGATTTAGTCAGTCAGTACATGGAAATTGGCTATAAAGAACAGTAAAATTGGCTTCCCTGCGTTCATCATAGCTGCCTAAGTTTTATTTGGACCAATCGCAGGCTGTGGATCATCGTTGACGTCAACCAGTGTTCACAGTTGTAGATGCTATACATTTACAGCCTCCCTTCAGAGCTCCGTTAAATTAAAAGGGATCCGAGCTTTAGTCCGACACATCAAGGCATCCGGTTGAACGCGTTCAGTACAGTTGGCTGACAGCAAGCTCTTGTAAACTTTGGTGGTTAAGACAAGTACTTCTGGGAAGCTGTTAAAGAACAGTCGCCACTGAAACTGAAAACTAACAACGGCAATATTATTTGATTCAGCTCCGCTGCAGGATTCACTCACAATATTGGCTTTTAAGATACGATTGGCATAACGCCTTAGTTTAGAGCCACTAATTTAGCGGAACCTACAGCGACCTTAGAAACAACAAATAAACACAAATTAAAGAAGGGACTACGGGCCGTTTGCGTTCAGTAGCATTCAGTTTTCAACCGCTAGAATGGTGGACTCGCCGCAAAGAAATTTCAGCAATGTGACCTCGACAATGCCTCCAACAACGCAGTACGAAGGTGGCGACTTAGATTCGATTACTTTGAAGTGGCTCAGAATTGTATTTTACGGTGTCATTTGTATTGTAGGCACTGTAGGGAACGCTCTCGTCATATTAGCTTATCGAAATCCTCGGATGCGAAGCGTCACCAATCTTTTTATAGCGAACTTGGGCGTTGCAGATTTGACAGTGACTCTCATAAACGTTCCATTCACGGTTTCGTACTCCACACTAGGCTACTGGCCGTTTGGTGCTTTCCTTTGCAAGGCAATCCCTTTCATACTTGGTATCACGATTTTCTCCTCCGTCGGGACGCTAATAGCGATCGCAGCGGACCGCTACAGAGCGATAGTTCATCCACTGCTTCCCAGAATTCGCACTCGACATGCAATCATGATCATTGCAGCGATTTGGCTCGTCGCTTTTATCTATCCAATCCCGTTAATGATCTACCAAACTCTAACGGAAGAAGGACGCCAGTGCAGGGAAAAATGGCCTACCAAGAACGCTCAAGAAATCTACACCGTGATACTATTTGTGGCGCTTTATTTAATACCGCTGATTGCTATTTCAGTACTGTATTTTCTAATTTGCCACAACCTCAAAACATCGGAATCATCCGCTCAGGAAGGTAAGTGCCTGGCTTATGAAAGCGTTACTGTTATTTCGTTATTCATGCGCCGCGCACATTTTGACTCTAATTATTGCCGAAAAGGTACCAAAGATGAGACGGAAACGAATATTTACAAATACACAACAAAAAATTTTGTTGGTAGAAAAACCTTAGATAATGCTGTCTGTTTTTGGAAATAATCTCCTAACTGGGGCTAAATATGTACGGATTCAGCATCTGTTAATAGCAAAACGCGTGAATTTTGTACTATTTACATTATATATGTTTCTCTGCTACATCTTGCCTAAAAAGCGACTCAGTGACCTCGAAAGACAAATTTATGTAATAGATTTTGCCCAATGTATTTATCAAACGAAATTTTTTAATTTCTACACAGGCTCATGTAAATGTTGAGAAAGAAAAAAAATTTTTGCATTCGTAGCTAATTCATAAGGTCTGTTTGCTATTTCTAATCTGTAAACAAATACTCCAAAGCCAAATTTGCATTAATGATTGTGATTTTTCCACTCGTATTTTACCCGAGTAGATTGTGACAGCTTTAAGAACAGTAAAAACAACTGAATCAGTTAAGAAGAACTGGAAGAAAGGCGAAAAAAAAGAATGAAAATGGCGTTCGAAACAATGGTTCGAAGAAATTTAGCCATAATAGATCCGGCACTGAAACAATAAAAGATTTAGCTCGTCATGGGGACTCACACCACCGCCAAACTATTTTGCAAAACGGAGGATTGAACCATCTGTTTGGACCCAAAGAATATTACTTTCTGAAATGCCCACTTGAGATTGTTTTTCTATAAGTTGGTTTTAGCAAGATAGTTACACGCTCCGTATCAATGTTTATGTAAATTTGCCGATTTCTCTGTTAATGGATAATTTGAGTGCTTGTCTTTTACACACACAGACTCTGACATGAATGACAGTTTTCAGTTCGTTCGTGTCGTTAGTCTTCTACCGAACTATTGTCAACACGGAAATGGAGCCCTATTGCTCTTTACCAACGTTTATCGCGGTCGCATCGTGGCGACAACTTTACTTTCCTTCATTGCATTTTAATGAGAGTGAAAGCGTTAAAAAGTGGGTATCGCCAAAGGCCTTTAAACAGGAACGTAAACAAAGCAATTTACGGTCGCAAGAACTATAGATAAAGGTACAGCAACGATCCGCGTGAAGTAGACACTTTTGCCCACTGGAACGAAAACAATACCTGGAAGTGTTAATTAATTTCTGCAAAATGCTGCTATTTTATGCAACCGGAATTAAAATCGAAGGTGTGCTCAGCTTAAATAAAAACATTTATCAAGATCTGTTCAAAAATATATTTTCTTTCTTGTAAAGTCTTGCGAGGGCATCTCCCCATATCAACACATTAAAAACTCAAAGTGAATTTGACAAAACGCACTACCCTCAGGGATATTTAAGTCCTTATTTTAGAATCTTTAGAATATTCTTTTACTACAAAATTTCTTAAAATATGCGTGGGAGCGTAGAGTAATTTAATTGAGATTGAAATCCATTAACCTTCTTGGTAGAAGATTAGGTTTAAAGAATCGTGTTGCACTCCTTTTTCGGTTTCTTCGTTTCAAGTAAGAAGAGTCCTGCCAGCTTCCTGATCTTTTTATGAAGAATTAATTCAGTCATTTGGCCAGCAGGGGTTGACCTAAGCCAGTGCATTTAGTGTTGAGGGTTGTCTTTTAGCCTCAAGGCTCTAACCGTACTCGCGATGATGAAATGAATGATAAAAGTTGCTTTTGATACAGTTGGAAATTCCCAGTGCGAGCGACACGGATTTATTTACTTCTATAACCGGTAGACATCGCAAAAATCTCCTTCAAGTAAACTCCAAATGAAACGGAAATTTGAAAGATAAATATCGTGCGAACCTTATTTACTATCGTAACCTTTTTGCATTTATGCAGAAAGCGTGCTGCGAGCAAAGGATCTCACGCTGTTCTAGCCTGAAAACGTGAAATTTTTAGAATAAATAAAATTACTATCACCGAGTCAATATCTTTCAAGACTAATATGTCTGATGCAAAGAACATGGAACTATTCATTTTGTCGGCCATTTTCATCATTTTTAGTTCCCTTTCCTTTATTTCTTCGAAATGTTTGAACCTGGATTACCAAATCAATAAATCAATAAATAATTCAAAAAATGTTTATATTCATTTCTGGTGGAGAGCTTGAATGACAATGTAGGTTAATTTCTTCTTTGGAAAAAATATTAGAAAATGGCGTATTTTAGAACTTGACTCAGTCTTATTGTACTTTTTAATTAATTTTTTTTCATTTAGATCTTTAAAGGTGCGTCAAAATTGTGGACTATTCTACAGCGTGGCAAAATTTTACTGTTCCATTTCCGTAATAAAGGACTTGAAACGTCGCCGTCGATTATATGCAAAGACGACAGCATTTTACGATCAGACTTATGGGTGTCTTGACCTGTAGGTCTTTTCACGACGTCTTTGCAATTACAATAAAATTTTAATTGATGCCGGCCATTGAAGGCGGCTCTATTGAAATCCCATTTGGTGTATACTTTTAGCAGGTAAATAGCACATTAATCAACAGACGACGAGGGCAGTTAGATCTAATTAAGAAAATTTCACGTTATTTTTCCTTTTATTTTTCATGCGGGTTTTTTGAGTTTGAGTAATTCAACACTTTCGAGTCATTTACACTTCATTGTCCCGCAGCTAAGGGATTTTTTAAAAAATATAACTGGAAACAAAATTGTTTTTGGCAAATTAAAAAAAATAAATGTCGACGTGTTTCGTCTAGCAGTTTTATTTTGGGGATTTTTTTCAACGGATTGTTAATGTTTCACACTATTAACTATTCGTAACGTGGACTAATGCAGATTCACCAATTTGTTCAGTTTTCGTGTTCATTATTTGGTCTCAACTAAAATCACCTCCGGCATATTTTACACAGATACTACAGAATGAAAATACCTCATTGTGTACGAGGGAGGTTTTGCAGATAGAAATGATTTCCCCGAGGCTGACAGCTTAATAGCTGCCAGCCTCGGGGAAATCGTTTCTATCTGCTTAAGACCCTACTTTATTTAGCATATACTTATTTTATCCTGTGCTTAAGGGTACAGAAATCCATGAAACCTTGCTTTTACCATCATCGTTGATAAATGTGCACTTGAATGTGACGATAAATTAAAACATAAGTAAAATGGTCTATTGATAATCCGGATGTTTATACTTCAGAAATCCTTTCTGGCAGCTTTTCAAACGGCCGTGTATTCTTGGCTGCAAATTTAAAGCTTGTTTTGCTACCAACACTGTTCGTTCTACTCGTAACAACAATTGCGTATCAAGAAAACCGGCTCAACATTGATAACAATAGGTATTGTTATACGACCTAAAATTGGTCTTATATGGTCATTTTGACCATTTCTTGATACGTGCTTTCTATTATTTCATAAGCCCTGGCGGACCATGACACTCCGAAGACTTATACTCAAGTACTAAAGAAGGGATGAATCGCTTGAAACGTGGCCGAAAAGCGGATTACCACGAAAACTTCCCCTTTGAATTACAATATCTCTAGAAAGACCTCACTCCCCGACAATTTGCCGACAGCATTTTTGGAACAAATTTAGAGTCGGAAGTATTAAGATACTCTACCTAAATGTGCTTTTGGTCTGATTATATGCCAGAAATTAATTGCTTTTCAGCGGATAATTACCATGCAGAATTTAGACCGAAATATATAGCGCTACACTAAGCAAATGGCTGATCTAGAATGTTATTTATGTAACTGCGTGTTTGCTTCACTCTTGAATTTTCCTCAAAACAGACGACTGATTACAGGTTTTTGGTCGTGCTGGGCATCTGGATCACTCGTTAATTATTGACTAAAAAAGTAAAAGGAAAATCCTGACAATACAATAAATTGGTAATTTCAAAAGGTAAAATCGACCAAAAAAAAGGTAAATCACTAGCAAATAACTTGCGAAAGATGTATACTTTTACGAAGTGAAGAGGCCACTGGTCTTTCATTTATATTGAGCTCGCAGCGTTTGCCAAACAAAAAGCAACTACATGTATTGACACACCTGCCTGGTTTTTTAAAGTACATTTTACAGTTTATAAGGTGATCAATCGACTTCTTGTAGACACAACGTCCATTGTATTTGTGGTGTATAAGGTGGCCAAATTTGCGTCTGTTTCAAAACTAGCATGTATGGCTTTCTTCCCATTAATAAATAAATACTAAAAAAACTTTCAAAAAATGCTGCGCGAGCGCAAGAAATTGCACATTTAAGTGTACATTTTCCCTAAGAAATCCAAAACATTATTAAACATTCATTTTTGACAATAGAAAAACGCCAAATAGCAATGTAATGGATTTGTCATGGTTAATTGTTGACAAAGCACTTTTAAAGGGAAATATATATAAGACTGATATTTGAAAGATAAACAACATATTTGTTAAAGACTTCGTTTTTATTTTTTCTTAATCTATATCCATGTATATGTTACCCTTGGTGCAATTGGCATTTTCCTTTGTTCCATATGCATTATAATATTACCATAACCCAGGACAAAGGAAAATACCACATTGTATGGCCAAAGGATAATAGAACCGAAGCTTGAAGCTAGAAAGCTATTTTAGGCAAACTAGTGGTAAAATCGAAAGATACCGGCTTAGCAAATAATGATTTGAAAACACTTCACTAAGAAATCCGTATAGGAGTATCGGAAGTCAGTACCGTATTTAAAATGAACCGACTAAGCTTAATCTTCTCCCTTGAGATTTAAAAACCATAGAGCGGAATTAAGGGCTAAAGGTTGCATTATCCTCCCCAGTGAATAAGACAGTTGGCTTCAGTTATCGTGCTTCTGGAAAAATCTGAAACGAAGATTTCAAACTGAAAATGAACCAAAACCAAGCTCTGTGTAGAAAATAAATACCGGTAGTTTAAGAACGCTACAAAATTTTGTAAGCCAAATAATCTATATACAACAACACCTTACTCTTAAGTTAAAAAGAATAATGAAAAAAAATTGCTTTCAAGGAAAGATCTTTGGATTAGTTCCAGGATTGCCGTTCACATCATTGTTCAAACTAATTTTAGACATTGCGGAAGTCTTTCTAAAAGCTTTCTGAGTTGCTAATACCAGATAGCCGGTAATAATACTTCTAGGTTAAATATAATTTTTGATACTCAACATAAAGAAATATTTTTCTTTTTTTCCGTGTGTCATAATAAACCTGCAAAACGACACGCCAGGATCATCTCCTCACATAAATATACTGAATGCTGCAGGGTATGACCAAACAAACAAACAAAAAAAACGTCCATAGAGACTCTCTTTTAACTGACAAACAACTTACGAAAAAATTGGTTTGCGATTCAAGACCGTCACCACAAAACAGCAACCGAAAAATTCACACTCTGCAAAAGAAAAATCCAAAAATCACATGTATTCCGGCCGGCCCGAAACCAGAGAATCGAAAGATTCTGGTCCTCAGTGTAAGAATAAGCAACTCTGTTGGAAATAGGTTGCTAAAAGTGAAGTTATGGAGCTAATTATGGAACTCAAGCAAAGTAACGGTTATGTTGGTTACTTCCCAATAAAAGAGGTATCGGATCCTACGGCATACTTACATACCATCATGCATTAAGCGACGGCACGTTCAGCAATACTACTCTTTATACTGATATCAATAGCTAAAGTGGTTGTAAAGTGTTTCAGCTAATGAAACGAAAATCTCCATGGCTTATATTTCCACAGTCGTTGAGCTGAATAACTTAATTCTGTTAGCGTTGTTGGGCATTGTGTTTACTTTAAGTCTCTGCCGACACTCCGTTTTTTCATCAGTCCACCTCTTATTGGAACAGTTTGCAGAGGGTAAGGAGCCCAAAATCTTTTTAAAAGACGGTACGCGAGCACGTAAACTGATCATTGTAAACTGACCACAAAGAAAGTTCGCAATCGCGTACATCGAAAGTTTTCGGCTTCTCCAGGAACTGCTCAGGGTCCATAAATACTGGATAATTAGTAGGAGATTTAGCACTACAACTTTTGATCATAACCATTTGTAACCTGAATGCTGAACAGAGACCAAAACCATCATTTTGGCTTGATTTCAACGCTGGAATTCATCTAGGTGTTTGTTGACGGGGTCCCTGTTATCAATGATTTAGGGACCGTTCATTTTTTATGAGGGAGGGGGGGCTGGTGGGATTTGGGAAGCACCATTTAAAAATCACATGACCCCCCCTCAGCTTACCAATTTTTTCACATGGCCCCCCCCCCTTATAGCAGTCATTTTTTGGGATGACCCCCCCCCCAAAAAAAAATTGAACAAACAATATTTAGAGTCGATTAAAGAAGCCTCTTCGTTAAACGAAATACCAAGACGAGGGGATTGCCAAAATAAAATCAATGTTATTTCAAGCTATAGCAATCTACCGATTATACGTTGAGAAAATCTGAAAAAAACTAATTATACTGAGCGGCATTACGTTGGATGAAAGCAACCTCTTCGCTGAAGGCTAGTTTGACATGCCAAAAACAATTTTTCAGTTAAGAAAAAATGAGTCCAGAAATACTTCCAGAACATTGTTTTAAGCATAAAGGCAATCATTATGCAACTTTACCTTGGTTCGGCACCAAAATAACACAAAAGTAAGCTAAAAGGGATCAAAACAAAAGATTAAGTACTCACGTTTTCGTCGCGACGTGAAACTCCACGTTCTCACGTTCTCACGTTCTCGACCTCGGGGCAACGTCAGGTCACAACGTGTTGTACATGCGCAGTGACTTCTCGAAAGAAATGTCACGTTTCCGGTTACCGTCGTCAGGCCGGCGACGTCTGTTGCTTAAGGTGGCCGAACACAGTTTTCGCGCCCGCTTTTGCTGATGCAATTGAGCGCGCGCACAAGGATTGCAAAGAGCGATCATTTTATTTACTCAACACCCGCACTATCTGTGCTATTTTTTCTCTATTATTGAACGCAGTTTATTGATGGCTTTAGTCTTTTATTACAAAGATATGTTAGAAAAGGTAACGACGCAAAGAAACCAGCAATTCTCAGCTTTCTCTTTGTTACCGAAAGAACCCAGTTAAATGCAGCGCATGCGCAGTTGCTCGAAAAATTGAGACCGATTGCTTTTGCAGAAACTTGCGGATTTCTGACGATCCAGTCGTTAGAATTTCAAGAAATTTGACAAAAAAATAGTTCAGAAACCACGTGAATAATCTATCGCAAAAAATCTGAATTTTGACATAGGGAATTTTTAATAATACAGAACATGCGGTAAAAACGATTTACGACGAATTACGAAAATCGCCTATGTCAAAATTTTATTAGAACAGTGTTGACAGAAGGGATTTAATGTCAATTCAATTCATTTTTTAAGCCTTGTTTATAACCAGCCCCGTTGCCATGGCAACAGCACACACCTTAGCCAAAATGCGAGAATAAACTTTTCTGTGGTTAACCTTGACTCTTGCAAAAAACGAGCGCCAAAGCACAAATAGCTTAAAAGTAATGGTGAATTAGGCATAGGCTCTTGAAAACTGTGTTCGGCCACCTTAAGGTGCCTAATGGCATCAATGTCATACTCATCATTGTCACTTTCATCCGTTTCACTGCTGTCAGCACTTGCCCTGTTGTCATTTTGTGTCAATGTCCTGGCATTTCTCAGTGTTGGTTGGCCAGCTCTGAGAGGACTCTTCTGCTGTAAGCATGAATGTCTTACAATTGCCTTTACTTTCTCACTCTTGCTGCTTTTCAAATGCTGCTTCAGCCCGTGGTGGTTCAGGTACTTGTTTAGTTCTGGAACACGTAGCTTTTTACGCTTGGTTAGATCTTCGCACAACTCAGTCCAAGGATAATCCTCATATGATGAGTGCCAGGGAAAGTTGCATTCGAAAATAACAGTGTTAAATACTTCTTTTCAGTAGCTACAAATGCTTTTTGTCGCCAAACGTTTCTTTTAAAGTAGAAGGAAAGTTTTTAATATATAAATTTGTATCCTGCCTTCTATGTTTATTCTATAGCAATTTTTTTGATATTCAAACATTATGCCATTTTAAAGTTTTACTAAAATCTTTCACGTGACCCCCCCTTTTTCCCTTATTTTTTTGGGATGGCCCCCCCTCGAAAGCCATTTTTTTTCGCATGGCCCCCCCCCCAAATCCCACCAGCCCCCCCTACCTTATAAAAAATGAACGGTCCCTTATTCTTCGTTGTGATCCAGACTACATCACATATGAAACCTATTCCTCGGCAGTGCCCGCCGTTCATTTTTCCATGCAATGCATGTATTTTTTCTCTCTTTTTAGATTTTCCACTGAGTTCGAGCTTCGGCAAAGTATTTTTCGGACTTAAGCACTTATGAGCTCCCCTTTGTGCTCATACTCGTGCATAGTTCTTTCTACAGGCGGGTTTTTTGCACTATCAGTTTCTGCTTTTGAATATCTCGGTATCGTTAAAACGAAAGTGTTACGAAATCAGTTTCTGACTATTCCCAGCAACGGGAAGACGATAAAAACTTGTTTGGCGGTTGACCCAGCTTTGTAAGATAAGTTATGATGTTACTGTTTGGCCCATTCTTCATCTTTTGAAATACCTCTAAATGTTTGCATGCATAACTTCATCAACTGACGACGAGTCTTAGGAAATATCTAGGATATACTACACATATTTAGTATATATGTCTTATTAGATGCTTTGGTGTGAATTTGCTTACTGATGAGTTAGACAGTGTGGCCAACGGTACTTGTTGAGCGAGGGAATTGGAACTAGTCAAACCGATTTCGGGAAATTTCCCGCACTACTGTCTCACCGTTCCTCTGTGACTGACTGATCAGCTTCGTTGTTCATTTATTTAGTTAAATGTTATCACTGAAAAGTAGGAATGCCGGAAATAGCCTTCTTTTTGGACCACATCTCTATCCCTATTAACAAAGCTATTTTTACAACCATCTCTCGACAGGGGCTCGTCGTGCGAAGAAAAGTGTTATTCGCATGTTGGTGATAGTTGTGGTCCTGTTTTCGTTTTGCTGGCTTCCATATCACACTCTAGTCCTGTACGATAACTTTGCTGGCAAACGTGATGTAACTCCAGTGTTTTTCCAGATGATGATGTTTAGCCTCTGGTTGAGTTTCGCAAACAGCTGCTGTAACCCTGTTGTTTACGCAGCATTGAATCGCAACTACAGGAGGGAGTTCGGTAGATTGTTGAGGTACGTGGGATCAGAAATTACAGAGGAACCTTGACAGAGCGTTTTTCACTTGAGTGTCCAAAGTGGTTCATATTTTTCTTAAAGTTTTCAATACCACGCCAAGCGATTGACTCAAAAAACTCATGCAGGCCACTTTGTCATCCAGTCAGGGGTAAAACCCAAGCCCATCGTGAGTCGTTCGATTGCACTCGTTTTCCCGCGTCGGTAAAATGTATTTGTGTTGAGCTTTTAAAGAAGCCAAAGCATGCTCAATGTTTGTCACGCACAGCGAACAGCAATTTACGTTTCAATCAGTTATATGTGGGCTTTTTTCTTTCTTCGCATGCAGGTGTCAAACACTAAGCAGTCACAGAAATGCTGACTCGCTGTATGGTCGGGATAGGCGCTTTTCGTCGGAAACAAAATCAATTTATAGAAAGACGTCTAAACAGCAACTAAGTCGACTATTTCTCAAGAGGAAAAGTAACGCCAACGAAGACTTTACCATGCATAATGGGGCAATGGCCGAGATGTCCAATGCGTCTAGGAGTGGCCAGGGTAACAGTTCCAGTGGGACGAGTCAGAACGCCAGAGAAGAAAAATTATTGGTATGTCAGATTGAGTCGGGATTGTGAACGGAAAATTTCTGTTGTTGATGATCTCTTCTCAGGATAACTGATATATTTTTCACCGCAGGAAAAGCAACGGAAAAGGTCGAAGGTGGAGAGCCCTGTTTTAGTTTAGGTTTGATACATCAAAACACACAATAAAGTAAATGGAATTCGTATCGTCCCTTCGAGGTGGATGTATCCAGAACGTCTGCATCAAGGCAAAGAACTATCGTATAGGAAGCATCTCAGCTTTGCTTAGCTGAAGTGTCCAGTTTGAACATCATAGATAGACAGGACCAGAGAGTTACTTAGCAGCCAACTAGAATCCGTCAAGCACTGCAACGTTCGTTACCAACTCGACGGAATGAAATAGTCATCGCTACTACGTCAAATTGACGATGGGATCTGCGAACTTACAAGGTGTAGAAAGAGTGAGAAGGTCGCCTTTTACACCCATCCCGGTTTCTAATCTGAGATGACAGAAAACGTATACTAAATTCACTCGAAGACCGTATCCATGAGCTACATTACACTGATCAACGGTTCCATAGCTCCACGGACAAGTAAATTCCCTTTAAACATGGAGATTCTTAAAGACTACATCAATTCCTTACTAGAACGATTTCAAGTGTTAAATTTTTTGCTAAGAGGTAACTGCCTTCAAATTATGGTAAGAAAAGAAAAAGCAGAAAGGAAAACAAACATAACTGTATCATACTTATGAATTAATATTGAATATATATGAACACGCCCAATGGGCAAAAATGGAGTTAGGTAACAAAACATTATACTTAATGTGTTAAACTTGCTATTATCGATTTTTGTCGACCTCTCCGCAACACATTCGTATAGCTACGCATTGCATGTAACAATAATAGAGTATTATAGGCTATTTATTCATTTGGAAATTTTGTCATGTCCCTTACGGCACTAACCAAACATACAATTAAAGAGAAAATAGAAAGAGCTAGAAAATCAAATGTAATCATTGAACACTAGGCGACAAAAAATGTGGAAAAGTAGTAGACCAGAATGATTAGTATACTATTTTTGCTTTAGTTTTACGTTTGCCGTGTTGGAATTTGGTTGGTTAATAGCATTTTCCCAACATTTACCAATGTGAAGGAATTATGGAGGAATTCCGATGCTTTGTTACATACAAGCTACCTTTTCTCGTGTTTCATATTTGACGCGAAATATTGACAAAGGAACTCCTGAAAAGTTTTCAAATGAAAGCACAGGTTTTTCACACCAGCAATGGGGATAAACAATGTCATTAATCTCCCCAGAGCAAAGTAAATCTCAATTCTATTGAGGGCCATGTCGAATTTAGAATGTATATGAAAAATTCCCTATTGAGCCTCTACGGAGGAGAGAGGAGCCAACCAACTCTCGGAACTCAGGTGCTGGGGTACTCCTTTATGAAAAGGAAGCCGAGGGGCTGTCGATAAAACTGAATTAAACCCTTAAACGAGACCTTTATATGGCATGAATCACAAACAAACATCGTGAAAGAGCTAAGAACCTGCCCCAGCTGTGAAGGATCAATGGTGGACAGTGGCCCTTCACCCACAGTCCTCCTTACTTGCTATAACCTAAGAGTCAACCCTTTCCCATATCATTCTATTTCTAGAACTGTAATAAACATAGGGGTCTCCTAGTTTCCCACGAAATATCTTGTTTCTGCAAATTATCCCAGTCTTAGCTCGGGTACCACTGGCTATTTAAAAAGGGGACATGTGAGAGCTATCACCAGAGTAAGTTGTTTCTAAAAATAGAAAGATACGGGAAAGGGTTGACCCACAGGGTTAGTATAGGAGATGGAGGCCTCGGGTAATGAGCGTCTGTGGTGGACTGTTCTTGATTGAGTCGAATCTTCTTTTAGCTTTCACCAACAGAACAGACGAAGGGCTTTTCTTCGAGAAGTGTTGAATATTCTTGGCGATCGTAAGGCCGCTATAATATGTTATTTATGCATGTTATTTGCTGGCTGGGAGGTCTGTATAGTGAAAACCTATGGCCGAGGTCATGAAAATACCTGAAAATGCGGCATTTTCAAGCCCGAGTTTTCCAGTGTATAGACCAACCCTAAGCCGGTAAATGCCCCTCTTCAAATTATATAGTTTAGCATAACAATAAACGCTATTGTTTGGGCCTGCTCTGTTTGCTGAGAAAGGTGTTTGACAAGGAATCAACAAACTCTTCAATGTTTGATAAACTTTGACTGGGCTGGCTACATAGCACACCCATGTTAGAATACCCTAGCCAGCATAGTTAGTTAAGTTTAAATGTTAACTAAGAGGCAGAATAAAATGTTTGTCTGGACAATAATCTCTTTATTTTTTTCCCCGTTTCCCTCAAATCACTTTTATAAAACTCACGAGATCGTCACCGCAAAAGTGGACAGGGATAGAAAAGTCCGGACTGCGCTATAAAAACCAATCACATTGCAGGATACGTTACCGTGCCCTCTTGGTAAACAATGTTATTAATGACTGACTACCTTTACGTGGAAAAGTCATCGCAAAGCGTAACGAGTGAACAAATTCTCACTCGTCCAAGAGCCCGTAATGCTGGTTACAGGCGTTGCATTAGCCTACCATGTATAATGAAAAAAGCACGGTCACCACAAAAAAAACAAAAACAAAGACAAAGACAAAAAAGTAAAGGAAAAACTTCGGCAACTGAGCTAATCAGAAGTACCCCTTCTGATGGACGTAACAGACTTCGAAGTAGTTCCCAAGAATGACCAGCATATAATTTCCCCTCACATAATCAATAAAATATCAATCAGAGAGTTGACGAGAATTAAGAAAATTATCAGCTGGGGATGTACCAGCTTTCAATCGCACCTGGGTAGTACTTAAATTTAAAATATTGATTTCATTACATCTTTCTCTCAAGACGTACACGTAAAACAAATATAGTAAAATATTGCATTCCAGATACTGTTTTGCAGTCCCACATGCAACTGGCAACACACCATGTTCGTATTATAACGTGAAAACAAAAAAGCGGGCAATCGAGGCTTATACAGGTAGGCTGCAAAGCTTTTTTTTCGTCGCGTTACCCCGTGCGAGCCTCAGTCACAAGCTCACTTCAGGCCCCGCCCACGCTACGCCGGAGGAAGTTGAAAACAAAGATATCTCTATGAAAACGCATCAAATGTTTTCCGTCCACACTACGCCAGAGGAATCTAAAAACGCAGCAATCACTGGCCAATTTGGATTTGTGTTCAAAAAAAAAAAAAAAAAAAACACACACACACACAAACAAAAACAAAACTCTGGAAGGGAATTCACATGATTATTGTGACGCAATCGTTTTCAAACTCCTCCGGTTTGAAGAACGTTTTCAAAAAGTTCCGTTTTCGTGACGGATTAGTGCTGCGTTTTCAGATTTCTCCGGCATAGTGTGGACGGGGCCACGGTCCCACCAAGAAAACACGAGCATGGTATATTTGACAGAGGAAGGTAAGAAAGCAATAACTTAGAATGCAAATAAATAATGACAACATAAAAGTACTAAAATAAATTCAGTACAATAAATTAACTTAATGCTATAGCATAAGCAACCTGTCCAATGAATGAACCTCTTTAGCTTGGGCGATTTGTTTTCCCATTACAAACCCGTGGCATTCTCTTGAGAATTGTTCATTTATCCATCCAAGATACAGCGACTATTTAAAAATTTGAAAGCAAGAATTCTCAACAGTGTCATCACATGGTCTGAAATGGGGCAAGAAACCGCCCAAGCTAAAAAATGGGCCAATTACTTCAAGGAAACGGTTTCACTGCAATAAAATCATTTTCCTAAAATTAATTTAATTAATCCTCTAGGTTCATGTGTAAAATTCCCCCTTATTTGTTAGTGTTACAGTCAACGTATCTTTCGTTTGTCGTGAAATGCATCATATTAAGGTAATTCCTCTGAAATAAAAGTGACAATAGCTTTTTGTTCAAACTTTGTCCACTGAATATTTGTCATATGATAACTTCAATTTTGAAATAAAAAAGGGGGGTGCCCATACTCATTAAGGAGCAGTGAGGCATTGAAAATGCCCCATTTTGGCATTATTTAATGCTTATTATAAGAACGCATTCCCAGTAATTGTAACATCTTTGTAAGCCCGGACTCATAAGAACACTCATTAAACTACAGTCAATACATTGTGTCGGACACAAATAAACGTTTAAGTTTGATTCAGACAGAAAGCTAAATCCTTGATTAAAAATTTGAACCAAATTTCTTGACGTGGTTACCGACTGCAAAATAGAAAAGACCACAGTGTATCTGCTATTTTTCTTATTTATTTAATTTTCAGCAATAGAAATTAGATGAGTCTTTTCTCACGCAAACCTTATGAATAGTTGATTACAACGACTGGAAAAAAAATTGGGGTGTCCATGCTTGTTGGTGAGCTAAAGCGATTTTTCAACGGACAGAGCTCAATATCAAGGCAAATCCGTCATGTTTTCAATATGCGCGTGCACAAGCGCGCGCTAATGACGCCATAAATTATGCGCAGTAAGGATGCGCAATGCAAATGTGAGGAATGACCTTAAAATGATTAATAGCAATTGCTTTCACGTCACCGAGGTTCAAACTAGGCAAGTCTGCGATTTTCGCCAACGTTTTGGTCAAAAGCCCATTTTTTTCAAGCGAATAGTCAACTCGGTACAACCAAGTAGACTTCAGTGTAAACAGCTCATAGCATGAGAGGGTGGGCAATCTAATTTGTTGGTAGAAACTAGAAAGGACAGTGGTAAGAAACTTGCAGTTTGAAGTGCCCTGTCTTGGATACGCTACATTTAGCTACGTCGACAGAGTAAAAACTCGGGTTACCGTTAAGCGAGGAAAATACAGGGCGCGCCTTGAGAGAAGTTGGCTTAAAACAGCTAACTTCTGAAAGAAGTTGGCTTAAAACAGCTAAATACTGTAGTGTACTAAGATCGACTAGGAAGTGTTGGATCTCTTTCGCTTGCCTGTTATCGGCAACTACACTGCGCATTTCCTGACACTTTGTACAGTGAAGTTACTGCATTGGTTAACGAGTACATTAATTTAACGGTAACACATTTGCTTTGAATTCTAGTACAGAGAATACAGTGAGGTACTTTGTCATAACAGCGCTCATTTTGTCACGACATAAGGACTACAAAGTGTAACGATTTAATTAATTGAACTAATTTCGATTAATCTCAAATATGAGAAGATGGGAGGATAACAAGGTAAACATCCCTTTGAAAAACGCTAGCAATTGACTATGGTATATAAACCTAGCATCATTTTTTATTAATATTATTATTTACATGAAAAAAATACAAAAATATCTACCACTGAGCAATAAGCCATAAATGCTCAAGCAGTATCTGGACTGACAGCGGAATTAATCAGCCTCGGTTATATCGATCAAGATGAACTAAATTTCAAATTGTCGTTTTTGATAAGAAATGGAGTTCTTTCCATAAATACATTATTCTATAAATATCATACCCTAGAACCAATACATTATACCTTGAGCAATTTCCGATTGGTCAAGATCTGAAAAGGAGCTTATTACATGGACGTCCGTAATATAAATGTGCAATTCAGGACACGTGTTGCTCTGCACAGTGGCTTCTTGGTATCTTTGGCTTCGCGTGTGCAAACGTAAAACGATTCACAATTACTTGAATCTTTTCTAGAAATTCTTTGGTCGCAGCAAGTGCGTTGTTTCGTTGCAAAGGTTTATCACTGCTCTATATTACACTTTGAGAGTTCTCAATCTGATTCACTCGAAACAATGCAAAGGCCACGACTATAAAATTCACGTTATGTTGCTTGGCAATGCAACTGCATGATTCTGCGATGAGAAATACAGGCACAGGGAGTTGTGAAATACTGAAGGACGAAAATACGTGAAGAACAGACTAATGTACATAGCTCAAAGTAAAGACAGATTTTGTGATTTACCTTGCAACGTACATGTATATAGAGCAAAAACGAAGTAATTGCAAAAATTGCAAAACTACGATACTTCGCAAATATCTATAGTTGATAAATACGATATCTTCCTAGTTATCATGAACTGTGACAACGGTGACCATGTGAATTGTGTGTGTTAAACGGAAAACATGTATTGTTGTGGAAATATCAAAGAGAACCTCAACATCAGCTTGCAGCTTGCAGCTTGCAACATTGCAACAGAGACGAATGTGTAACAAGGGTAGACTAAAACTGATTTGATAAAGGAGTAATGCAGTAGCTCCCACAGCCATTCCCTCGCTTGTAAAGGAGCAATAGGCTCCCGAAGAAACCTCTTCTGAAGCCTTCTGTTCCTAGTTCATTTAGAAAGTTAGAAATGTTTCTATGGAGTAATTATTTCTGTACAAAATATATTACGATCAACAATCTGTACATCTTCGTAACAAACGGAACAATTAAATACTGGTGATGAATATCAAATTGTCCTCGATATATATTTTCTTCGATTTGGTTATATGCTACCTAATGCTCGGTACTAATTTGCTTCTTTTCTGAGAATGCTGATTTGAAGGCCCAGGACCTGGCGAAACAACACAGAGAGATACAAGGGCATTAGAGTGGCTGAACAAAATCTTTATCCTTGATTCTTGCTGTACAGTCCCACTTTTCCTTACGGACATCTCCAAACTACGGACACCTTCATAACATTTTGATCCAGGAAAAATAAAAATTAAAACATTGCTACCTTTACCTCAGTCAATAATACGGACACCTGCATGACATATAGACTGCGATCTACTCGTTTAAGGAATAGCCAAAGTTGCTGTACATGTACAACACCACTAGAAATTAAGATTAGTGCACTCACTTTTCAAGCCTTCGTATTCCTCGTCGCTAACGGGCGAGATTCCTCGTCCATCATACTGATGACTGTACGATGAGGTAAGCGATGACGCGTTAGCCTCGGTTGCAGGATGACTGCTAATTGACATACTTACACCAGTGATCCCCGTCATCAGGGGGCTCTGTGGATGTCTGGTTTGACGGTCTCGAGAGTACAGCCCTACTCTATGGGTCCCCATGGGGGTTGACGAGCGCCGAGTTGCTAGATCATTCTGCAGCAAAGGAGAGAAGCGTGAGTTTCATTCAGATTGGTTGATGCATTAAGTAGTTCCAGTCTTACGTTCGTTTGTTCAGTGTTACCGACCGTCATTCTGTGAACATCATTCTACAAAATACCGTTGACGGCGAATTGGACGAAGAAACCTGCCTCAACTCAAAAGATAACTAACTCTCTGGAGGGCAAGATGTCAGCCAGCCAATACACAAAGTGTCAGATTGGTTCGATTGGTTATTGATTGACTGACTGCCCGACCGCCCGACAGTTTGTTTTTTTGCTTGCTCCTTTACAGTCAGCTGTCACAAGGTCAAGTCCACGCGTTTCTCCCTGTGATCCAATTTAGAATCAACTGCTCAACCTCGTTAAGAGCTTGCTTCATCTCGAAATTACAATTTCCAGTGTGGATTACAATGCGTTAAGTTTTCCCACCGCTGATTATCAAATATTACAAATAACTATTCCGCAATTCTCCTTTAATATGAAAACAACACTTGATAAACTTCACCACGAAATCTCACTTAAAATAGTGAACGCTGAGAGGCTTACTTTCAGTGAAGGCGTTTCAGCTGATGTATATGGTCTTGGCTCTGTAAAATACGGTGATCTGTCTTTCAAAGGTTTCCTGTAAAATAATTACACAAGTGCATATAGAAAGGAAAGGTAAGACAAATCAAATTACTCAACAAACGTGTTATAATAAATTTGTTGATGTGTCGGAAAAATGGGTATATGGCAGAGGGTCAACCCTCTACTAGAAGGGGTTACAACTTCTATAATAAAAGCGAAAAATAATTAAAATTGATATATTTGCAAAATGTAGTTGAAACACTTAAACAATACAATAAATAACACTTAAACAACGATAAAAGTTTATTAAAAATAACCATCACTACAAAGGACACAATAACTTGGCCACCATAACCACGGATGGGGTGTCAGAATGGAGGGAAGTTTTCTTATCGGCAGTATAAAATGAGATGGCAGACAATGGTTTTGGCAGATTGCTCCTTAGAATTGATATTGATAACAACATACTTTCCCAAAAGATGATAATGCAATTAACCAGGTCATGGATAAAAAGCATGAACTCCCCGAGCGAGTGCTACTTCCTTGTTTCCTGTTACAGAAGCATGCACATCTGAATGACGTGTAGTTTTAAAATGTACTTACCTAGAATCGTTCGTTGCCGCACTTGATGCGCTTGAAGACCGGAATGAAACTTGTTTCTGTAAACAAATTCCGAATAAGGAATAAAACATACGTTGTTTTCTTTTGTTGCTTTAATTATCTTTACTAGTATAACAACATACAACATAGTACCGCATTACATTAAAATAAATTACAAAATACAAAAGAAACAGATGGTGCTTGTTACAATCTAATTTACAAACTATTACCAACTAACTTTACAAACTTGTTTTCTTACCGCACTGTTTCTACCTCCATTTGGATGGACTGGTGTCTCTCTGTGTGGAGACCCGTCTATAGGAGGAAGTACGATTCTTCCCCTGGAAAATCAAGAAAGAGAACACGAGCTTAGGCAAAGAAAACGGCTTTCATAATTCTAGGAACGGCTATGCATGTAGTCTTCACCGCATCTCAGAACCAGAAGGTAACGTTCCTTTAGAATTTCAGGACTCGATAAACAGAACTTCAAATCTAGCTCATTGCACTTAATGTAAAATAGTGGTGTAACGATTAATCGAATTCTCGATTAATCACGATTATGACTGTTCGGTTCGATCCACGATTCTTTGATTCCACGTTTCGATTTTGGCTCGATTTTTTCCATACCTTTCTCAGAGTGCCCTCAGTGAGTTGTTATATTGTGAAATCAGAATCTAGAACTCTTTAAAAATATGCGTTTTTAATTGACGAGTAAAGACGTTTGCAGTTCGTGCGCCATTTTGTGTTGCGTGGTAAAAATATTGCCCTTCTAACACCCCTTGAGAATTTCCAAATAAGGCAAACCATGCGCGACACTGTCATTGTATCCTAAAATAGAGGGTTTAGGGTTGTATGTTGCTTACATTGTGTATCATGTTGTAAGAATTAAAAAAGCATTAATATTTTGCATAATCGAAATGAAATAATCGAAATCGAAAGGCAATAATCGAAATTGAATCGAATCGCAAGGAATACGAATCGTTACACCCTAATGTAAAAAGTAACAGCGGCCGACTCCTTCCATGTTCTGGCTTCTCGTATAATGACTTTTTTTTTCTCTCGTGCACTACATGGCAATCAGTTGCTATGCAGCCCACTCGCCTCATTCATCAAACGTTTACTTTTTTTCACTGACCATGCAATAACACCACCCACACAACACATGTGTATAAGCTATAAATACGATTGAATCACTCCGTACTTACAGGTTTGGTGTTGGCGAGTTAGGATGCGCTTGAGGCGGAGACGAAAGTCTCTCCTTCTCGGTAAATCTAGCAAAAGTTAGACATTGTTCGTTTAACACTCAAAGCAGTATTTTGCAAGGTCTTCTCTTCGTATGATGAAGACGTTCAGTAGGCACTAGCTATCACTTATAACTCGTAACTTTTTTGTTTCAAAACAGTTCCTTTGGCTTTCCAATGACATTTTACGACTGCTTAAGAATTATGACTACATTTGCACCTTACGTCAAGTAATAAACCACATGAAAATAATCAAGTCTACTCACAATTTTTTTCCTTGAACGATATCTCTCATAACGTCATCCTATTGGCAGAAAAAAAAAAAAACCTGTTATGTACTCTTGCATAGTTTATAATAGCAACCGATACATGACAAAAGTCATCATGTAATGCAAGAACACAGGATACCATTAGTATAAAATTCAATTATGTTTTAGCTTTCTTATACAGTCTGCGCAAAGAGGTTACTTTATAAATGGCAATGACTGCTAATGAACACTTATAGTCCTGCTGTTAAGAGCCAAAAATAACCAAAATTGTTCATTCTGTGATAAAAGCATGAAACTTCCCAGGATTACTAACCTCTATGAGGTAAAAATTTTCTGATATGGAGCCATCCCAAATTTACACCCACAACAATGCTACGCGCATGTCAAGAAATGGCATATTAAGCCTTTACGTGGGAACGAGGCCGAGTTAAAATGCTTATTTCTAAGCCTTCTCCGGAGTTCTTTACCTAGATTTCTTGCTTTTTAATATAAAAGCAACTTATAAAGTATCTGGGAGTCTAAAAATTTGTCACGCGATTGGTCACGTGACCATCATTTCAATAAACAATAAAATAATACCTAATATTACATTAATACGAATAATAATTTTTATTTCTCTCCTTCTTTCTCGTTTTTCCTCGCAAATAAAATCAAGTAATCATTTTGAACATTACATATAGAGTCATCAGAGATTCAAACTTGGAAACAGTGTCATATTGGGGCTCTGCATTAAATCGAGGCTTAGACAAAGCATGGATCTATGTTGGCTATTGAGGTGATCTGCTTAAGGTCATTCCCCAGTATTGCATTGCGCATCCCTACTCCGCATAATTTCACGCGTGGTTAGCACGCGCGCATTAAAAAATGGCGACTTTTTCTTCGCGGCTGGACCTCGCCATAGAGGTAAATCGTCATTTTCTCGAAAACGAGTACGGTGTCCTATCATTTTTTTCTGTTGTGTTGAATTGAGTAATAAATTTCTCTATGTAAAATAAATATAGGCCAATTCTCAGTGTTGAGCAAGAAACAATCGTCGGAGACGTGATTTTAGCAAGCAATCGTGACTACAATCATGGTGCTATTGTAAGGATTTATATGGTATAAACAAGGTGCTGTTGCTCCTAAACGAACATGGGGACCCCTCATTTTTGTTTCCAAATTTAAGTTCCTACAATATAAACAGTCAATAGGCAAAGTTTGACAAAAATCTCAGTGCCGGTTCTATTTCAGTGGAATGACCTTAAGGTGGCTCCTTATAGTTTTACGATTACACGCGTGCGTAGGACGAAAGCTCAAGTAATCTGCGCGCGCTCAAAGGACGTCAGCATGAGCACAAAAGCAAAACTTACGGGGAATTTCCTTGCGTTTCCTTCGGTGAGGTTTTTTCTTTTTATAAAAAAAATTTGCCTCAGTTGTAACCACATGCAATTCCTGTAAAATATCCTATTTCTGTGCAAAGTATGAAAACATTTCACCGAAGGAGAGTATAAATCTTGAGGAGTTTAGGGCCAAAATGAGGAATATATCTGCCTGTCATTAGATGAGATGTTGCCATGGTAACGGCCTTAATCCAAAAATTGACAACCAAAAAATAAGCCTTACTTTAACAGTACCCATAGTGGTAAATCTCTACAGGGAAAACTTTAAGAGAAATTAACTAAGTTTCCTTTTCTAACTTGCGCTCCATAGGAAGGGTGTTCGTAAATACTCTAAGGAGCCACCTTAAGGACGTTCACACTAATTGTTTCTGCGCATCCTTACTGTGCACGTAAATCCACAAGCCACGTCATGCATGAGAGCGCACGCTAAGTAATAAAATAGGCAATGACAGGACAGATGGCCATTGCTGTACCTTTGCCTGGATTTAACGATCTTAGACGTTCGGTGACCCCTACTTTTCTTTCCAGAAACAGATTTTATTTACCATTATCTCCACATCGTCCGAAACTGAACAAAAAATCAATGGGGGAAGTTAAAAAAATTTCAAGATTTCTGTCCATGGAACATTGGATCCTACCATCTTGCGGCTGCAAGGCGCGTGAAACTATGGTCGCTAAATGCGAACTTGTTCTTCAAGGAACCTCGCCAGATAACTAAATTCACTTAATAGGTCCACGTAAACAATATTTGGCAGAGAACATTTCATTTGAAAGATCCACTTGCAATATTTTTGGGTTTACAGACACTGTGGCCTTATTCGCTAACAAAGCCCAATTTTTTCAGATTTAGGGTGTTCTTTCGGGCATGTTCTCTCCAAAATGAAGTCGGTGACCCCCCATTTTTTTTTTTTTTTTTTACATTTTTGACATAACTAACTCATCATCCTACAGTGGTAAAAGTCCCAGAAAAAAAAAATCAATGTTGTAAAATTTTCGTACGACCATCCTTAAGTCTGGCTTAACGGGATATAAGTAATTTCGGTGTGGATCTCATTTGAAAACTCTTGATTGGTTTAAATCGTATTTGACTAATCGCACACAACGGTGCTTCGTTAATGGCTGTCTCTCTAACTTCACCACTCTTAAATGTGGTGTGCCACAAGGAACCATCCTTGGTCCTCTTTTATTTCTAATTTGTATTAACGATTTGCCCAGCTGTCTATCGTTTAGCGTACCTGTATGCTGATGACACCCACATTGCTTATGGTGGTTCCGATTTGCATCTGATTCAGTCTAGTCTATCTCACGACCTTGAAAAGCTAAGCAAATGGCTTGTGTCTAACAAACTTACCTTGAACGCTACAAAACGGACTTTATGTTGACCGGCTCCAGGGAAAGATTAAGTACTCTATATGATACACTCGAACTCTCCATTGATAATGGTCCGATTGAACAAGTTTCCTCTGTGAAATCACTTGGAGTATATATCAATGAAAATCTAACGTAGCATTCCCACTTGATAAACTGCGTAAAAAGTTCGCTTAGAACTGAAACTGGAGCCATAAAGCGAGTTTAGCCATTTGTGCCTCAATCTACCCTACTCAGCACATCCAACTCACTAGTTCAACCTCACTTTGATTACTGCAGCCTAGTCTGGGGTAATTGTGGCAAAAAATTATCTAATAAGGTACAAAAACCACAAAACTGCGCTGCACGAGTGATAACTTCATCGGCCTATGACGCTGATGTCGATTCCTTGTTTCACAAACTCAGCTGGAAAGACTTGCAATTTCAACCCCAAATTCAGAAAGCTCTAATTAATGGTTTTCAAGTCTTTAAACGGTCTGGTTCCCGAATATCTCACTTCTAAATTTGTAATGCGAAATGAATCAAATTATGCTCTGAGGGACTCGGTTAACTTGTTGTTCCCTTTCTGAGAACTAACTACATGAAAAAGAGTTTTAGTTACAGCACCGCAACCCTTTGCAACAGCTTACCCTGTAACATTAGAGAAACACACGGCATTCACGAAAATCAGGTTTATAAGTAGAATATTGTTGTAAGTTATTACAAAATTAACATATGCTTAAAGCCTAATCTTGACTGTACCTGTTTGTGCAATTGTGGTGGAAATTGCAACTAAAAGAACCTTTTTTCAGCTAGTGCTTTTAAAAGCAGGCATAGGAACGTTATAGCCAATGACAGCTGTTTTTCAAAAGGTTTCCTTCAGACCAAAAAGTTCAGCAAGTGTTTATTGTAACATACCTGATCTATTCCGGCATATTTGAAAGTCTCAAATTCGAAACAGAAGGTGTCTCAATCACAGTAAGCAAGTAACTCAAGAAAATAATTTCAATGAAACCTAATATATAAATTGACTCTGTATCTCAGCGTCGATTTCATGCATAATTCTGATATTACGTTTTTGGCACATCCCAAACATACATTTAAGGTTTGAATTTCCTACCCTAGATAATAGAATCTACATTGCAAATGATAAAATTGACATGTAAAAAATGATAATGATTTCATCAGTGCCTATTGCTTTGCTGGTAATTGAAAACAATGGTCACGTGACTGTCACTTGACATAATTTAAGACTAAGGCACTGGTTAATTTGTTATTGTATTAAAAAAAGCAAGACACAAGGCATAGTAGTCCCACAACGCCAAAATAATCGGCATTTCGCATCAGCCTCGTTTCCATGTAAGGGCCTTGTACGCCATATTTTTGACATGCGCATTCCATGGTTCTGGAAGCAAATTTGGCATGGCTCCATATCAGGAAATATTTGTCTTATAGAGGTTAGTAACCCTGCCAAGTTTGATGCTTTTATCAAAAAACGAACAATTTTGTCCCCTAACAGCTGGACTATTAGAACTGTCTTGTTCACAATCAAACATTTTCCGATTTCATTAATCAGATCGTCGTTTAAAACAGATTGTAGCAGATGTACTCTTACAAATGTGTAAAGATATAAATGAGAATTGATCGACGAGATCAGAAACTGAAGGAGCCGCAAAGAACGTTCGATACATAGAAAAGTACATGCATGCTTTGATTCTAAACAAACATTGCTAAAACTGTAAAGCTTCAACAGTTTGTGCCTACCTGTACACTAGGTGTTTTAGGTTTACCGCTTTCTAAGTGATTGGAGCGTTGTAAACTCGGTAAGTTCCTGAAAAGGCAGGCATTTAAACAAGTTATAGTGGCACTGGAACTGTACAGCCATGTAACGCTGTCTATACAAACACAGCAAATGAACGTGCAAGTTCGTTTCTTCTAACATTGCCAAATGAATCCCACGCGCATACCTGTTTTTCCTGCCTGGTTGGGGTTTCTTGAACATGAATGGGTCTGAAGTGTGCCCACCAATCACTCGTGAAAATTGTGAATGGACTGTACTACTAGAAAGCGGGCGAGGCTGAAGGATAAAAAGAGAAACAAAATACAGGTTTAAAATTTGCTAGAGTCACTCATATCCGTACTGATTGTCGATTTCCTTTGATGTCTCTATAAGAAAGACTCATGGTGTCAGACTCAACGTGGCTTTACCAAATATATGTAATGAATTGACACACAAAAAAAGTATATTAATGGTTGCTTTAAGTTGGTAAAAAACTACGAGAGGAATAATACTTCAATCTTGGCAATAAATCTGTACGTTTATTTTTTCATGTATGTGTGTGATAACTTGATCACAGCTTACATGATGCAAAAAAAGTGTCAACATCAGTTATTGTATATATGTGACTCAAACATGTATAAAAAAAGTTACGCCAACACAAACCTGAGGAAAGGGTGTCTCTGAGTCTCTACTATCAAGTGCACTACAAGAAAAAATACAGAAGATTTTAATACAAAATATCAGATCAGAGATACAAGCAATGATTGATTTCATGTTACAGGTGCACAGATGACTTGTGATATTGGTCTATACTCTTTACTTACATGTTTACTCTATGTACAGTAAGTTGACATTATAACTATTCAACATGTGTGCCTTGATAACAATTAAACAATACAGTGCACAAGGTAGTTGTCTTAAATTGTACATGCTAACTGCAATTAATGCAATTATACTTACTGAGAGGTAGATGCAGTTGGGGGTCTTGGGTTTAAACGAGCTGTTTGGACTTTCATCGCACTTTGTAAACTATTTGGATCCACGCGAGGGTAACTAGGAAATGGCTTCAGTCTTGTCTGCAGAAAAAGAAAACGTTGCTTATCATGTCTACTAATTATTGGTTTAATTCTACTAGTGTACTTATGCAAATCCTGTAATCAGCCATTAGAGTGCAGTAGCTGGAAGTTGACTCGAAAATAGCGCTGTTTTCTCTTTTCTTGGGCGTTTTGGAGTAAGATTTAGAAATGTTACTGGATAATTCAATTCCCGACAAGGCTAAAAGAAGAAAATTGGCCATTAACAATTAATAAAGGGACTTCAGAACGTCAATTTATTTTACTAGACTGATAACGGAAAGTACACAGGTACATGTTTCAAATAAACATTCAGCCCCTCAATTACAAAATGTGAAACATTCAATTCTACAATACATGTAGAGGAATAATAGGAAAATACCATTCGAAGGAAATTAAGCTGGAGCTCTAATACAACAATCAAATAAACAATCGCGAACAATAAACAATCACGAACAAACGAACAATAAACAATCACGAACAAACAAACAATAAACAATCGCGAGCAAACAAACAATTGCTCTCTCTGTTTCTATTCATGAGGTGATACCCAAATTGGGCTTTGGCATCTCATCAGCTGTCTCCTCATAGAAAACTCAAGCTCATAAACTAATTGGTATTATTACTACACTGTATTAGTAGCCACATAGCTGTGTTCTTTTCAAAATCCGTGAATTTAATTGGTTCTCTCAACGTGTTCTATTTGCTGAGACAACGATTGTGTGTGTGCTGCTCTTGAAACTAAAAATGATTCTTAATTTTAGGCTTAAATATGCACAAAACTGTACGTTTTGTGCTATAATCCTTTAGAATTTTTTTTTTTTATGAGTGACAGTTAACAAGGCTAGGCTTCGCTTCACTCATAGAAAACTTGATCTCACAGTGTCATTGTTAGTTAGATGCTGCTGCGTATTTACTGTATGCCACTAACATAAACTTTTTATTCAATGGGCAATTTACTCAAAATTACCTGAGATGAAAAAATATTTCTAGACAGGACACTTTGGGAAAATGGTCGGAAAGGAGTCTCAATAGCTCTGTCAGATGACACCACCACATCTGCAAGGAACTGGGGCTTGTCTAAAATAAACAATGTTCTCTGTCAAATACACAATAAGTGAAAAATACACTAACAAAACAGGGGTTTCATTAAGGCTGGGTACAGGGCAAATTGACCAGCAGTGAGGACGATTTTGCCTGCCTGGTTTGAACATCTAGAGGAAAGTTTTCCTTGTAAAGAAGTTCAGTTCAAAAAGTTTTGCCTGCCTGTGAAAACCAGTCACCCTCCTGCTGGAAATGTTAATGAAACCTCTGACAAAATTCAGCTTACTCTGGCCAACATCGTGTCTTTTATCTTTTTTTTACAAACTGTAATTGGTACATTTTACATGTACAATATATAGCTTTCTGCAGGAAAACAGTATACGGCTATTTTGACTTCTACACAAACAGACATCAACATGTACATTCTAACATGTATTTGTCATTTCCTTGCCCAGTGCTTGTCCCCCATGGATGCAAGCTGACAGTGATTAACATTATTATTACAGTACCATGCTTTACAGACTTTTTTCAGTGTTTGCCTTTCTCTGTTTTTTCCACACATTATTCTCCTTCAGATATTCTTGTTACACTTTCTAAGCTACTTGTGTGGTTTCTCTGTACTTGTCTTTTTTTCCTGCATTTTCAAATATTATCTTGAACTTTTTTTTCTGTCTTTGTAGTTGTAAATGCAAAACTCAAAACAAAATTCTGCTAGTAAATTAAGCAGTCACATTCTTTATGACATGATATCTGGAATTACATTTACACTCTCAGAGTCAAGATAGCTACAAAAGGTACAATGCATAACAATTTTAATTATCTGAAATATGCACGCAGTATATCATGTGTTATAAAATATTAACATCAGGATAGAATTTTTACCACTGACATTTTTTGACCAGTTGAAATGAAAATGTACCTCTTAATAATTTCTGTGAGTAACGACTTAACAAGTCTCTTAGCCATAACACCACCTGAAACAATAAAAGCCATTTTAATAGTTTAAACAAAATTTAATTCATGGTTAAATATTAAGAACATTTGAATAAAACGCCTAACATGGTATAAAATGTTTACCGTTTTTAAATTAATACACTGAAGTGATTTAGCAAGAAGAATCTTGTTTTCACTATACATGCAAACTTCTGATCAATAAATTGCACCTTGAATATGCTATGTTTACATTCATTTATTTATTTTTATAAAGGTGTGATTACAAATTTCTATGTTTCAGTTACAGTACTTAGTGAATAATGAGAAAAGAGAATTACAGCCAAAAAAGTTAAGAAAACAAATTCCACTTAACACTGCCATGTAGAGGAATGTTTTACTGGAAAATACACCCCTTGAGAAATCAATAGGAAACTCCATCCAGGACCCGAGTGGCATATATTCTATGTATCCTCAATAGTGATGATAATGGTGATGTCATTTCCCACTTCTTAATGGTTGTTTATGCAAACAATCAATTTGTCTATATAACAATAAGAACATTAAACGGTAGCTTGAAGATATGAATTGTATTTTCTTGCATTTAAAACAATATTTCACCGCTCAAAATAAAATTCATACATATCTTTGGCTGGAAGTGTAATATCCTTGAAGTAATATATATACTGTAAGGAATTTAAAACAAAAAGATACAAAAGGAGAAACATGTACAAGTGATTTTCATGTGCACCGCAGGATATAAAAATAAGTGTCATACAGTACCGCTCAAAAGTAAGTTACCACCGTCTCGCGAGACGCGTCTCGTTTCTCGCGAGACTCGTCTCGAGAGAAACGAGATGAGTCTCGAGAGAAACGAGACGAGTCTCGTTTCTCGCGAGTGCACTGGAAGTACCAATGCTACGCATTCGTCGGTATTCGAAACCTGTTTTGTTAATAAGACGTCTGTATCGTATCGTATCGATTAGCGCGGTAGACACGATTTTCATTCTCATCAGCAATGCGTGTGCACCATGTGTTTATTATAAATTCTCAAGCGTCCAGTATTGTTTCATATACATCGGCCAAACCTTTTTTTATTCCAGCCAGACTTGCTTAACGTTTAGTTTTTGTAAATACATGCACGATAAAAGTTGAAGGTATGTGAATCGTCGGCAAGTTAGTCACTCGTGTTTACAAATATGTTTTACAGTTGTATTAATTCTCTTGTTTGTATAGATATTTAAAAAAAAGTTTGTTCGCAACCCTAAACGTGATTCATACAGATGATAATCAAAATGTAGTGTTCATGAAACAACATGTGGAGTTTTGTCACCCGACCTACGTGTTGGAAGTTAAAGCAGCGATCGCGATCACTAAGTCAACACAGCAGCGCCGCCTATGTTTTTCCAACTATCGCTCCCAACTGATTTGTCGGGAAACTTGACGAACTTTTTATCCAAAGATTGCGAACATACGAAACGACGCTAAGTGTTCCGTCGAATAATTTAATATTCAAACTTGCGAACACACGCTTTGCACATACATGTAAGCCTCGAACTTTTTATTCAAAAGTTGCGAGCACGCCACGCTTTGATCATACTTCACTTCACTTTACATTCGAATAACTAATTTATTCAAACTTGTGAACGCTCGCTTTGCACATGAAATCCGACTTGACTAACTTTTTATTCATACTTGTGTACGCTTGAGAACACACGCTTTGTAAACATAAGGAATCTCGACTACCTTTTGAACACACACTTTAATCACTGAGCCTCGACCAACTTTTTATCCATATTTATGTTCACACGCTTTTTGCCACATCAAACCTCTAACATTTTATTCAAACTTGTGAACACATGCGACACCACACTTTGATCATGAAACTTCAACTAGCATTTTATTCAAACTTGTGAACATGCGACACCACGCTTTGATCATGAAACCTCGCTTACCATTTTATTCAAACTTGTGAACATGCTAAACCACGCTTTGAACATGAAACCTCGATTGCCATTTTATTCATACTCGTGAACATGTTAAACCACGCTTTGATCATGAAACCTCGACTAACTTTTTGTTCATACTCGTAAAAATGCTAAACCACATTTTGATCATGAAACCTCGACTAACTTTTTATTCATACTCGTAAACATGCTAAACCACGCTTGGGCTCTTAATTAATTCATATGTTTGAGTGCGCTAAAATCCGCTTTCTTAGATTGAACCCTAACGGCCAGTTTGTGCGAAACAGTCCAGTTTGTGAAAAAATGAATTCATCAGTCTTAAAATCGGAGATTCTCACGTGTTCAAGTTCATATAAGAAAGATTGAGAGATAACAACATAGTTTCGTGGATTTGAGCGCGCTCAAGTACAGTATTGCCGTTCGAAGAGAAAAGTTTCCGTTGTCATGAATGTAATTTAGAAAAGATCACGACTCTTAGGCCCAGTTCAGACGTCGTGCTTCTGCCGTGTCGAACTAAATTCAGGAATTAAGTTCGACAAAAGCACGCGGCAAAAGCACGGCGTCTGAAGCAAACTTTTGAATTAAGTTCGGCAAGCAATTAAGTTCGACAAGCTCTGCCGTGCTACACGACTCTGGCACGGCAGCGATTCAAACGTCGTGCTTCTGTCGCGCCAAACTAAATTCATAAATTATGTCAATGTGTTTTGGCGAGATTTCGTTCCCTCGGGGAGTTAGGAGGAGAATTGTTACGAGGCTTCAGTAAACCCTGGATTTGATTCGACTCTGGCACGACGTCTGAATCAGAGTTGATTTCCTGCCGTGCTACAGTCGAACCAAATTGCAATTTAGTTCGGCACGGCAGAAGCACGACGTCTCAACTGGGCCTTAGACTAGCTGGCCAATGTTAATAATAGTTATGTGCAAATGTGGCAATAAAAGTGCGTTTCAGTGTTCAGAAGTCGGATCAGGTATCTTATGGCAAGCCTAGACCGCTGTATCGACCGATATATAAAATGTTTATTCACATACCGCTCGAGATCTTCGTTGTCGAGCAACAAAAATTCTATCTGTTAAAGAGAGTGTATTGTGCCATTGGAAAAAAAACGATTTATATCAAACAGAACCGGCGATGTTTTTGCCGCGACGCTCGCAAAACAAACTTCATTTGCGTATTAAATCGACTGCCGCTAGACAGAACTTTCCCTTGCAAAAACATTGAGTTACTGTAAACGTCGCATCACATAAACATTATTAGAAACTCCTGTCTTCAAAGATGTAGTATTTTGCCGTTTGAATAAACGATTTATGCCAAATAGAACTGGAAATATACTTTTAGTGTTTGCCTTGACGTTTCGGAGAACAATAAAAGTTCGTTATGTTGTCGACTTGTCGACGCGTGCCGCTAGACAAAACTCGCGCTGGCAGAAAAATTTAAAACTACATGTAATGTAAACGGCGCATCTCAGAAACTTTGATAAAAACTCCTGTCTTCAAAGATATCGTATTTCAGCGTTTGAATGAACGATTTATGCCAAATAGAACCGGAGATATCATTTTTTCAACAATTTCCGTGACGCTTTCATGACTCTCATTCACAATTGACTCGCTGGCGAATGGCGAAAGCCGGAACGTTTTTCTCCTACTGTACGCAAAATTAAATGTTTATTTGAGTTAGCGGTTATTGCAGAGCGAGCAAATGTAGGTAACTGAATCATTCAGGGTGAGCAAGATTCGCAAAATCAACTCTTTGCCCCCGTGATCGCACGAATTGAAACGCATGTAACTCTACTTGTAGTTACGTTCGATGTTCGATATTACCTTTATTCGATATGAATCGAGCAAATGATCGATGCATATTTTATGTTGGACGGTCCCATCGATTTGACAACGAACTGCAGAGCGGCAATCGTTACCCGTAACCGGTTTCTTACGCGTAATATACGCCATACTAAACGCTTCAGTGATTCTCGAGAGAAACGAGACGCAGCTCGCGAGAAACGAGAAACGTCTCGAGAGAAACGAGACTCGTCTCGCGAGAAACGAGACGAGAGGTGGTAACTTACTTTTGAGCGGTACTGTACATGTACATGTACATACCTCTCCCCAGGCCTGGTCAAACAACTGACTGACCACAGCATCTTTTGCACACGCATTTGGTGTCACAGGAGGGTAGCCTCGTCTCTGCTGGCGACGATACTTTACATCTTTGCTGGGCTCTGTCCCCTCTTCCTCCCTACAAAACAATGTGAGATACATTAGCTCATCCAGTCTGCGTGCAGTTTCCTTCTTTTGGTCTTCACACACTGTCAGTACTATTTCAGACTAGTTCTCTAAGTTAGACAGACAATAAAAACCTTAGAAAACCAACTATACTGGGTGAAAAAGCTCTAAGAGAACTAACAACATTTGATTCCATTTAGATACAAAAGAAGAGTTCAAACAAACTGTCTAGATAGTTCTAGATACAAAAGAAGAGTTCAAATCAAAACCTACACAGCAGGTTGATCATAACCAAAATACTCCACCACTTCTCCATCTTCTTCCAGGACCTCCTCTTCAAACTCTGTATAGTAGTCATTCATTTCATCTACCCCCAAAATAATAACAAACTCTGTCAGTAATTTATTACATAACTTTTAATCAACTTACACTACAGGATGAAGGTGGACAGAGGCCACTGAAAATTCAGTAAAGAAAAATCATAGAACGATCGGATTACAAAAAAAATTAAAAGAACTTACACATGTACATGTAAATGGTAGCAATCTGTACATGTACTGTATGTATTTGTGAATTAATGCACAATATTTTATACACTGCATGGTAAAGGTAAAAAGGTAAAGTCTGCATGCAGCCAAGTGGCCCATCAGGCTGGAGGTTATCCCGGTTCTGTAGCATGAAGCAACTAGGAGTATTTCTACTCCCCCCTGGATGGGATGTTAGTCCATTGCAGGGTTACCCCCAGTATTAAGTTCGCCGGTACCCATTTATACACCTGGGTGGAGAGAGGCACTGTGAGAGTAAAGTGTCTTGCCCAAGAACACAACACCATGTCCACGGCCAGGGCTCGAACCCAGACCGCTCGATCCAGAGACGAGCGCACTAACCATGAGGCCACCGCGCCTCCCATACACTGCATGGTACCTTTGCAAATGCACTGTCAAAGTTCACAAAAGTTCATGAACTTTTATCTATTGAATTTAATACATTTCCCACCCACACAAATTAAAAAAAAAAAAAAACAGCAAATACATGTACATGCACATGTATTATATAGTACTTTTATTGTTCTCACAAATGGGTATGTCCAAATCATATTTTTCTCAAAAGTGAAATTGTGGAAAACTGTGTGTAGTTGCTCCAAGGGCTTTTTCCTGTATGTATCATTCAGGTCTAAGCAGCCAACAAGACTGTAAGTTGCCAATTTATAAGTACGTCACTGAAATATGCTAATGATAATGTATCTGAACTTGGAGTACTTGGATGCCAAAAATATGCATATATTTATAAGCTGTAAATAAAAGCAGCATGAACTGCTGAACAACTCTCACCATTCATGTATGATTCTGGAGGCTCCAACAAAGGATCAACATGAAATCCTTCAATGAACAAACTACAAAAATATTTGCAATTAAAAGATTGACAAAATATGATAAAATACATGTACATGCATGTCAGTAACATTTGAACTAACATATATTGATAAACATAATATACATCATATGCCACTGTATCAAGAATCCTTAGATCAGTGCCTCCCCTCCTCCTTGAATGCTGCAATGCTCATGAATGCAAAATTAATTTGAAATACCGGTACATTCCCCTCCACAGCTTTTTTCTAGGCAAGCACTGAGACAACAGGTGTTGAGAATAACATAAGTTAGAAGCTTTATGTGTATGCTGTTGCTTTCACAAAAGCAGTATGTTATATCACGAAGCTAAAATTAAAAATTTGGGAAAAAAAGTAATTAAAAGTGTGTTTCACACTAAACTTCTTTTGCGTTCTGTTCAATCCTTGCTCTATAGCTACATATATGTACATTGACACTAGCTCACATACCCTTGTGAATCAAAAGCCCCAAATTCCTCAACATCCTCAAGCACAGAAGTCTGTGGCCTCTGACTGAATATCCTTGTGTCACCAGCAGGAAATGGTATTAGCTGAGTACCATCATCCTTAGAATTAAGTAGTTGATAACCACAGATTCTACAAAGCAAGAGATTACAAGAGTTTACAAGATGGAAAAACAACAGCTGGTATACTTGTACATCTGTGAACTGAGGGAAAGTATAAAATAATAATTCAAGCCTGATCTGTCATTATGCACATGTACACTGAGGTTTGTCGGCTTGCAATCCTCTTGTTTGTTTGTTTGTTTGTTTGTTTGTTTGTTTTTTGCACTTGAGAAAGATGACGTTATAACAAAGTAATGCAAGTGATAACAAAGTGATGTCTTACATGCACTAGCTGTTCTGGCCTATGATTGGTTACAACATTTGAAATTGACCTTGCAGTACTGAATTCAGTTGGTACCTGGTAATCATTTTTAAACAATAGAAAGAAAATCTATACTTTGTATTGGGCTCCAGTGCCATGCAACTCTGCCCAATGCAGAATACATTTTAAAGAAACACAGAATCATGTGGACACTTACCGCAAATGTGGAAATCGTTGAAACCACTCTTCACACTCAGACAACAGTTGAGGGCTACCTGATGGACAAATCAAGACAGAAAAATCATTACTTGATGTGTGTACACTGTCTCATGGACTGCAGTAATGTAAATATCTCTTTCTTGGAATGAAAGAAGCAGAAAATTATGACTCTCTATTTGATAGGTATTAATACCTGTACAAATTATGTACATGCTCATGCAAAGTATGTTAAAATGTTAATCAAAACTATAACAAAATTCTCGAACGTGATTGGCTATCAGCAGCCCGATTTGAGCATTAACTGGACAGTGTACGCGTCGTGCTTGTAATTGGACAGTACGCGTCATTTTGCGTGCGCTGTTGCGGTGCAATTTGTTGAGTAAACTGCTGTGTTTTTCTTCATTCATAACGACATTTAATCGTTCAGCGATCAATCAATAGTTTGTTCATTTCTTGAATTTTGTCACAGTTTTGATTAATTGGTAACAGGACATCGTGTCGTCCAATTCAGTCTGTAATCATACTCGTGATTAACAAATTGGACTCCTGCTTCACGGTTGTCCGATTTTGTTAATCACTGGTATGATTACAGACCGAATTGGACTCCACTCAGTCACCTGTCCTAATTAATTAATTAATCACTGACAACAACAGAAGGCTCTGAATGAAACTTTCATAGAAAAGGATGCATTGCAGGTTGGACAGTCACTACATAACTACACAAATGTAGGTTTGGTTTGCAATAATTAATAAAAGGCTGTTTTTCCCTCAGTTTGTTTCAGTATTTAATTAAAATCTAATTCATGATTATCATTATCAACATCTAATAAGTACAGTGTACATTTATTAATCAATAAACAAGTACAGTTGCATGAACACTGCAGAGTATCTGCAGCAACTGAAAGATTGTACCAGAAACATTTAAGTGTGTCTAGAATCTGTTTTTTATTTTTTTAAATGTTTCAGATACCTTGAAATACTAAACAATAATTGAATGAGGTTTTTGTGATATCCAGAATAATCAAGGTCACCGTAGGGGTTATCAACTGGAGCCGAAGTCTGAGGCTGATAACCCTTACCGAGACCTTGATTATTCTGGACATCACAAAAACCAAATCTAGTAATTTTTTTTATTACACATTGAACGAAAAAAAAAAAATGGAAGTCATGTTTTTGCTTCTTTGCTGACGGCAAGCACAAAGCGTGCAAACTTGACATGATTATCCTTAGAAATCATGCATCGCATCATACATGACATGATTACCAGTGACCTTGAGTGTCCTTGACATGGTTATTGTATAATCTGCAGCTAGATGACGTCACAGGTGCCAATTTCAAAAATTCACTGTATGCTTCTGGCCAATCAGAAATGAGATAGTGAGTTCAATGTATGATAATTAATATTACATGTATATATCACTACCATAATCCTTGTCTTTAATTACCATGAATGCAAATTACAACTGTCACCAACCATTGAAATGTTCTCCTTCAAAGAGCATTCCATCAATCTCATCAAACATGCGTTTCACTGTTGCTGAGGCCTGCCTATCAAACTCCTAGAGCCATAAGAGAAACAATAGTTGTCAGTAAAAATGAACAACTTTGCACTGTAATTGGAAAGAACCTACATGTACAGTATAAATTAAGATTTTTTTCAGAAAGAAAACAAGTACTTTTCTCCGTTAAGTGCTCCAACAATAAACTAAAAGCCACCTTCAAAACTTTGGACAACCACGCAGTAGCACTACTGCTTGGATGATACGGATCAAAAATAAAAAAGGACAAAAATTTTGGTGAACCAGGCTGCACTGCCATGCATTAACTGTCACCTTGATATTCACAACCATTACAAAACTTTGTGGGTGAAGTGTATCAACAACTGGCAGGGTTACCTGTACCATCAAGGGCCCATCATGCATATTTAGCCATTACAGGTGTTACGGGTGTTTACAACTGTTAATGACAACCCTGCCAGCCATCAACTTTCAGCAAAGGAATTTGCTTATTTTGGCAAATTCACAGTAATATCTACATGTCAATGACGTAGAGAGTATAAAAAATGTACTTCGAAAGGAATGAAGAATACCACAAGGTGACCATACATGTACAGTACTAACCATCAGAATTAAAAAAATATAATTATGTTTTTAAAATGATAGTGTTTTGTACTAACATCTTCATTCCCCCAGGAGTACACACTGCTACGTCCAGTGAGGTTTCCAGTGTTTGTAGACCATGTGTTTGATTCACAGAAGCTATTTACTATGCTGGGGGTGTGATCAGTTGTGGGTGATGACCGTCCACTTGTATCAGGCATGAAGCTAGTGAAGTTACCATTCCGGACTGTCTCAATATAGGACAGGGGCAATGATTCCTCTGGCCTCTCCGGGAGAGGGTGGAGAGCATCCACACTATTGTGAGCAATTCCACGACTAAAGATAAAGCAAATAATCTTCTTACACAGTATTTCAATAAATGAAGACTTGCTGTTATGAGTCCAGTCCAGCACTTGAAACTACAGACTGGCTATTACAGCCTACATGGGTGTATGGGTGTATCACAAACAACAGCCCTGTCCAATCTCTGGCATGTACATGTAACAGGCAGGATAAGAGAAGGAAAAGAATGGGTGGCAAAATTGTCACCCATTGCCTGCTGACAGGTTGACACAAGTAAACAAAACTGAAATCTACATTACACAATTAATTCTAAAGTGACGCTCTTCTCTAGCGTCAAAGTTGAAACCAAAACTAAACCTAAAACCACAATATACATGTACATGTTACAAGTAACCATTGTTCTCCTTTAACATGTCTTCTGACATTTCTGTACTTAACAACACTTTAAGCCTAAACATTTGTTCAGCTGCTTCTTAATTCACCAAATAGTTTGCCCATTACTATTTTCAGCTAAATCACCCGATGGAGTCCGTTGATTCAAATCAAACTGACTTTTAAAGGCACCATATACCTTCAGAGGTGTCTTGCGTCCAAGGGATATAACACGTCAGGTTTAAACTGTAGATACCTAAACCCCTATATCAAATTAAACCTTGTAGAGTTTGCTATCACATTATCCAAAGAATTTCTGAATACAATGAATTGTCAAATTTTTCACAACCTCTAACAACAAATGTCTGAATCACCTTTTGAAAGCTATAAGTCCAAGGGAATTTGTTCATTTGCCCTCAAATCTGGAAAGCAGCTAGTTTAACATATAAACAACAAAAGCATGTCTGCAAATTTTTTATTTCGAAATATTTTTTCACAAATGTTGTAACTTTTTACTGCAATTGAATATGGCAAAACACAGACATGGTTTTTTAGCACCTTCAAGGGCCCAGAAACTGAGAAACAAATTACATGTAAACTAACAAAAAAAAACAAAATTCACTTTGAATAGCTGTTTTCAAAATGTGATTCAGACATGTACATTTAGACGTCATGAAAAATTCAACAATTAATTTTATTTCAAAATTCTTGGTTAGTTTGATAGGTGTGTTTTAAAAACACTAAATGGGGAAATAACAAAATTTCATTTAAACAATATGGGATACACTTAACCCATACAATTATTGAGAGCTAGCCACCTTCACATCAGTGATATTTAGGCTAACCAGAGCGCTATTTACCGAGGCTAACCATAGTGCAACTTCATCATTTCACCAATGCGTGTTTTAAATGCACCCCGGTTTGATAGCCAGCTCTATAAGCTTTAATTTCTTACAGGGGTTTATCTACAGTTTAAAGCTGAGGTGCTACATCGCTTGGATGCAAGGCGCCTCTGAATGCATATGTTAACTTTAACTGAACCCACAGTGTAATCAAACTCAACAGATTGGGCAAAGTATCAACATGCATATCACAAAACTAAGATTTCATTCCAGAACTAAATTGCTAGCTTCAATTCTAAAGTTTGCTATCCAGCTTTCAAAAGATGATTTGATGGTGCCAAACTATGAAATTAAAATGTTGTATTACTGGGATTATTTACCTTTCTTTTCCAAGATAAATATTTTGTCATGTATTACCGAAAAATTAATCATTTAATTTGCTGCATTACTGAAAGATGTAAGCTACATGTAGTATTAATGTAGCTCTGCATCTCTCGACAGTGAAGCAAATGACATGTAAGTTAATGTAAGGTTATGTAGTATACACTGTACAATGTACATGTAGTTGAAGCGAATCTCCTCATAAAGAGGCGAGTGTCTGATTTCATATTTAACCCACACATTTTCTACGTTGTTTGATTTGCAATTGCAAAACTTTCCTGAAACATTTAGTAACCTCTATGTCGTGAAATAATATGACGAGTCTCAACAAATCAATTCGTGACTGGAGAATACAGATTTCCTGAGATTTCATATCCAAACGACGTTCAATTCGATGACAAGCAACTTGTCGTACACTCACAAGTTATGCGTTTTAAAAATACTCAAACAGAAACAAAGAAAACTCACATTTCAAGAGGATAGGCCCTATTAGTCATCTCTGCATTGTATGTGAGATGCAAAATTCCACTCCGTGTGGAGTTGAAGAACACAGTACGTCCATGACAACAAAATTTGCAACGAAACCACCTCTCCCATCCTCACCAAATCCGTTCCTTCATTGTTATTTTCACCAGAATCTATTCCTACGTAGGCGCTAATTGCTTTATGCCTCAAGTCAATGGATTAGATAACGATTAACGGTAAAAAACCTTGACTCAATTCCCGATATTGACTCACGACACAAGTTCCCAAAACAACAAAATTTAGATGAAGTACAATTCTCCCAGCGGGCTGTGCGCGCGAGAGGATAACTAGAGGCTGCTAAGCAGGCGGTCCCGGTCCGCTCTCTTCCGGCTCTAGTCCCGGGTAATTTACTCCATTCAGTGGCTAAATTATACATACAAACATCACATGAAGAATCTTGGTGTCATTTATTTAAAACTTCTGTTTCGTTCTGCAGAAATAAAACTCGAGGGATATGCATCAAGTGGTAACATAGTTTTCTAGTACTGATCCTGAGTCGCTTAAGTAATCATCCAAATATAGGGCGGCAAGATGTCAGTTGTAATAGATTGGTACACTGCTCACCGCGTTTTACATCTATTTCGATCTCTTCATGTCGTTTCACAGGTCGATTGAATGTAGTTTGATATAGTCAAATATTGCAATTTCAATTAAACGCGACCTCACGAAAATTACAAAAATTAATGACCAGCAAGACAAATCAGGCTTTCACAGTCACAAAAATCAGTTCCCGCAAAATATAAAAATTGCTGATCAGCAAAATTAAACTCCTACAAAAATTTCGTACCACAAGGTACGTTAAACGCTTACTGGAACATTTTCTTCCCAAGAGACTTAGCTAGAGTGTTATTTTATATTTCATGTGATGTCAGACCTTGCACATAGCTAATTATGAAATAATAAATGCTACTGTTGTATTGTGAGGGAGTTCAGTTCTTTACTATAGTTGCTTTATACCGGCAAGCTCTTTTTGCGAGATAAATTTCATTGGAAAGCCTTGGTGTAAAAGAGAAGTGTACACAAAGGCTAGAACACATCATTTTAATAAGAGCAACTTAACACACGTTCGCTCGCTGTTTTCCCTCTCACACACACTCACATGATTCCCGGATGTACATGCACTTGTCGGTACGAAAACTGTCCTAATACACTACAAGAAGTAAGATGTAACAAGGGAGCACACAGGCTATGCAACTGTTTCACTCGATGCATTTTAAATTGCATTATATGTCGTGATATATACATTTTGTTTTCCGGCAGTTAAACGAGCAGTCATTTCATCTGGGAAGTTTACTGAACCTTTCGATTAGGTACAACGGTTCACGTGCGCTGCCTGTGGACGAACAGGAACCAGGAGAACTCGGTGGCGTCCCTAGACGCTTCCAATATTTATCAGTTAACAGCTAAAAAACTCTACTGATACAAGAAAAGGTACGCAATTTCTCTCAAAACTCGTTGATATTGCTTCTTGCTTCAATGATCGTGTAGTGTGCCTTGTGTGCGTTTCTAAGGAGTGATTGCTGAATTGAAATGAGAATGCCTCCCACCCCCTCTCTCCCCCCCCCCCCCCCATCGGGTGGGGACTGAATAAGTCCGGATGCTCGCCAGAAAATTTGAATTAAACCCCTACCAGAGATCAATCTGGGTGCTGCTTGAACTTTATTTGAACCCTAAAGTTACTACTTAAAACGAAATAGGCTTGACTACCAACCGCTATTCAAGAAAGGAGCCCGAGCAAGTAGACCGGATTCGAGAGACTGGCGGAAATCGAGCCTAAAATAGGAAACAAGTCAAACAAGAGCGCTTTTCATTATTATTTCCTCGAACGCACCCTAAAAGATACTTTGCCACTAAAAATACTGTCGTTTCGTCAACAACACTCTAAGTGAGACCAGAATCCTTGATTTATACCCCTGAACACTGACGACAAGCATCTCCGACCTTTTCAAATGGGAGTTCCCCCCCCCCCCCCTCCCGGGGAGGTAATGCGTTTGCTCCTGTGTTGTTCGATCTGTCGCGGAATGAATCGAGGAGAATTTCAAACATAAAATCACTGAAAATATTCACATCACGATGGCTTACTCTACATGAAGGTGAAAGAGATTTTTTTTCCCTTGTTTAGCGAAATTTCATGAATACGCGGCGGACGCTAAAACGCGAGCCGGCTGATCTAAAGACAAACCTGACATGAAATCTTGAAATTTCGGATCTTCAGTCTGCTATGAAGTCAGATTATACATCCATAAAGGCGACACCGCTACTGATAAGCAAATAATACTATTGAATTGAAATCCAGGACTGAAAATGCGCGGGAAAGAAGCTATCTGTAAGGCGCAGTAGTAACTTTGAAGAGCTTTTATTTCGGTGCAGAGCTAGATCAAAGTGTAACCGACACTCCATGAAGTAGGAAAAATTATCTACGTTATCAGTGGTGTATCATAACATAGATGATCAAGCCGTATTTTCTAAAAGGTAACTTCAATATTTTGTTCCTTACGGCAAAATCCAACCAGCTTTTAATCCTCAAGGACCTCGGTAATTTGACGACGTGCTCAGTGATCTGAATAACTACAGTCAGGTCAGTTCCTTATGTATGTCTACTGGCTTTTCTTTTTTATCTCGCAGCGAAGGTTGGCATACTTTGTGTCGCACCTCTTGATCTCTATGTAAAGGACGGACTCTCTCGAGAAGCTAGACTTCACAATCGGTAAAGTGAACATTACGAGGATTTTTGCGATGCAGTACACATGTTACTGCTATTAATCGAGTTCCGTTCTAGTTTGAGTCAGATCAAGACAAAATGTTATTGCACTACACCGAACTTCTCTTGAAGGTAGTGCATGTACGTAACTTGCTCATGCCGCTTACTTCAGCTCAAATTAAAAATGACACCCGCAACTTTGTCTCAAAAACTTGTCAAACTAAGTGTTGCTAGAGACCATAAAAGAAAACCGTATACAAACCAGCGTAACCATAGAGATTCAGTGTTGCCGTTAACTTGCTACTCGACCCTGTTATAGCAACCATTGCTATAAAACTTGTTTGAATGTCCTTAATTATTTATAACAGGCAAGAAAGCTCTTTTTCAAAATTAACGTATTGTGAAAAGTTCGAATTCTAAAGGTTAAAACCATCGGACGAACGGAAGAAAACGAAACATAAAGGATTATCTTTTCGAATTATATAAATGATATCTCAAGAGTAAAATCGCATTCGCATCTCCATGTAACATTATATAAAATATCAGACTTCGTGGAAAATTCATGTTTGAAATTCAAATTTCCAACTGTGTTCTCTAATTAACGCTGTGCACGGTGGGTACTTACAAGATATTTTGGGTAATTCTCTCATATAATTGGTGGACAAGGCAATCTCAAATAATCACTCTGAAGCTTTTTATGTTCCCTTACGTGAAAATCTACTATCTTTTCGGCTTTTCAGAGATTATGTTATCGCGAGCTATGTAAGGAATAAGAAATACTCAGTACTCATACTGACTAGGTCATTTTTTGAATATTTAAGTCTGATAAATTCAAACTTTTGCCAACTTGTGGCAAGATTGTTTTTCTTCAATTTACTAGAAGCGGATCGAAGCTGAAAACGCAGTTAAAGGAAATTTTTGCTCCTACTGGCACAACAGTTGGTTTCCTTATTTCAACAACAAATATTCCTAATGACGTCTGCTGCAAAAAAAAAAAAAATAATAATAATAATAAAATATTTCAAAGCCATTAATGGGGAAGTTAAATACTAATATATGCGTCATACTGAAAAGAATTTAATTGCGAAACAACCGAGTTTCGCAAGGCGAAAGCAAGTCCATAAATGTGGTATCGTAAAGCTTAGTTTATAGATATCCCTTACCGACTATAATTTCCTTTGAATTTAATTTGACTTTACGCCAGTAGCTGAAAAGGCATATGCCAACGTTATCTCACTCCATCAACACATTATCCTTTGAAAGGAGTTAACAACATATACGGACGTCATCACCCGTGAAATGGAAATCAAATTCAACTTCCCTTCTTCTTAGCGTTAATCATTGTAAACTCTCGATCACAACGAAGCCCGAACTGACGCTTCAATTTACAAATGAAAACTCGTTTTGCGAAATGAGGGACAACCACTACACAAAGCATACATGGCAACCTGAAAAATAAACAGCAGAGGACAGAACATGCGAGAAAACAAATACAGCTATCCTAACTTATACAATGAGAGCAAGAACAATAACGAAAAGTAGCGCGAGTTTTGTTTTTGTTCTCTTTGTGCTCAGCTGTTAGTGCATATCCAAAATCATGGGCTCTTACAAATCAGTCCCTGTCATAAATCACGTGAAATTATTTCTCATACAAGGAAATGTCATGTTCTAAAATTCAAGGTGTCACGATAAAATAATACCCAGTACAGCGCCTAATGATTGAGCGCTTGTCGGTTTTGGTGTATAGTTCCTGATTATGGATTCATATTCTTTGGATCATCACAACGATATTGCCTTCATTGTACATGTAAAAAAAACCTGATAGTATAGGTCATTGAGGAAAATGTTCGAACTATAACTGAATTCGGTTAAATTGTTTCGCTTTGCGGTTCGATAGTTCCTCAGAGAGACGCTCTCGAATGCTCGCCACCGGAACTTTCGTACTGATCGAGAGCGCTATTTCCTTTGAACACAATATTACAAATTTCAAGTACGGTTCTCTAGTCAGCCCAGGAGAGTCACCTGTCCGCCGAGAGAGTCGCAATTTCCCAGGGTCGCTCTCTCAAAACACTCCTCGATATTTCAAATCGTACACAACGCCAGCCCGATGGATTTAAAATACAGGAAATAAAGTTTATCTACAATACCTACCCCCTCAAGATAAACGAAAGTTCCTTAGGTTCTCCTCGTCTCCTTGAGCGTATATCCGCCGGGATGTACATCAAATCTCCCAAGAGAGTCATGAGAGTTGAAATCCATTCGGTGAGTTTTAAATCCTGACTGAAATTTTCTCGCTGACGTTGTTTTGACTAGCCGTACTATCGCTTGGTTGTGTTTCCTAGCGCCACACATCACACAAGCCGTGCGACGCGTATATTTCGAGAGTCTTTATAAAATGCACATTTTCAATTGTCCTTCCCGCCACGGGGCCAAAACATATGGTCGCATCCGGGAGACAAAGCGTGCAATGAACTTTCCCGGATGTCACGTCAGTGAAGTAAAGAAAAGGCTTTTAAAAAGGAAGAGCCCTATATATAGATATCCGTTTTCTGCGCTAATTAACGAGCCGTAGCTATTTTGTTGCTCAGAGCGGGAAAGCACGCGATGCAAACACACTTTGCTTACGTATTTCTTCAGGGCATTTCGTCATGTGATAAGATTTTGTTTCGAACGCACTGCGCTCTGAATATGCTAAAGCGAGATAGAGGACAAAAGCTTGTTCAAGAACGGGAAGCACCTTTGCTTCAGAGAAATAACTATATGAGTCATGGAAGCATGACAAATTTCTCCGTAGCTAGCGGCTGTTATTAAATTGCGACATCCTCTAGCACAGGAAAATACTTGACTCGCTGGCGTCATGAATATTTTTACTTAACATGTGTCACGGAGAAATGTCATTAACAAATATTCATCTGCATCTTTAACTTTATTCTGACTTCAAACATAAGTTTAAACCTTCATATTTCTTTTCCCCTGGCTTCCTGGTTTGAATTTAAGTAATTCGAAACCCAATGCAGTGGCTTTCTGTTATTCTATTAAACAATGCTCCCCTGTTATCCTTGATCTATAACGCATTCTGTACTTCTCAAAACAAAGAATATGCACTGCCATTAATATCGGTAGTTGTCACATCTATTGTGTGTTGTTTTTAACAACCAGAACTTATTTGCATTTTATTTCGGAGTCTTTTCACTCTGTATTTGACAAGCATAGAGCAACTAAGGTAACTTCCCTGAGGTCAGCAAGAAATGACGTTAGGGAGTTAGCTAAGTCAATTATTTGCGAGTATAAAGGGTGTGAAAGCTAACTTAGCTTGACTGCTTCTAGGGAACAATAATTATGACTTCCCTTTCACCCCTGTGCTTCTTTAAGTTGTAAGTATTATATTTGGTCGATCGATGCTTCAGCTGAGAAAAAAAAAGTTTGAAAAGTTCAATCCTGTTGTTTCTGAGCAGAACATCGTCGTTTTCTCGATCCTTCTAAAGAATGTGTGGTTGTTATGACATGGAGGTTATTCAGCCTATCGGAGGAAAACGGTTAAGTAATCTTAACAGTCTTGAGGTCTTCCCGCGACAAAACAAAATATGATGATAAACGAGTAAACAATCCGAGTTTCAGTAACACAATTTTCTTTTGATTTTTTTTTTTTTTTTTTTTTTCATGGGCTGTGTTTGTGTGACAGGTTACGCTCAGATCACGGTTTTTGTTTTTGGCATAGTGTGTTTTATTTCGTATCCTCTAAATTACGATCTTTAAATCTGTTTCTCTCTCCGACGGTTTCCCTTGGTTTTATACATAGTTACTATCATTAAGGTACCGGTTGAAAGCTTCGACTTAGCCTAATTCAGTATCGATCAGGTATAGAAACGGGATCAGTGTTTACATGTTGATGTTTCATAATAAGTGGCAACAGTAATTGCCGAGATGAGGGTTGACGTCAAAGAGATAAATAATTACTTTTAGTCCAGCCTTTGTTTATCGGGTTCAAACAATGGAGCACCAGCCTTGGAAGAGGTTGAAGTGGAACGAGCATGTTGATGACAATTACGGAACAAATACAGAGTAACGTAACATGAGTCAACACCAGAGTCAGCCCAGGATCTACTTTTCAATCCATTGTACGGGAGTCTTATTCAATAAAAATAAATAAGTGGAAAATGATAAAAAGCAATTCTGTCGCTTAATTCAGTGACCCTTCTTATGAAAACAACGTCCTGAAGATAAGAAGATTTGAATAACGCATCCGCAATGTAACGCGTAAACGATAGTCACTAACAGCAACCTCGGTCCTTGTGGGGTCCAAATGATTCGTGAATCGAAGGACCAGCAATTGCGGGAAAAGAAATACAGCACTACAAATGAGCCCATACGATAAACTTGTTACTCGTCAGCGGCTGCAACAACTCTCTCCAAGCCTCCCCGCATTCCTCAATATTTCGTTGATCGTTTGTTGTACGTTCTTAATTCGTCTCAGTCTTCCCCTCCCTCCCTCCCTCGCTCCCTCCCTCCCTCCCTCCCTCCCTCCCTCCTTCACTCCTTCCCTCTCTTCCTTTCTTCTTTAATTTGTTCTTTTTGGAGGTTTACCCTTATGTCGTAAGCATTATTTTCACTACCTCAGTAGACTAATAATTCTAGTTTTCCTACTGTTTTAAGTACAGTTTGACCTCGAAAGAAATTGCAAATAAAGCAATTAAACAAGCAAAAATAACAAACAGACAAACAAACAAAAACTCGGCCAAGCCCACGGTCGCGTAAACTGTTGTTCTTTTACTGTTGCTGTATATAGTACAGTAGTAAAGTACTCTATACGCTTTTTTTGTTTTTAAAAAAAATTATTAATATCAACTGCGCTTATACAAGATACAAGGCAGACTACATACATATGATATACGATTCATTAAACAAGAGGTTAGGAATGAAAGAAGAAGAGGAAAATACGAAAAGAACGGTTGCTTACAGAACAAATAATGCTAATTGAAACAAGACCAGATTGAAGTTCACGAAATGGGATTGAAAATTGCCAGAAACCACAACGGACTGTAAGAAATGAAACATTAGGAATATTCTTTGCCGGTTAGTCCTATAAATTCGCAACAAAACTGGATCTCAGTCTACCTCCGGCGACTTGTGGGGACTGCTGTCTCAATGTAAGATAACAGTTTTGCCATTCTTAACAGATTAGACAGCTTGTGTTTAAATAAATCGAACAAAGTTTCCTCAAGCTAAATATCAGAAGAGGCCAAAACGGCTTAAACATTAACTTTATCGGTGTTTGTATGTCAATCACTTTTTATATTTGTTATTTACGTAGAAGAAGACCTTTGACCTCGTTGTTTCGATTGGCGTTTTGCAAGCGAAACAAATGGATCACTCACGGACGTACAGTAAAGTTTTAAATGACATTCATACCTGGTTGTGGATCAAGGCCACCTCGTGCAATGCTTTGGAGTTGTGGCAGGGTTTCGAACCCAGCGTCTGAGATAAATTATTTCACCCATCATACCTTCCGTGCTACTAAAATATCGTTTGACCTGTTTATAGGAGTCTGTCCATGTAAACCCTGTACGTTCTAAGAGGAATGGTAGCTACTGAAAATATCTCAGTCCCAGTCCACAGAGTGCAAGAATAACCGATATATAAGGGAGACTGGAACTACAAGTTATCTGGGAGAACTGACACTGTGTGTTGGCAGCATAAACAATAAAGCTGTCCAGTTTTGATCTCTCATTGAAAGGGTGATTCGGCTTCCACTGAAAGGTGGTGTTCAACTTTCTTGTTAGCTTTCCGTAGGTGCGCGTGAGTCTCGCTGCTGTTAACCATGGATGAAGGGCAGCAAACAACGAATAGAACAACAAGGCGCTGAAGTGGTAAAAGACTATCCACGAGTCCAGTTTGTGACCTGGCAACAAAAACATTAGCAACAGGTAAACAATCAGCCAGAAATAGCAAGCCGAATTGAGCAGAAACCACACGTGGAACATCTTGATCGTATGCATTCCCATTTTACAGAATCGCTGGTGTATTTCTATCGCGTCGTTAACCGTACCTCCTTCCATTTCAGTTATCTGCTCGTTGCCCTTGTGAGCTTGCGCAATGGCGCCTTTTACAACTGTCGCATAAATTAGGCAGGAGACTACTGTTAGCCACAGAATGATAGATAGCAAGGCATAGAAGATCACCCCAAAAGGATCACACTTCAGGTCACACGTCCCATCCAAGGAGCAGCAAAAATTTAGCAGGTTTGATGTCATGAGGAGGATCAAAAAACCAAGTAACTGTACGTTCATAACGACTCACTCAGCCGGTTTGACGAGTTTGTAAGCCTGTTCTAACGACAAAGCCTGCGACTTGAAACGGCTTTTCCGCACAGATATACTCATAGCTACAAAACAGAATACTTGAGCAGCAACCGAAAGAAAACGAACGAGCTCAAAAACTCGGTCTTGGTTATGATCTGGGTCGGCCGACAAGTTCACATAACCTCTGGTTTTACCACAAAACGTGTCATTGTAGTGCTTTGCGTTCTTTTTGCAGAAGAATACAATTAACGACTCTCCGATTAAAACGAAGAGTACCAGAGGCATAGAAATCAAAATTGAGACGAAAGACCAACGGTTTGAGCTCTGCCAAATGCCTACTATCGAAGCGACGCTTTTGAGAAATGATCCGGATGAAATGATTCCATACAAGAATCGTCGTGTAGCAGTTGCGTTACTGTTGTGTTGCTGGATGTGACCTCGTTGCCCCAATTCAAAGTCTATATCTTTTCCTTCAACTGCTTCCACCTGATCGCTTTCCTCATTTTCAAGACCTGTGAAGTCGAAAGAGTCCATTTTGCCTTCAGTCTCTTGAAATTCTGCCGCTGACGGTGACGTTTGGTATTGCCTCGTTGTAGTTATTCCAATTGTCCTCGGACAAAATGCTATTCTTTAATTTCACTCTCAGGGGTCGATATGTCCCAACAAGTCAGCTTATAAATTCAGAAAGATTTCTTCATCGCCACTGAAACAAGGAAACATTTTGGTGTCCACACACAAATCTGTTTGTAGTTTAAGGAGAATCGTAGTAAATCGAATGGCTGAAAAAGTGACTTAAGACTGAGGAGGAGAAGAAGGTAAGGTGAGTAAGGTGAGATCATGTGATCAACAGAACCTAATACTGTGCTTATAAAATATCTGTAACGCAGCAGCTGCCTCGTTCCCAGTCGCTCGCAAACCTCACAGCAGTAAGGAGTTCAGTTCTGAGGTATAACAGACGAAGGATTGGACACAGCCTGTAACAAAGAGTTAGCGAATTCAGAAACCAACCAACACACTATTTACTATTTTTTGCGTTTTGCTTATTAAAGGGTGTGACGGACTAACAACGACCAAAAATGTGCATGAAATTACAATGCTTTTCTTTTGATTTTCTTTCTAGGGTAGAAATGAGACGAAATGAAACGAGTCAACATGAACCTCACTGAGGTAATGCACATTAGGCGTGGTGGCCTAATGATTAGCGCCCTGGGTGGGCCGGGGACATTTGCGTTGAGCTTTTAAAGGAGCTCAGTCATGGTGTTTTGTCTTTTGTTTTTTTTGGCCACGTACAAAATCCCCGTTTAAATGGAAAGACTGAAAACCTGAAAATAATAGTTTAGTAAGATAGACAAACATCAAAGAGATAATAATAAACCATAAAGGAACAAGGATGGTCAAGGATGACGAAGATTGACACGGATTGCAAACGACGAATTTGAAAAATTCAGGCTAAACTTTTCAAAATGTGCAAACCGTGACTGAGGGCCTCTTCATATGAGCCTGGTCAACCGGGCTGGCTCGGTTTCCGAGATCTCGCCTCGCCACTCTTTCCTTCGTTAAAATTTCGATGTGTTCATTTCTTAATATCTTTCGAAGGTCTGTACGTGCTATAACTGAGTGTGTTTGTTAAACATCATCCATTTAGGATATTTTAAGGAAGGAAACCATCGTCGAACTAGTGGAAAGTTTATACGGATCACGATAATCGTCACTGTTTTAGTTTTAGTTTTAGTTTACAAGAGCTTTTGCAACACTGTATGTATTTATGGTCATGTAAATAAAGCTAGTTGTTGTTTCTTTGTTTGTTTGTTTTAGGCTTAGAATCTAGCCAATCATATCATGTGTCTCCTTTGTACCTCTTCCTCGTGCCAAGGCTCTGCTGGCTAAGAGGGACAGGTGGTTCTGGGATCGAGTTTGGTCAGAGAAGAGATCTTACCACACTGGAACAATGAAAACAAATTCGCATTAATGAGACCCTGCTGGTGTGCAATTTAGTGTAAATTATTAAAGCCACACCCACACAGGGGGAGGGGCAGATCTAACAGTACCAGCTAGGATATTTATATGGGTAACAACATTGCAACCCACCCTTCCCTTTTGCTGGGTAGATACAGGAAACAGAAACAAAACACTGATTATGGTGGCAAAACATGGGTGGCAGGGAAGACAGAGCCTATCTCCCCTGGAGTAGCGGTGTCTCTAGGAGAACTTATGTTACTAAGGGGACCAGAACAGGGGTGGCCCTCTGGGAGGACAATAGGTCAGATGGTACGATGGCACCATCCTGGAGAGATCCGGACCTATTTCCTTGAAAGTAACATAGGATGGACCAGAAGAGGGGGTGCCCCTCTGGGAGGACAATAGGTCAGATGGTACGATGACACCATCCTGGAGAGATCCGGACCTATTTCCAAGGGTGGCCATAGCACTTACTGTGGGGCAAAGTACAGCTTAGGATGCACTTTCCTGCCACGATTGTGTGAGCCCACTGCTAGCCCGAGAGGGGGAGGGGGTGAACACAATCACCCCACGGGAAAGAAAAGGAAAGTATACCTCCATACTAGTAGGAGGTCTGTGCCACCCACAGTGATATACAGGAAGCATGGTTCTCAATGAATAATACTAACTAGATTCACAAAGTTATAAATCAATAGATAATGGAATTAACTGAAATGATTGACCCTTTCAGCCCAATGGTGTAAGCAGCATTGAAATTGATGCGAGTCTTGCTGCTTTGTGGGCAGTAAAGGACAAGAAATTGTGCTAAATAAAAAAAATAAGGCCTGTTGGGAATCAATCTCTTTCGACCGACTAGTGTCATAGTAAATAGAGTAAGCCAGTGGGGAGAATTTGCATGTTGATAATAGGGCTGAAAGGGTCCAAGCAGATCTTATAGTAGACCTAAATTACAACATTAGAATTATCCATGACTAATTCAAGTTAGGAATAGCTAATAGTGTTTTTGAGGAGTTCTGATGTAGCGTTCATAACAGTCTGAGCTCCAGCGGCCCAGTACCTTGATAAGCCACAAAGGGACCCCTGCTGCGGCTGCAGTGGCAGCTGCACCAGTATGGAAACTGTGTGTGAAATAATGATCAGCAGGTAGGCCACATCCTTGCAGTACAGAACGGAGCTCCTTAGTCAGGGAGGCAGGGGAGAGCCACTTGCCATTGGTGAAGGTAAACAAAGGGCGTGTAGCAGCTGGTTTGCATTGTAGCAGGTAGTCTCTCATAGCCATCACAGAACAAATAGAGGTGGTGGGCCTTTGCGAAAGGGGTCAGTTTTGGATTGCTTAATGGAAACAGCATTGGTTGGGGGATTCAATGTTAGGGATAAAGGTAATATCCCTTAGACAAAGATGGACAGTAGGGTCAAAACTACTGCTATTACAAGTAAATTCACTTGCGCGTAGAAAACCAAAAATGGCTAGGGTGAAGGTAGCCCACAGCATTATATGGTCTACATTGTAACCTTGGGGAGGCTGGAAATAACTGTAAATTGAAACCAAAATTTGAATAGTTATGAGCTGGTGAGTTAATTTGGGAGGCATTTGGGACCATTTGATGCCAGTGAGGACCTTTTGTAGGCGATACAGTTTTGATAATTTTATGTTTTTCTAACGCCGGAACGAAGATACTACAGTGAAGTTTTATCTGAACCTCCTTGTCTTGTTTGATCACTGGGAAAGCAATAGAATCCCTATAGGAGATACCTGCTTTCCTAAGTTTCCGAACTTTGAATCAAGAGGTGATTCAAATGCAAAAAAGGAAAGAGAATTATAGACAGGTATTTTTTTATAGCGGAGCTCCAGCAGCCCAAAGGGCGGCCAAGCGGAGCCCATACTCATAGAAACCCGTGAATCACTTTTCTCGTGGTAAAAATGGCCAGCGGTATTGCTCGTGGGCGCGTACGCACCACGACGGCGACGGAGTCGCGAAAGATGGCGGCCATACTCCAGCTAATAGGCTGACAGAGACATGCAGCCTTGGTCAGATAGCGTCCTTCTTTAATATTGGACATCCATGTTATGTGCAGTTGACACCCGTCAAAACAAGGTATCTGCTAACCAGTATCACGTGAAAAGACTACACTGCTTTTTGAAGTTGACCGCTGACTAAGCACTGGTTTTTGATTGGTTCGCGGGCTCATGTCAAATTAAACAAATTGACGTCAGTTTTTCATCCTTTTGTCCTGTTATTGATCATTGATTATATCATAACATTGTCAAAGTAGATGTAGCTACTTTGACAATGTTATGACGAAATTCATTGTCAATAACAGGACAGAAGCATAAAAAAAATGACATCAATTTGTTTTTAACAACTGATAACAAATTGTCCGCTCTCGCTCGTTGACGCATCGCATAAATTATAAACTCATGTGTCTGTCCGTTTATTGACAAAGAAAATTAGTCATGAGCAAGCGAGAATTTCTGCAGTTATTGTAAAACAATTTGTTGTAATCAGAGCTAGTTTGTTCGGAAACGCTAACCCAGGATTAAACGGTTAACAATTTTTCTTGTATACAAATTTTTCTTGTATACAAATATTTTTCACTGCTTTTGTTTCGTGTGAACAGAGGGCCAAACAATATACAGAAAACCTTACCGCAAAGTTACAAAACTCAAATCAAAATTTTCGCTTAATATCCTGGGTAAATAACCCGAGGTAGGAGCTCCGCTTTTAGGCTTGCGTAAATCTGTATATATACCATTCAAATCTCGCTTAGATAACTGGTCAATCCCATCATGCATATACATTGCAGAAGCATTACTTCCTAGTTTTACTCAGTAACTCCTGTTACGCAACAGAGATACACTCCAACCATACTAATCCGTTTTCGTTTAAAAACGCGCATACGTTTTGACACGTTTTCGCCTATCATTCACACTAAAACTCTAAAACGCCCGAAAACGCTGATGAAAAAGAAGACTTTCGGAAACGGTTTCAAATAATGTGATAAATAATTCGGATTATCTTATGATGTGATTGTGCTTTACTTTTTGCGAGCTTTGTTCAATGTACAAGGCACCATACGACAAGGGATTGGGATCGTGAAAAAGTCGATCTTATTTCCAAGTGCAAGAATCATGCGAAACCGAAGAACACGGCGATCCGAACGACAAAAGAGCCTTCGAATTAAGAAAAACGCATACCTAGTATGATAACTTCAAAGCTCTGGGAACGAGAGTGTTCTCACATGCGCAATCCCAGGTCTCAATTGTGATTATCGTTTTCGATCATTTTATTGTGGACAGAGGAAAAAAGACGCTAGTGTGGCTAAAAACATTTTGCCTCGTTTTCTTCTAGATGAAAACGGAAACTTTTGAAAGTGCATTAGTGTGGCTGGGGCCTTAGAGAACCTGGCTAAAGGAGCTTTGAAGGTCTGTGGCTTCCAATTTTTTTAGGCCGAATTATGGCTATGAAGATGCACTGAGCATAAAGTTTCATAAACCATTATTACTGAGCATGAATGGTCACAAAACAGCGCACTACACTATAAACTATAAAATTCCATTATTTTGCAGAGCGAGCTTTACTTTTGGGCGTCGTCGGAACACTCTGGAACGCTACGGACCTTTTTCCGACAAGGACGACTTTCATGATTTGAGCTCAGCGCGAAGTCTATTCAGCGCGAAAATCGGGAAATATGGAAGGCCTTTTGAATGCTTCATCGTTTGACTACGAATTTCAATCAGTTCGCCTCTCAAAACTTGTCAAAGCGTGTGAATCTCTACCTCTGCTGTTTTTACGGTGTCAAATCCACTTTCTTGTTTCTAATGTCAGTTTTGCTTATTGTTTTCTTTCACGCGGAAAAAGTGACATGAAACAAAATAGTGGACGTCTGGAGGCAGGGTTAGACTAGTCATTTCGACAAAGTGTCAAGGTTAATTGCAGATTCCATGTGATTGTTTCAGGTGTTTGTTTCTCAGTTGTTTCAAGCGTGGGTGGCCCTGTCACTGAGTTTGCATTTTTCCCGGCAAGCTCACCATAAGCTATGAATAAATTCAAGGCTTGCTATAAACGGATTAGTTGCAGACGCATACATATTCTATCAAACAAGGAAATTCATTTCATTAATCCAGACAGTGCATGAAACAATTTTTGATGTTGTTTTCTCGGTGGGTGGAAGAGGTGGAGAGTTTACTTTGTCAAAGCAATGATCGAGTGGTTCAAACGTCCTCAGCTTTCATCGTGCTTAGAAAGAGGTGATCTGTTAATGTGTTTTCTCAGTTTTAAAATACATCTCGTTGTGAAGTACTTTCTAGAATGCTTAGCGTAAGATCTAGGGTGGTAGTCACAAAACGAGGGTCCAAAATTGAAAGGGAATTGTAAACACAGGTACTTCAGGCAAACAGGAAGAGAAAACGAGTAAATGGCTAAAACCTGTCGAAGTGCTCCACGCAGGATTAAACAAGAGCTCAGTTTTTTAGTTAGCAGGAAAGACACGTTATATTCTTCATGTCGAAAGGTAGCGGTAAAATTTTGTCACTAAGTTACAAACTCTTTAATTAATACAAACAAATTAAAGTTACCGATTTATAAAATTATTTCCACTTAATTTCGTCGACCCCGAACCATTTGTGTTTGAGTGGGCATCGTATGTTATCGTAAGCTTATCGTACGATTGAGTCTGTTTTTTGCATTTCTCTTATTTCATTTCGTGTTTTAGCTGTCATTTCAGAGATGGCTATCTCAACAGTTTAAGTCATCATGGAGCGGTGGGCATATCATATGTCGGTTTCGTGTTGTCTGCTAGCTAAGACACCCAGCGAATGTTTACCGAGTCATGTTTTCAAGTAGGTTTCACTTATTGTTTCCTCCTGTCACTTTGTAGCTCCCTCTGTTCAAACATAAACTACTTTTTTAAATGAATTTGTTCCTTAGCTATTTTAGCCGAGCAAATACGTTAACCTCTCAAAGCTTTCAGTTCTGATAAAAGCATTTTATCTCCCTCGCTAAAGCGGAAACCAGGAGGAAAACTAGCTTATGTTCCCCACTGTGGTTAAATGAAACACTCAAATTTTCATTAAGAATGTTATTCGCCAGACAGCGATACCCTTGTTTCCCTTTCCGTCAGAAAATTATTTATCAAAGACTAAATGAACGGCTTGATTTTGTGAGATAAATCTCTGTCACCAAGTGACGAGTTTTAATTTTGTTTTTCATTCGGTTCAATTATTCTTTGGGGGAGCTCTTTAGTGGAAACCTGCTTGAATAAATAAAGTTATGTGCTTTTGCGCTGGTTGCTGTTTTCTCACCTGACCAAGAGCAAACGAAATAAAGTAAAACAAAAAGAGTGCAATGGCTTTCATTTGCAATTAAAATTTTCATTTTTATTTATTTATTTTTTAATTTCGCCTTTTGTAGATCGTGAACGTGGGAGAAGAAATTAAACGTTTCAACTTACAAGCAGTAAAACTCCACGAAACTCATCGTTGTGACAATTAGCCGGCAACGATGTGCTTTAGACAAGCTGAATTCCCCATTGATTTACTATTTCCGATTTTTTTTTTTTTTCACTCGTGTTCCTGTTTTTGTTGTTTTGTTAGCGATTGCACGTGAAACACAAGTGTTCAAAGGTCGAGGATGAAACCTCCTTGCCATAGTACACTCGCACGCTCACGAAAGAAGATAAAAGTCCTAATTGCAGCAAATTCTATTTACTTTTTGTTCACCTCGCAGTAAATTAAAATCTCGAAATTCGGAGAAGCTGAACGCCAACGACCTAACTTTCTTAACTTGTTATGTTGTTTATTGATTCAGCATGTAGAATATCTTTGAAAGTATCTTGTCCAGATCAGATCTACCTACAACTGAGATAATCTATTTATTTCACGCATGACAGTTGAATATGTAAACTGATTCGGCAAAACTCGTGTCTTTACGTTAATTGAATATTACACCTACACGCTTCCACGAAAAAGTCAGGCAAGGATAAAGTTTGCGTGCCATATGGCAGAAGGTGGGTGTAAATAGATGGCTCCAATTATCCTGACATGAATACAGTTGATGATAAATATGTTTTTAAAATTTTCTCAAGATTGCGCCATAACAGGAAAACGTTTAGAAAAGCTTTATGTTACGTTTTTCGTTATCTACAAAACTTCTTTGACCAACTAGTTTTTATTGCATGTTTGCATGTTGCCGTTACTTTCTAACTACAACATATACAAACGAGACTTATTGACACTTGCTTTCCCTTCATCTGCTATATGTAAATTTCGCGTCTCTCCACACGCGTTCTAACGCTGACGCGAACATTTTTGCTCGTAAATCAAGCTTCAACCTGAATATGTATGCATGCTCAATCGTCATTGAAAATTCAGTGGAATCGTAAGCTCGTTAATTAAACGTTTGTGCAATCAAAGCATTCTACAATTGTAGAAAGTTCTCATATCAAAACCCTAGAAGTCGAGCTACAAGTTACGTATTGTTTGTCTTCAAGTCCAGTTATAACTGACTACGCATTAGAATCTCTACTGGTTACGAAGTCAACGGCGGCGTCGCAGTCTGAACTTAAAGTTGTCGTCTAACTTCTCCCTTTTTCGGTAACAATATCTCTAATGAGATGTGCCAGAGGTAGGATGTTCATAGCCATAGACTAGCCTGGCCAGCTCATGGGATTCTTATGCCTCAAGCTCGACTGTTAGTCCTTTACTTGCAAGACTTAGCAGTAAATTAAACGAGAGTAGCAACAGTTGGTTGCTGAAAAGACGAACTTCCAGACCGTGTCCTCGTGCGACCTCGCCTACGTCGACCTGTGTTGCGATGAGAATTTCCTTCACTAACGTCTGAGAACAGCGATGACACAACACGACGAGGCAAAGAAGCGAGGCGTTGGAATAGCACGGAAAGTTTGCTACAACCTTTGCTTGCGCATTTACTGTAAACCTCTCGGAAATCCGTGCAAAGTCCGGCATAAAGAAACGGATTAATGGCCGAGCTTGCGTAGTAGAGCAAAACAAAAAAGTAGTGTACTTCCCTGGGAACGACGACCGGGGCGCGTGATATTGTGAGGATGGCCTCGATAACGTAAGGAAACCAGCATATGAGATACACGGCCGCTATCTTTCCTAAAGTTTTTGCTCCCTTAAAAAGGGGACTGCGAATTCTTTCACGCTCCTCCAGCACTTGCTGTTTAGCTATCTTGATCGCATGAATTCTGGCGATGCGGAAGATCAACCCATAAAGGACGAGAACTAGAACAGCCGGGCAGAGCCAGTTGACACTAAGGATGAAGAGAGCGTATTCTGGTTCCAAGGAAAACAAGCAGAGTTTGTATGTGACTTTAGTGGGAAAGCTTCGCCAGCCCATCAATGGCAGTAACGCGCTGATCACTGAATATACCCACAGCGCTGCTATTGCCGTCAGGACTCGAACTGGCTCCACGAGCTTCATGGAAAACGGGAAGGCGATAGTGAGATAGCGGTAGACGCTGACCCCGAGCAAGTTGAACGAAGAGGAGGACAACGCGACAAAGTGAATGGTGTACATGAGTTCGCAAACGACGATGCCGTGGGTGAATCCCGATCGAATTTTAGACTCCAGTTCCAGAGGCGTAGTTATTCCGGTCAGCAAGAGATCTGAGAACGCCAGGCTGACCAGGAAGCAGTTGAGCTTTGTTCTCAGTCGACGGTGCGTGAAGAAGGCGAAGAGGACGGAAAGGTTTCCGAGCGCGCCTACAACGCAGATCAAAACACCGAACATGGGAAATAGCTCCGCAAAGATAGATGTAGTGGTACTGCTCGACGTCGCATTTAAACTGCCGTTTGCCTTGTCTATGTGCGATGTGTTTTGATTAGCTGTAGACATTTTATCCATAACTGCCAGCTAGAGCTAAGCAAAAGTTACCCTCGTGAAGTGCCGTGACTTTTCTCGCTTTTGGCTTCCCTCAGACCAACTAAATTGACTGAAAATAAGAGCCTCTTAATATTTCATAGCCTTACCACGTACCAACAGCAACAACGATGATTTTGTAATGAAGGTGGGGTTTTAAAATCGCGGTTTTTAAGCGCAAACGCTCACCAACCGCGATGTTTATTTAGCCGTCCACCTGGCGTCGACTATCAGAACAATTGAGAATCGGATAGCTTCCCTCAGGTCCGTATTATCGCCAGTAATATCTTTCCCCTGGAAAGCACAACTGCCTTTTTACAACTGACAGGCACTTAAAGCAAAAACCAATGAGATTTTAAGGCACTATTTTCTCTTGACATCAGCCAATCTGCGGGCTTGATTCGATTTTCTCCAACGTCATCTCTTTGGGTTATTTCCCTCGCGTTTCCGTGTTGAATATCTGGCGAACGGCTCAATAAAAGATTAATTCTTCTATTTAAACGCTTGAAGCACAAAACCCTTCATAAACAGATTCGAGTTTCCGAACGCTTTGAAATGGGCAAAAAGCGTTGAAAAAGCTCTCCAGGAAGCAAGAGGTCTTGCTGTAATCCAACAGGTATAAGCGTAGCTTTCAGAAAGCTTACGTGAATAGATTCACTGGCTTGGGGAGTGTAGACAGATTGAATTATGCATGCATGAGAAATTTATGACGGTAGTGTAATCAAATCAGTTCAATTTAAAATTGAATTTCATCTCGTTGAAGGCTTATCTGTGTTTTGCTAAATATCTGGGCAATATTGCCACTTGAACTAATCTTTACAATTTCTCTTGAATGTTATTTCTTCTTTTCCTTTATCTTTCTTTGAAAGACCCTTTCCTTCAACATGAAGAGTTTTTATTATTACGTTTCTGTAATTGTTTGAATATAATTGCATTATATCCCTTAAAAAAAAAAAAAAAAAAAATACACAGCTTCAGTCGCCGGTAAATAAATGTCAACTCTCGGTTCTTGCCGAAGGTCTCTCTGTTGTGGTTAATGAAAGATCAGTTCAATTGGCATTATTCAGAAAAATTCTTAATACACGGGGAGAAAGATGTATCAACCAAAAAGTAAACGGAATGACATTTCCTGAGTTCTCCACCGCTAGCACAAGGGGAGGGCAATTGAACAATTTGAAAAATAAAATATTTAGCAATCTCAGTGCGCCAAGCGGCAAAACAGGATTAGAATAAACAAAATCATGTGGATTTCATAACTATGATCAGCAGAGATTTTCCAGCTGCTGTACGTGTTTATCTCCGTGATCTGTAATTTATTCACTGACATAGCTGACGGCAATTGATATTAATTGAACACGTCCATTCCCCAACAGACACGTTTCTGATCATTTCACGTCCCCAGAAAAGAAAAAATTGTTTTGGGGGTGGCACGAACTCTAGGTCCAATTTCTGGTAGCCGAGACGACGACTCTGACTTTGACAAACCCCGAGGTCCAATTACAACGCTACACCCTCGCTTTTGCTGATCAAAATGCACCCCGCGGATTCAGATTGAGTTGAGCTCCACTCTATTGCACTTTTCTAATTTTAGCTAAAAGTTTTATCACAGCATTGCCCAGTGTGTCCTATCTTAGTAACAGATCTTTATTGCTTTTCTATCTTTCATTAAAGTGAAGTCGAAGGAAACAGTATCGTTAGCTCTTCCGCCTACCGTAACCGGGGGCTAACAAGGATATCCAATTTACTTTCATGTTCGTAATTCGGTGTTGACTTGGTCTACACCGAGTTTCATCCTGTCCCATGTTAATCCGAGGTCTTGTTCTTAAAGTCTTGAAGCAAACCTTTAAGGCATGGCTTGCGGTTTTAATTATAAATCCATGACTCCACACCGCTTGGCGCTGCGTTTGGGAGCTCAAGAGCCGGCGTTTTCATTTACACGTGACAATGAACCTTCGGTCACCATAATGAAAATCAATGAATATTTCTGTTACATTTGGCTAAGATGTTATCGCGATCTTGCTGGCCTGGTCCTCATATGGCTTCTTTCCTAAAGAAACTAATCTATAAACACATCATACGGGGACCGCAATATTAAATACGAGATTTATATAAGATCTCTCTTTATTTTGTCTGAATGCAGTAATACTAGTGGACGATCTTAAAAACAGACTGCAGTAAAGGTGTTCTTATATACCTACAGCCATTCATTTATGCGTTGATTCGGTTGCAAGTTAAACTGGTTCGAAAATAAAAACTTCCAGAATTTATTCTCAGGCTAAAAATATCAGAATCCTTTTCAGGGATTGCGAAGTTTTCGGATTGGGTTGTCTTCAGAGGAAAACAAAATCACGAGGCTGAGACAAAAACTCGTTGTGATTTAGATGTCTTATTCCATGACAGAATCCTCAAGAAAGATAGTAATTAGGAAATTTGCTAGAAGGCACTACACGTTTTTTATCTCTAGGATACGAGAAATCATAAGGTCCTGCGGAAACCATGCAATTAAAAAAAGCCTTAGCCCCGTCAAACTGAAAAAAGAAAGTAAACACAATGGGCTAACAAATTGTGACATCTTACTTGACAACATGTATGTATTTTTCGATTAGTTACAGTTTCACAAAGATGAAATCTGCGGATAGAAAAAGATTGATTGTTAACTTTTAGCGGCTGCTTTCATCTAACCCTCTCTCCATCTTTAATATTGTCGGCCCTTTCTTGCACCCCGGTGAGATTCCTCAAATGAATTTTGTCTGATGGCTTTCAAAGTTCTTTTTGTACGTCTGAAATCACAGTTCAATAACAATCTTTAAGCTAGCCCTTTAGCTTCATTTGCATATTTATCTTGCTCGCTATTTGTCAGGAGAACTACTTTTGCCTCTGAACAACAACTTGATGGCTTACAATTCAGTGTTTTCCCCGCAAATAGAACAGCAAAATCGGTCACCCTAGATATAAGCTGATGTAACTCTCAAGTTCTGTCATGTTTCTTGATAACATGGCGTAATTGCCTCACTGAGGGATTGAGAAGTTCGATGAACAAGAAACGAAATGAAGTAAGGCGCTTGCCTGGACAATGACCTGGTGCGCTCCCAGGTTACCAGCTTACTAAAGTAAACCCGAAACTTTAGAAAGCCAAAAAAGGGTAACTGAAAACTAACTGCCTAATGTATAATTAAAGCCGAGAAAAAAGGGATGCGAGAAGTTATGCGGGCGTACAACGCGGCAGTGTCACGCACATGAGATTATGTATGGTTTGACTGCTGAAGTCGATATCTTTGTTTTCCTTTTTTCTGTTAATAGGTTTTACTTATCTTTGCTTCTTCATTTCTTATCCATGCCATGACTAGTTTTGTTTTAGAAAGGAAACTGATTTTTCTTAGGTAATCTCTGAAATTTGGCGTCATAGCGAAAGTAACTTCTTAAAAAGGCTTTTCGCAAGGACAAACATATTATGGACTGACAACATAAGGTGCCGTATGAACATATCAGAAAGCCAGAAACGGTACAACTGCTATCATTAGCAAGAATTATCCGCAAATCACAATTTTCCTTGCAAAGGAGAACTGATCATCTACGCTCGTGCCATAATTTCACTGTACAAAAAATTACTCAGGATAAAATCCAAGTCGTTCAACTGGCTACTTCGAAAATCGTTACAGCAAAAAGAAGATCTACTGTGAAAGTACTTTATAAAACCTCTTGGGTCTTGCAAATACTCACTCTTTTAATAAACCACAACCCGTTAGAAGTAAACAAACTTGAAATAGCGATATTTTTGGTCTGATTAGTGAAAAGCGGTAAATAAATGGGCTTCTTAAGTTATGAAGGCAGAAGATGGCTTCTCATGAAGCCAAAAACGAAGTTTACGAGCAGTCTTTTTTTTGTTGTTGTTGTTGTTTTATACGCGTCAACCGCCGTTGGTAAAACATTACACCTGGGCATACAAGTAACGGCCAAGTTTTTGGGCTGGCACCGAGTTTCTAGCAAACCTTGCTTTGTACATGAAATCTGTATGTTTTAAGTTCTTTTCCTACTTAATCAGTCAAAAACTGTCATTTGAGTGTCCCTATAAACCACGAAAAAGGCTGGGGTTTTTTTCTCACTAAACCTGATGTAAAATAAAATTGTGATTAATTTGTATTCGCTCTTTAGCACCAGGAAGCACATACTTACTCAATCTATTCAAGTTACTTCCATTCGTTAGTAAGTTCAAATTAAAAGTCACTAAAAGCATGTACATCTGTGCTTCCGACAGTTCCGAATCCGGCATAAAGTGTAATCCTATACAAGGCTTTGTTGAACATAAACGAAACAATGTTCCTTTTGGATTACAAAAGAGGAACAAGTTCTATTTAGAACGGGACTCAAAGACACTTTCCCAAATTGGTGGAAATGCATGGAACAAAGACTCGCTGCAAATAATCAAACCGTCGTTATCTGCATGATAAATTTCATTGAACTTGTGAAATTACACTTGATTGCTCAGAACAAAAAAGGTTACCACGAGCAACTTTCAATTTCCGTTAGCTAAGTTCGGTAGAGAGCCGAAACGACTGAGATGAGATGGGAAATAGGTTCGTGAGTTACGAGGAGTCTTGCTAAAACAACAACAGAAATATACCTGTTTTCAGTCTTTTATTCGTTGCAGGCTGCAAGGATTATAACTTACAATTATACAGTATCAACCAGTAAGAGAAAAGAGTCGAAGCGCGGACTTAAAGACTTTAAAGCCGACTCAAGTCAGTAAATGGTATTCAAGAAATAATCAACAAATTATCCCGACGCTATGAGGACTATAATCTTAATAATGAACCAAATTATCCTGGCGTACATAAAACTAATTATAAGAGAGAAACTTGCACATAAACTTCATCAAATAGGTGAACCAGCGACGACCTGCTTGTTTCCAAGGCGCCGGTTTTCAGAATCGAGAGCATTTTGCGTTCCCCCAACAGATATATGAATTTGACTGATATCCGAGCTCCCAGACGGAAGATTCTATTTAATAACAAACATTAAATTTACATGCACAAACATGTTATTTACATACATGTATGCAGTTAGAAAGGAATTGAACGGCCTCACAAAGGGACTGCGTTTCTTTGTCTTATCTTCAGTTGTGGTTTGTTACGAGACACTATGTCGCTCGCATGGCGTCAAGTACCTGTATGTTTATAAATCTGATTCCGATTGCGTTGTATCAAGGTTAAAATGCATTAATAATGAATACCAAGGGATTTTTTTCAAAGGAATAACAAACGAATCCTTGTTTGCAAGTGTTTTGCCCTTACGTAATATAATATTAAAAACATAAATACTAGCAAAAAAAAAAACCGTTTCGCATCTCTTCTAACTCAGAAATCAGTATTGCCTCTTTGTTTGATGTCTGTAATCTATGTTTCCATTTTTGTTAATTCAGCTTTATGGAAAACGTCTTTTAACTGTTAAATAGCCAACTGACAGTCTGTCACGTAATAAGCACCTTTAAAAAAGGTATAGAAAGAGTAAAAATAGCAGTTTACACGGAGAAGTTCAAGCTAAAAAACAAGGATGTTACATGTAAGAACGGCTAAATTAATTTTTGGAAAGGAAAAGGAAAACTTCAGCCCAACCTCCGTTTTTTGTTACTTCGCAGTAGAGATCAATCCTTCATACAAATGAAATTGCTGTGCTTTGATTAGATTCATTCGAGTCAGTTCCCTTCAACTAAACTAAACTGTGATTGTCTATTTTGCTGTTTTGCTCTTAATGGCAACTTACAACTGTTATAAATAAAGCTGGACTGATTCACCGCGATTTTTATGTAATATTGGTCATACAGAAATGCTTGCGATTAATCAAATTGCAGTTCTCAGAGCAAGAAAATCATACCTTGATGGAGGAAACATTTCATTTAGACCAAAAATTTTAACTTTTTCAAGAGTATAGAACTTTATTTAGTGAAATGGTCCCTTCACAAACTCGTTACGGTGGTCAATTTACCTTGAACTAAAACACTAATTGCTTTACTACTCGCCGACGAAGACAAACAGTTTTTTTTTTTTTTTTTATAATATAAAGCTATAAACACCGTGCGCTTAAATTCACACACGAGTGAACTAATTCCTGCTGCAGTGGAAGTCCTGCTTCAAAATGTGTCATCCCACCATGCATTCTTCTTTTCCTTTTTCCTATAAACTTTACTAGAAGCTAGCCCGGAACAAACTAGAAAAATCTTAGTCAAGTATCATTCCACCTCAGCGGAACGTGCTCCGCCAACTGTCTTTCCGAGATCTACAACGAAAGAACTCTAGTCGGCTTTTGTTTGACAAAGTCCTGTTCAGGCCTTGGGCCGTAGCCAGAAACAAACACTATGACTGAGGCAATGTCCATTGTTAAATTCTCCTCCGAGGTATTTAGCAGTGTTTTACTTTTCCTCTTCAAAACAGAAACGACAGAACTGACGAAAAAAAATTACCTAGGCAAGTGCTTCGGTTTGCCTCATGCTGGCTACATGTACAGCCCTGCTGTTTGGTGCAAAGGCAAAGCACTCCGAAATAAAAGGGTAACAAGATTTTATTCAACTGCTGTTGTTGGTGTTTACGTTTTGCGTTTGAGAATTCGTCGCTTGTTTGTGATGTAGGTTTCAACTACACTGAGTGAACAAAAGAGGCTACGGGACTGAATTTCGCAACGCAGGAAATACAACCAGCTGGTTACTACACCAGTTTCACTGATATCTAAAAGCGCAGTTTGGGTAATTGAAACCTCTAAAATGCTGACATTTTTACAATAAAACAGTTCCGAAAATAGACAATCACAGGAGGAGGAAACACCGCAATGATATGGATATATAATTATAATCCATCAAATATTTTCGCTCGCGCGTGATTGGTCTAAACGCTCACGTAACTAAACACGGCTCCAGCTATAACTGGGGAAAATTCGAGTGATATTCCCCAATTTTCAAAACTGCGCGTGTTGCAAAATGAACACCGTAGCTGCCATTTGGAGCAAAATGCGAAAAACATTCGGATATTTGTCCTTGGACATTATCTGTTGCTCAAAGCTGATAGTTTTCCTCAAGCTAAGCTCTTTAAAGTGTTCGCTTCTCGCCACAGATCTTGACAATGTCTGCGGACAAATATCCGAGCGTATTTTCGAACCAGATGGAGGCTATTGTTTATATATGTCAAAATTGATTGAGCAATGGTCAATTAATTTTATTCCTTAGTGGGTTTTATTTTTACCTCAAGCTCTTATCAGTAACAATTATCTGTCTAATATAACGACCACTGAACCGCTAAGGATATTTATTTTTAGCAAAATGCATTTGGATACTACGCCTACTCGCACATTTACTTGGGTTTTGGAGGAAATGTAGAATGGCTTAGACTGGAGACACAGCAAGTGATTTTTGTAAATGATTGGTGCAAAGACGCCAAGGTCATTCAATTGATCTTTTGCTATTTGCCCACGCGTCTACTTTTAAAGCCTTAAAAATTATTCGAGTCACGACTTGCTAATATTATTGGCTACAATGATATAGAGTTGAACCTGCTCTGACGACCGAGATTTCCTTCCCAACTTTATACCAATCAGTTTTCCTTTCATCGGCACTGAAAACTTAACAAAGGATACTCCTCTACAACGTTAATTCAGTTCTGCCTAAGAGTGACTGAATGTAACTTAAGCTGAGGTGCAACTGAATTTGAATAAAAGCTACTTTATATTCGACGGATCTCTATTAGTCTGGTTATCAGTATAGCATAGCGGAAGGTCCACGACCGTGCACAATCCTTTGTTTTGGGTTCATACACTATGCATAAGTTACGTAATCAAAACATTTCTATTGGTTAGTTCCTCGGTCAGCGGTAAACAACTGTTGTGTTTTGTGAACGGTCAAGGCCGAAAAAGAGAACAAAAACATACAACAAAGAACTTTGTCGAGTTTCATAACCATTCCCCTCTATTAACTATGAGTATAGTGGTTACTGGGAACGTGAACGCATTCAGTTAAAAAACTGAAGCCGAAGCGCATCCGCTACCAGATATGACTTCTCGAGCACTTCCTTTACATTCCATATAGGTTTCGCAAATACAAACCGCAAGTCAACACCATCAGTATCGATTAACGCACTGGGTATCATACCGTCCTTGCCAATGTGATTTCTGCATCAAAAGTAAAAGAAACAGCAGGAATCCTCGGTTTAATCAGTTTTCGCTGAGTACTAATTATGTTTTTATGTTCACCCACAACTACATCTGATTCCGAGCTAATTCAGTTTTACACGTTAATTCAAACTTGAAGACGCTCACGAGAATAAGCAAGAAAAAGCTCGAAAAATCTTACAAGCGTTCAGGATGCAAGGATACTGCAGACCTTTGTATAAACAGCTTTCTTTGTTTATCGCCGGGATGTTGCGGACTTGTGTAAACAGGTCAGTTCAGATCTTGCGGACTTCTAGCAATTTTTTGTCAGTCTGCGTACTGTGGACCCATGTGTGCACAGCTTCGTTTTTGTGTGTAATCAGTTTTGGCATTGCTGACTTATGTACAAATAGCCAGTTTTTTTTTGTTTTTTTTTTCATTATGGAGTATTGCGACCTATGTATAAAAGCACCTTTCCTAGTGTGCTGTGCTGTAGACTTATGTATGCACAGCTTCTGTTCTTTGTTTTGTTTTATCAGTTTTGGTATTGCTGATCTATGTATAAACAATTTTTTTTTCAGTATGGGGTATTGCGACCTATGTGCAAAAGCACCTTTCGTTGTCTCAGTAAGGGTGTTGTGGAATTGTACATAAACATATTCTTTGTCTTTAATATTATTGGGGGAGCGGTTGGACTGTAGTCAGAGCTCAGATACTGGGTGTTGCGAGCGAACCTAAGTATCAAGTTTCTCTTTTCTGTCGTAATAGTCATTGCGGATCTTAGTGTAGGAGTTTTCATTTTAGTCATGCGCGGACAAAATAAAAACAAAAATAGAACAAAGTTAGAACAACTTTCAGTTCACAGTGCTCACGCTTTTCTTGGGGGTGGAAAGAGAGGGCAGGTTGAATGAGAGGAACGAGCGGGGGGGGGGGGGGGGGGGTGACCGCGCCGCAAAATTGACAAACTATAACGGTCATAGCAACACGCAATTTTCGTGGCGCTTTCAAAACCTTTTGAAGTCAGTAAGAACATGTACTCTTAGTCTGTAGTAAAGCTTTCTAGAAGGTGTCCGGGAAGAAATGGTCCCCTACAGACCCCTAGTGAGGCACAGGGTCACACATGTTCCACTGGCTAGATACCTCAACTTGAGTTTATTATCATAATACTGTTTTAGTATATTTTTGCCTTGTATTAATTTTCTGACAGTATGTAGTATGATGTAACAACGGCTTTTACCGGTAGTTCATTACTAACGGTTTTTGTTGCCGTTTTTTCCCTCACTTTCTTTACTAGAACACCAGACACTTAGCGTCCATTGGAGCAAACACTAAGAAGCCTTTCAAACTTGTTACAGCAGCCAGTTTACCTTTATCAACTCATACTTACTAAAGAATAAATAAATAAATAAAAATGAAATACATAAACAGATTTTAAAAAAATTGTTTCTTTAGAAACAGCATGTAAATACATGTATAACTTCAAAGATGAGACCGTCATGTATGGGTCACAAATGTGCATTTCACTGCACTTTTATTTACTGCACAAAGCAAAACTCTAATACAGACGCTGAGGTTTTCCCATTGTGCTCTTGATATAGAGCGCTCGCACGTTCTGCCAGTTCTTCTTCAAAAGGGAGACCAGGAAATTGACGGCAAGATAGACATTTGCCACAAGTTCATCCTCGCTCATTTCAACATGGCCAATGGCCACAGCAAGACAGAGAACCTGAAATTCAACAATGAGAGCACGAACCTGTTATATCAAATATCATGGCCATCACAAATGGTTGCTGCAGCATTTTGTCAGCCTGCATACTGGGTCTTTTTCCACAAATGTACCCAAGAAGGCAGAAAACAAAACCGAAAGTTTGTGCAAGACGAGGTACGAACCACATGTACCTGAAATATATGGGTCGGAATGTTGCATGGAAGTGTTGCTTTTACAAAACACTTTCAAACACCCTTCCATTAAGAGTTGTAAATGGACACTGCTCCATTAAGACATGTATTTAGTTACTTTCATGTACACATTTTTGTTAAAAAATCCTTGTTCCCTTTCGTATGGTTTTAACTGTACATCAAATTTGTAAGACAATCATATTGGACTGTCCCGACTCTCTTAGTGATACAAAATGGATATACAACTTGGAATGTTCTCTCTACTGTACACATGAATTTCCTCTTTAGCCCACATTGCCCAACTGTACTATAATTCCACCTGCACTGTATTTAATGACTTGAAAACAATGCACACTGCACTTAGTATTTGTCGACCACACGGTCTGCCCATAGATTTAAGACCCTGGGTGCAGGTCCGACCAGAAGGATGCTTCCTGATCTGGTCTTCCAGAATATAAGGCCTTACCAGTGCTCAAATGACAACCTTTCTATTGACCTAACTCTGAATTTCTCCAAAGAACTGATATAAGAGTCCCTGCTAATATCTGTGATGTCCCATTTTTCTACATTACCATAAGAAGTAAGTAAAAAAGTGATGATATGCATTTCATTTTTCTGAGTGGCACATGAAGAGACACATGAACAAGTCAGTTTTATAAAGTTCATTTTTGTATGTCTCTCAAAGCAATGAAGAACTAACTCATTTCACAGATGATTGGTTCTTGAATTTTGACTTCTGTATATATATACATTGTAAATAAAAGAAACGGGAAAGACGGAGAGAGAGCAACATGTCTCCCCAGGGCAAAACAAACTAATCCTTCCAGTTGCAACTTGCTAATGAAACATTTTTTTTTTCTAATTTAGTTGCAATGAGCACTGTGCCTTATTTCTGGTGAGCATCCTACCTTCTTCATTTGAAACTTGATTGTGGAGCGCACTTCCTCGATTTTCTGCACCATGTTGTCATTGTGTGTCAATGCGGTGGGAAACTTGCCAGCCTTGTTTAGACCAGGACCCAGGATACGGGGAATCTGCCGGATAAGACTCTCAGAGGCCAGGAAAGCATCATACTTCTTGGCTGAAAGGTAACATGTACATATATTCACCCATCATATCAGTGACAATTGAACAAATTGTTTGCAATAGACTTGTAGAACTTGGTGAAAAAGGAAATGAATGTTGAATGTAAGTTGTTGTTGTTGTTTTTTTTCTCTTCAGGCATATGGCTGAACTTGCCTTTAATAATTCTGGCATAAACATGTAGGAACACAGGCAAGAACATTGAGTGCAGTGGCATGTCAGCACCTAAAAGACCTTTTCACAGGTCCTATCTGTGGGCCATATTATGGACCACTTTATGCTTTTCCGATATTTTTCATGCAAAATTTAATAAATACAGTGTACGCTAAGTTTCATAAGATTCTGTTGCAAATGCAAAGAAATATGAGAACCCAAGCTTGCCAATTTCTACAAAGAAATGTATGCCAGGGGGCAAGCGCTTGCCCTCTGACATACATTTCTTTTTAAATATTGGCAAGTTTGGCCTTTTATATTTCCATGCATTTGCAACAGATTCTTTTGAAACTTCACATATTTACTAAATTTGATATGTTACATGATCTACAAAAGTATGAAGGTGGTTTTATTGTATTTCTACAATGAAAAATATGAAAAATTGCTGATATTGCATGGCAGCATCAAAGTGCTCTATTGGTTACCAGGGGGAAAAAAATAAACAGAAATTAATGGGGTTTCTACATTTTTCTATAAATTGGAGCTTGGTTTTGCAAACAAATGAATGTGGCTTTCCCAATAACACTGTACATGTAATGAAAATCATTTATCACTATCTGAAATATTTTGGAACTAGTGTCTTCCGCAGAACATGAATATTTAAACTAACCTGCAATTCAACCAAAAAATATCACACAATACAACATAAGCACAAATGCAAATAAAACCACCACTGAAGACATCTGACAAAAACACAGAACGGTGTACAAGTAACCCTTTGAAGAATAACTTGATAAGACTCACCAAGCTTTTTCACAAGTTTCTTGTTCTTGTTCAGCTTTTTCAGAGCTTCAGCATCCATGCAAGGGATGTCATTTGCCTTAGCCTCATCACAGTGTGAGGCATCACCAAGAATACAGACCTTGAGCTTGGGACGAGGAATGTTCTTCAGCTTCACAGTACCACTGAAACGCTTATCCTTCTGAGGATCGTAATTTTTCAAGCTGATTTGGAGCTCAATGGTCTCCACAAACTTTCTTTTCTTGTCCTTGGCTCCTTGCAGGACAGCACTACAGCATTCAAAAAGGGTATCACGGTGGAGCTTACTGATGAGGCAATAGAGAATACATAAGAAAAGATAATTGGATTATTCTCAATATGTATTCTCAAAGATAATCAGGGTGACTCATGTGCCAAATGTACACAACTCACAACTAAGATGAATCCTGGAACTAGAAGGGAGATACTGTAATGATTCAATTTAGTGCCCTCCTTCCAAATATAAGCGCCCCCTTTCGAATAAGTGCCCCCTTCAAATGTGTTTTTATTAATAAGCACCCCTATTCCAATAAGTGCCCCTATTCTAATATTAAAATGTTACTGCACCATCAGAGCATGTATCAATGGAGGTTCATCTTCCTTAACTGCTCCCATACGCAATGCGGCATTACAAATACAGTGTTGTTCATCTGAGTTTCTCAACTGTTATGTCCGTGTGAGTGCATAATTCCTTTAATTGAATGATCTCTTCTTCAAGTTTTGTTTTGAATATTTGGTTGTTCCTCAAAAAAGAAATAAGGGCCCTGTCCCGAATAAGTGCCTGTCTCAAATAAGCGTCCTCCCTTGAGGTGACAAAAGTAAATAAGCGCTCCGGGCGCGAAATCAAATCATTACGGTAGCTACCTTTACATTTATTCGATTTCAGTTTGGCAATTTGACATTAGATTTTCTACACACAAGTGCACCTCATTCTCACTTGAAATCACAGAAATTACGGAGGATTTAAGAACATCAACATATAAACAAATACTGAAATAAAGCGATCTAACACTCCTAGTTTAAATGGTAATGGTATTTAAGGATTTGTTTGACCGAAGGAAAATGGAAAAGCGAAGGCTACATGTATTCCAACTTCATATCAAATGAAAACGTTTTCTAGATGAAGAAAGAACAGAAATAGACTGGACACAACCCGTCGTATCGCTGCAGGATTAAGACCCTGGCCATCTTGGTAGTATACAACTAGGTTCAATATTTTTTACTATTACGAGAGAAGATGGATTTGTAATAACTGACTCGTACGTGTTCGCTGATCCCGCTGTCGAAAATTGTTTTCATTTGAGTTTTGAGCGAGAGGTGTGACTAAATTTTTCATATTTTGTAATCACCACCACCGAATCACTTCATTTTATTACGTCTTATCGGTGGATGGCAAAAAAGCAGTAAGAAAACGCGAGATTGCACGATCACAAACCTCATTTTGCTTCACTTCGCGAGCAGAGGGAGAGAGAGAGAGAGAATTGTAGGGGGAAAGCTGCTGTAAGGTCGCGGGCGCCTGTACATTTCCCACTGTTCCATACGATCCCTCACAAGCGCGTAGACCTGGTGACAACTGGTGGCAAACGGTAGGAATTTTCCTCTCTCCTCTCTTGTCACTCTCTTGTATCGCCGCTGTGAAAAACGCCTGTTCTGCAGGCTATGCGTACCACGTTTGCAAAATTAGTTGTTATGGGCTTTATTATATTTTTGAGGAGGGCGTTATGACCCTTCATCTTTCACGCTGTGAAGCCGTGCGCTTTGCCGCAGCTTCGAAAGAGTTCGGAGTACATACTTGACCGTGACGGTGTTTGGATTTCTGATCTTAATTAGCATAGATTTTTACGATTTTATTTCTCCATTTTCTCTTTAGGTGTAGTTCCGATTGCGAAGATATATCAAACACTCAAGACTCAAGACAGTGTTTGACCACCGTTACTTAACACTTTGAAGGGGACAGGCATTCAACAAAATCGGTGAAATGGCTTCAAGCCGGGGGCTTTCGGTAGGGACCTGAGCCGGTGGTGATTAGTAGGTGGCTACGAAAGCCACTCATAGCCTTGGCGTAAATAAGTTACGGGAGAATTAATAATTTTTCCTGGGCCATATGGGGTGTACATGCTAGAAGTGAAGCATCGCGGACGTCGCCCAAGGAGAGGAGGGTGGGTGAAAATTTGTTACCATTCCAATGGCGGTACTTCCCGAAACGGTTTCCCCGAAGCAGCTTATAGCTCAATACAAGAACGAACACGACATTGCCAGTGTACTCGGATCGATTCCTGCATTTCATCGCAAGTATTTAGACGCAAGTCGCGCAACAGGGTAAAAACGCAAAACCGCAAGGCAGGTTGTAAGGAGGTCGCTACATGTACCTGTCGAGTTCGCTACATGTTCGCTACCCAAAACTTCCAGTTCGCTAGCTATTCAATTCACATTTTCTACTATCGATAAAACTAAAACTAAATATATAGACCAATGCCTTCACGCACATATAGATTATTCCTCGTTCTTTCATCCACTGCCGTGCCAAACTCGGTTAGCTGAGGTAGCGAACATGTGGCGAACTTGAACCTAGCGAACTTAACAGGTAGCGAAACCGGCGCAAACCACATTGCCCTAGAAACACTTGACAATGCAGCGGCATAATTTCGTGACTACATGTATTCCAGCAGTGAGGGTACATAAAAAGAACGAAAGGATTGTAATGAAGTGAAGATACGTTTATTACTATTGTCACAATGTTACATCTTCCAGTCGTTGCAGTGTGTTTTCTCGAGTGTTCAACGAGCCCAAAATCTTTCAGAGTTGCTCTGACATTCTTCATGACGGTAAATTAAACTTTACGTCCAAACATGGCACCAAGCGCTCTTGATAAATGTTCATCGTGTTTTCTTTCCTTCTCTTTTAGAATTCTGAGTTGATTTTGCACTGCTCTGGTGGTAGGGTCAATAGTTAAAGCCTGGAACAAAACCAGTAAAAAATGAATGGTTACAGATAAACAAGAAAAAAAAATTAATAGTCCGGTTTCTCGTGTAACATTGCCTAATTTGGTGAAGGACGGCAATTCGCGCAAAGTCAGAAATGATGAAGGTGAACGTAAATGCGGTATTTTTTTAAGGCAGAGCTGCTACTACTTTCTTTTCGCTCATATTAAACTTTTGTATCTTAATTTGCTTTCCCACGTCCAATCTCAGTCCACTTCCCGCTTTTCTAATAGGGCCTATGTAATCCATTGTGGTTGTAAACTGATTTAACCTAAGTTGCTAGCCTCTTAGCCAAATAGAATTGTACTTCCCACATTTATATACTCTAATGGCGGCATGCTCCCATCCATACGCTGGGGTGTGGCATTGTAATGTTGCAGTTATAAAATGACAAACGCTTGAGAAATATCTCGAGATTTACCTTCTCTAAATCCGCCCTTGCCTTCTCGAATTCATTCAAGACGACAAACGCCTGCAAAGAAAGATGACAAGATTAGGGACAGGAAAAACAGCCGGGTTACAATATTTATAACATTTATAACATGTACCGGTATACAGAACGAGATGAAAGTCTGATACTGACAGAGCGTAAACTGTTAGACCGTACAATCTATCTCTTCTTTCACAAAGTATGGTCCTTAGAAGCAGTGAAAAGAAAGCCAACACCCTTGGTGATTAGAGTTAGGGTTTGGTTTTAGGGTTAGGGTCTGATTTGCCACCATTAGTATAACTTGCTTTATCTTATTCGGCTCCCACTTACACGTACTGAAAATAATTATTGTTGTTTGGGAGACTTAACTCTTTAAATTTTAAAGAGTAACCTTAAGCATTGCTGTGTATTTTAATCGTTATTTGCCGGCGCGCTAAGACTCTTAACGGGATACTACCAACTAACAAAACTAATGATTGTATTAACTTATGTCATCTACTGCAGGATAAAGCTCTCCTCTTCAAATTGGGAATACTTAGGTATATGTATGTAGGAAAAAAACAAAAACAAAAACAAAAACAAACAAACAAACAAACAAACAAACAAACAAAAAACAGAGACAAGCAGAGGAAGAAAAAGTCTGTGCCACGCCAAAGTTTTCCAGCCTGAAAGAGCTTGCCCAGGTTTCCATAATTTCAGTGACTACGAGGTTTCTACATGTACTCCTCCCTGACTGGGATGCTAGTCCATCACAGGGTTACCCCCCAGAAACAAATTCACATGTACCTGTATATACAGCCGGGTCAAGACAGGCACAATGAGAACCGCGATCTTTCTCATGAACTCAATGCAAAAACTCCAACCAGGACTCAAACTCGCACTACTGGGCGCACTGCTTTGTGGAGTTCAATGCAATAACCACTCGGCTCAAGTGCCACTCGACTGAGAAACTTCCAAATTTATATAAACCGTTTGCTGATATTTGTAACCATAAAGAGGCCCAAAAGCTGTTGTCACAAAACCCTACTTTAAACCTACTGTACATGTGTATAGTCAATAACAGTAGTAAACACATAGATTGAATCCTTGCATTGTGGGTTGCACAATCTGACTTAATGACAATAGAAAAGAAATAAGTAAAAAGTACATTAACACGGTATCTGGTTGTGCCAAATGTCAACTTCATTCTGACTAACTGCTGTAAGACTTCTCAAACTTTAAAGTTTATTTGAACAGATCTGTAGGACATCTTCTTATCATTTATTTTTTTTTTTAAAGATACTAAATAATACCTCCTAAACTATTACACAGCAATTCCTGGATAAAAAAACAAAAATCAAAAAACAAAAGCAAAAACAAAACAAAACAAAACAAAACAAAAAAAAACATATTAACTTAAAGAGCACAATATCTGACCTGTCCTCTCCTATAGAGTGCTTTGATATTTGTTGGCAACATTGCGAGAACCTACACATTAAAAAAATAACAACAAAAGAAAGAATATCTAAATAAAAAAATTGCTATTATTAGGGATAAAGAACTTAATATTAAAAAGGAAAGAGATATGGAAACTGAACTGACTGGGGAAAATTCCTTGGTTGCTGAATATACATCTATATTAGTTACTTTTTAAACTTAATTCATGTAGTTTTTTTTACAAATTTCATGAATATGTTGTAATGAAGGTTACATGTATTTAGCTGTAAATTACTGATACACTGTACATGGTTCTGTTAACCTGTAGTATTAAAATAGACTGATGCCATGTTTAAATAAAGTTACATGTACAACCAACCTACATGTATCTACATGGAAGACTTTTCAAGAGACAAAATTGAATGTCCCGTGGTTTTCCTTTAATGATTTTGTATGTGAGTACAAACTGGAACTTAAGTAATAAAAATGTTATGATTACTAGAGTTATAGTACACATGGTTTCCTCCCTAACCTTTGTGCAGTTTGCCGCAACAAATTCATATTGTCCAAGCTTCCCCTGACATGCAGATAAATTAAGGAGACAAGAGGCCCTGAGCTCATCTTGCTTTTCCTTCTGTTCTTCAGAGATGGCATCACCAATTAAGAGCAACTGCTTCAGAGCTTGGCTATAACGTCTTGCAGCACAGACCCATTTGCCAGACTGTAAGCATAAATGGAAAATCACAAGTATAATTTACATTACAGTATAGTGATTGGGTTTAATGTTGCTGTGGAAAGACTGCAGGTACAGTAGCTTTTTCAATTGATTTTGAAGCAAAAAACCCCTCCTGCATTGAATTTTTACAGCAGTGTCTTCGTCTACATGTATAAGCCCTGTGTGAATGGATCTCATTACATGTAATATTCCTTTGTCTTGGCTACAGTTATTTCGCTATATACAGCAGTTGTAAATCAGCAGTTAGTATTTCGTTGCACTATAGTGTTCCCATCTCTCTGTATATACTTGTTTCAAGTTAGAAGTCATAACAGTTACAGTTATACAATGTAGTCTCAGGAACAAAATTAAAAAAAAAAAAAAAAATAATGATGATGATAATGATAATGATAATGATAATGATAGCGATAGTGATAGTGATAGTGATAGTGATAGTGATAATGATAGTGATAATAAAAACATTAAAAAGGAACACCCTGGCTTAACTCTGAGAAATACAAATTTAAAGTTTTTGAAACTACATGTATCATTGTCTATCTATTAATTAACTTTACCATCCAAGGTCTTCTTGTAGCATACTATGTTATGCATACTACGTTTATGCAGTACATTAATGGATTCCCTTCAAAACTTGTTCTTTTTGCAGCTAAACATATCATTTCAAATTATAAAAAGATCCTGCAGTCCTATGCAGGTCACTGAGACTGTTAGTCTCTGAACAAGTTACTCTTATAAACATTGTTTTGGCTGGTAGTAAAAGAAGCTATTTTAAATAGCTTATATTCCTGTCAGCCAAAATAATGATTAAATAAAAAATGTGCTTGTTTATGAGCAGCAAGCACCAGTCCATAACGGCGTAAACAATACCGTAATCTAGTGGGCCAAGAGTTTCCTCATGCTCTTTGACTCTCTAGTTTTTATTACTTCTCAAACACGATGCGATTAGTGCTAAGTTTACATTTAAACCGAACAATGGTTAAACTCCACTGAGATTGAATAATAATTAATAGCTTAAATATCCCTAGCGGTTCACACATTCTGCACGCATTCATAACTTAATTATTCCAAGTGGTTCACACATTCTACATGCATCTAGTATTACAACACCAAGTGTTATAATTGTTGTACAGGTTCTACACCAAATTCAACTTATTACTGTAATTAACCCTTGCATGGACTCTTCAGGTTTTGTTATGTAATACATTATTTTGGCTGATAGAAAAAGAAGCCATTTTAAATAGCTTCTTCTCCAATTGGCGAAAAAAAATGCAATAAAAAATGCTTATTTTGTTCACCAGCAGCAAGCACCAGTCCATAATGGTGTAAACAATACTGTAATCTAGTCAGCTATGTGTGGTAATTGTTGCACGGTCAGGTTCTACACCAAATTCAACACATTACTGTAATTAATACTTGAATGGACTCTTAAGGTTCTGTTTCAAACGTACATATAAAGATACATGTAGCAATACATGTATGTGTTGCTGGGGATATGTATATACATGTATGCCAATTAAAATTCAACCTCAATGGATTTTCAACCTTAAAACAGTCTGTCCCTTTGGCTTTATGGTGTAAAGCTAAGGACATCTTCTCCTCTGGAGTAGTTTCCCAGGAGTCTTTGGCCTGCAAGACAAAAGGACTTGCTTTGCACTTTTTACATTTTTTAACAATCGATCTACAAAATATATATTTCACAATAATTATTAACAACAAGAACACAGAAACAAAAAATACAATACCACAAGTGCATTGTGCTTCCAAAGAGTTACAGTAAGTAAGTTACAAATAACGTGAACATATGTAACAAATGGATAAAAAGTACAAGCCCGCACTGTATGTTATCGTACACAGATGAAATGTAATTTTAAATATGACTCAACGTAAAATGATACAGTTATAATTTGTGGACAGTAAGTCTGCAAATCAATTTGAAAATTGGCAGACTCAAGTTTGCTCCTTTCTTACAGTTAACAAGTTGACAGCACTTAGTGCTATTGTTCTTTGTCTAAACAAAGTTATAAAAAGAAAAAAAAAAGAATAACATAAGTGCAAACTGACTTCAAAAATGCCAACCTAAGAAAATGAAAATCTGTCAGATCACAGATTTTACTTCCTCTAGGGGCCTAAAAACAAAATGTTACTAAAGGAGCAAAGCTCTGTCGCTTCCACCTCCGCCAATTTGCACTGTACTGGTTGATTTACAGTACCGTTACTTGACATACCTTAGAGAAGCAGAGGAGTTCCACCTCACATTTGAGATCCCTCTCAGAGGCTACACAAACTTCCTGGTCAAATGATTCACTTCTATATGGTATGACACAGATTTCTTCAGCATGCATGCATTCTAAGCACTTGTCCAAGCTATCTGATGCTTCACTGTCCCCTGAAAAAAATACAGATTTGTCTTTAGGCTCAGTCCAACTGCCACTCCACTCAGGTTGCACAACTAGCTCAATAAAGTTAAGCTTTGCAGCAAGGTCGTTTTCATTTGACATCCCTGTATTCATTTTGCAGAAAGCAATGGAAGTCATGCAAATTATTGATCAGGCAAGTAGTGGTGTAACAATTAATTGAATTCTCGATTAATCGCGATTATGACCATTCGGTTCAATTCATGATTCTTTGATTCCACGTTTCGATTTTGGTTCGATTATTTGCATACCTTTCCCAGAATGCCCTCAGTGAGTTATTATATTGTGAAATTAGAATCCTGAACTCTTTAAAATGTGCGTTTTTGATTGATGAGTAAAGACATTTGCAATTCGTGTACCATTTTGTGTTGTTGTTTACATTGTGTATCATGTTGTTAGAATTAAAAACCATTAATATTTTGTATAATCGAATTGAAATAATCGAAATCGAAAGGCAATAATTGAAATTGAATCAAATCAAAGGAATATGAATTGTTACAAGCCTACAGGTAAGTTGTACACTGAGAATATTAAAACTCTATTCAAACTGACAAACTAACTATTTTATGTTGCCCATAAAAGAAATACAGTATGGAATAGTGACTTCTCTTTAAATTACTGGAAAATTATAGTCATCAACAGCCAGGAGAAGAATTTTAGGCTGCAATATTTTTTATTCTTCAGTGAAGTGGTAGATGTTATAGATACTTTACACTCAAATTTCTGCTCTACTCTCTCTTTCCTTTCCCCCTCCTTCTACTTCTACTCCTGAAAATCTTTATGGCATGTATTACCCTCCTATATATAGTTAAATGAAATTTAACATAGTTAATGACTAGGAGCTAGTCTGGTCAGTAGCATTGTTATAGGCGGTTGTTAGTGTCTTGGCCATCTGTGAGCGTTTGGTTAGCGTTTGATGCGTTTTGTAGCTTTTGATATAGTTCAATGAAATTTTACATAGTTTATGACCAGGAGCGAGTCTGGTCAGTAGCATTTTTGTAGGCGTTTGTTAGTGCCTTGGCCATCTGTTAGCATTTGTTTAGCGTTTGGTGAGTTCTGTAACGTTTGCAACAGTCATATGTCTTGTCGCCTGAAGATGGCGCTGGTCACCTGAGGTGACCAGGTGCAGCTAGAGCGCAGCCTTGGCTGTTGATTATCGACCAACTGTCGACTGAGTGTCGATCAAGTTTCAATCACAATGTTGACCAAGTGTCAACTGAGTTTCAGCTGAGTACTGATCAAGATGTTGATAAAGTGCTGATCGAGATGTCGATCGAGTTGATTGAGATGTTAAGAAGTTATTTCTCTGTGTTAGGAATGATTCCGCAAGACCTTGGTAGTTTGTAGATTTGATCTGCTTTGTACCATGATTACTGACAAGCACATTTTGAGCGCACCATTTCAAGACAAAAGACCGTCTTTATAGAACCCCTGAAGTCTTCAAAATATATGCTCAGAAAGTCGATTCGGATTGGTTTACTTGTGCTTAACAATATTAGATCAATAGGAGAGCTCAAAATTCTTCAGGGAGGTTAGGAAAGGTGATTGTTCTCACATGCCTTTTTATGGCCAGTTACGGCCAGCACAGGGATTTGGGAGATAGTTTACAGCTCGCACAGGCATCATTGGGTTAAAGCCTGAAAAAATTTCAGGCTTGAACAGGATTCGAACCCATAACCTCTACGAAACAAAACCAGTGCTTTGCCATCTGAGCGCTGTGACCAGCTCTCATTTGGCTTCACAGTTGGTTGAGCACTGCACCGTTGGAAGCTTCGAATTCCATGTAAGTTTATGAGCTAATTGATAAAACTCTGAACAAAATATTGGCCTGTTAGGCGTTATGCAGGTACGTACTCACAAATCAACATGTTTTATCTACAAGTATGCTTACCTTCGCCAATAACAACTTGTTTCTCGCAACTCTGTAGGACATTACCATCTTCACTTAGTATTTTTAGCTTGACTGCAAGGACACATAGGTAGTGTTAGCCCACTCCATTTCGGGGCAATACAAAAACAACCAAGATATTTTCAAAGTGTGCAGACAATGCTACCTTTACAAGAAGAACCATAATTAGGAGTTTCTAGGCCGGTCCCTTTCCGTTTAACCGTTCTAGACACGGCTGCCACACAAGAATCAACCATTATGATCCGCCATGTTGGGATACTAGAAACGTTCACGTTGATTGGCTTATGAGTTACAAGTTGACCTATTGTAAGACTTGTTATATATCGCGGTAAAAATAGCTTGCCGCTGACCGAGCCGGAAAGACTGTGGGTTCGAGATTGAAGAGAAAGAGGAAGCGTGTGAAGCGTGCGTGTTTACACGGTGCTGTAAGTGCACGAAAGATTTTCAGGCGGATTTCATGGCTGATACCATCACTAACTGCGGAAATGGTCCGTTATGTGGAAATTGATTATATTTTCAAACATCCATTTGAGGCAGTTAGTCGTGCATACTTTCAAAAGGTAAGTTTTTTGATGTGAGATCTACGGAAATTAACTTACCTGTGTTGAAGGTTAGTCAACTTATTGCCCTTTTCTTTCACACCTTGTTAATTATCATCCGCGATAATTTCCTTTGTACATGTATATACTCTTCTTGTCAAGTTTTAAGCATAGCTATTAAACTGAAACTAAGAGAAAGGGAAGCTCGCTTACAGAAGCTTACTGAATCTAAAGCTTAGCTAATGTACAAACTGCAGTATTGACCTGGCGTGAGGTCAACTCAAGATGGCTAGTTCTTTGTTTGTGTGTGTTTATGGACCAAGATGGAGTCGAGGTCCCTAAACGCAAAATAAATATGGGCCAATATCCAGATATCTTGCATGAAAGAGTAGGTAATATTTATCCTGAGCAAGCAAGATATCACCATCTTGCCTGCTCTGCTAGCCAATGACAGCGCTGGATTTGGTTCGCCTTGCTTGTTCACGGCCACTGTGATGTACACGGTATTTTACAGTGTCTTGGCTGACAAAAGAGACTGTGTTAAAATATGTTGTTGAGTTGGTAGTTGTATATGAGCTACAAGTAAACTTGATTGATTACCTTAAAAGTGTTATAAACCCTCCTTCCTTCCCCCTAATGAGTTCAGCACTCCTGCCTATTTTTTATGAACAATCTTTTCAATTTTATTATGGAAGATTCACTGGCACATTGAACTGTACGTGTATATGTAGCATGCCTTAAAAATCACTTGAGGGTAGTTCAGCATCTTCAGAAAATTATATTTCTTAGCTTGAGTCTGTTCAAGGACACATCAGAAGTGTTTGTTAGCTCATGTGTAGGGTGGACACATGGCCAAGTCAAAGTAAAGACAAAATGCCACCTTTACAACTCTATTGATCTGCATGTTTCTTCTAAAACTTTAATCATCTCATCAAACATGTCAACTTCTTTGGGCCCAATAGGCTAATCATTTGTGTTTTTTTTTGTTTGATGTTGCTGTCGTTTTTTTTTTTTTTTCTTTTTCTTTTTCAGGGGGGGAGGGGGGGTGTTTTTGTGAGGATTAATTAAGGGGAGGGTGAAGCATGTTATTTTGGGAGCCTAATTATTTATATCAGAACAAATTTTGCATTTGATGTTCAAAGACTTTATCTTTGTTGTGTTTTTTTCCACCACTTTACATGTATGTGGAACAGTATACTTGTGGTAAAGATACCAATGTCACCTCTGTAACAGTACTGGAACATAGAACAGGTATTCTTTGTTCTACTTCTACTTACGAACTTGTAACCCGATTATTTACACTTTCTCTTAGATTTGTAATACTGTATAGTGATGCAGCAGGAGAAAGTAAATTATATTCATTTAGTCAAATGTAAGATGTAAGAAAAGCAACCTTCCTTTAACCTTCCTTTAACCATGACAATGTGATTTTGGTACCAGTATTGACCTTCCAAACTGACCACTGAGCTTTGTTATGTTAATAATGTCAAACTCTATTCATTTGTCCCAGAAAATGAATAAATAGGCCCTGTTCATGCAGGGTGGTGTAGGGATTGTACAAGGCCCCTTTCTGACACTAAGAGGTCCACCTACTGTCATTTCAATGAATTACAAAGACAGCCTTGCAGCCTTTAATTTCATTCTTCTTTTCTTAAGACCCAGAAACTGGGGAGGAGTATCTGTTAAGAAGAGGAGAATGTGTGAATGTTTTACCAGGTCTGCTTAAAAAGGTATGTCAAGGCTTTTTGAGTAAGACTATCATGTATACAGTACATGTACAAGTCTGTTACTGAGAATGCTGCATTTTGCCTGACTTTAGAGATTACTTGAGGAAGAACTTATGTCTGTCACTTTTAGACAGAAAAAGAGTACTTTTTACACGATATAGGCCCTTTGCAGCTGGGGTCACATGACCAAATTTTTTCTAGGAAATTTTTATATTATGGGCTTTAACTTAAAGGGACACAGTCAGCTGGAGCACATGCGCATTAGATGCCATTTCATAGCTAATTTGCATATCACAGAGACGCGATCCATAATGTTTTTAACCAAATATGATAAAAATAGTATAATAGAATGAGCAAAAGCACACTCAAAAACAGGCTATTCAGTAAACGATTGAAAATCAAGCAAAACGCTGTGAAGATTGAAGCAGATTTCTAGATGTACTTTGATTTCAGGTTGAGGTGAACTTTTTTCAAAATGAAAAAACTAGTGTCCAGGTCAGCGCGGTCCCAAAGCTGACTGTGTCCTTTTAAAGAATGCCAGAAATGGAAAGAGCGTATCGAAAATACCAAAATGGACAAATTTGAGGTCCCTGGAATTAAAGAGTAAGTTCATACGACAGTTTGAATTTTTGGAAAATTTAGATAATTTGTATGTAAAATGTTGCAGGAGAGCAAGGTCTTGCTCTCCAGCAACTTTTTCCATACAAATCTTCTTATTCTTTTAAAAATTCGGACTGTCATAAAATCTCCTTCTTTAATGATGGGGGCCTCAAACTTGGCCATTTTGATATTTTCGACATACTTTTTCCATTTCTGGCATTCGTTACATTATAGCCCATAATTTTATGAAAAAATAGGTCACGTGATGGCTTAGCTGCAAAGGGCCTATTGTGTGGTTTTATACTGAGCCAAAATGAGAATTGTAGATTATACTTTCAATAAACATGTAGTTAACTTAATATTTGGCCTAACTTGGCTAATTCTTTCCTTAAGACTTGGCGCCTGCCAATTAGCCCCAGTGCATGGTCTGATTCAGCTGTAACTACTGTTAAACAGTTTTCAAAACTTGGGCTGCTAAAGGAATTTGTTATGTACCTCAGTCTTATTGATCTCTGAGGGATAAATTATTCTACCTTTCCTACTGCAAAGAATTCTACAGGCTAGTAATTCATGCTTACCTCTAATCCTATGTTGTAAAACACCCATTGAAAACAATAAATGCTAAATCTTAGTTTTGAGCCAATGATAGATAATTTACAAGTATTATAAATATTTCCAAGTGGAATGATAATCTTATCATTGTTTCTAGCTGTGTCCTTTCTCAGCCATTGAGGTAGAGGAAGAAGCATGGCTGAACAGAAAAGACAGATGTCTTCGTCTTCACAGTTATAACCTGACATGGTCCAAATATGCCTCCCTGGAAGAGTTCAGCACTTACAGAGCTTGCGGCAACAATCCAGACTGGTGTGTAGCTGAATATTTACAGCCAAGTAACTTGTTAATATGTAGGTATTTTAATAGCTACATATTAACAAGTTAAAAAATTTAAAAATCCTTTGTGACTAAGCAATTCAGTGCCTTTTCATTATCAAGCCAAGGAATGTAACTGTCTACAATAAACCCTGTTTTTTTGTGTAAGACTTTTATTAATAGATGGTTAATTCACTGTCACGCAATAAAAAATTAAGTCAAAAACCATCCAGTAGATGAAGTCAAGAAATTCCAATATTATGGATTGTGAACATAAATAGAGAAGTCCTTGATGTGTTATTCCAAACTTCAGATATTCATCAAAATATTGTACACAAACTTGTAGTTTAGACCAGTATGGAGCTGCCATATTGCTCTACCTGAATGGTGCACTATTAAGGTGAACGAAAAGGAGTGTAAACATCTGGAACTTACTTACTTACTGGGTACGGCAAGGAAAACGGCGAACAAAAAGATAGGGGAGAAGCGCGGGTAGAGAAAGTGAACCCCCAAACTAACTGAACGCCTGGAAGAGACTACTTATTTAGATGACTGATTATCTCTACTAAGCAAAAAAAAAAAAAAACAATTACAATCCTTATCTTTCTCTAGGACAAAATTTGAACAGCATGGTTCTATCAATGTTTATGGTGTTGGCTCGTTGATTGGTGGAATGATGGAAGCTTTTGGACAGACGTTTCTTCAACGTGGAGCTAAAAAGGTAGCTTTCCTCTAATTTTAAGCTATGATTTATTGTGAATAATTTTCATCTCATCAATCATTCTTACGTGATGAATTTTCGTTACTCCAACTCCTGCGCAATGTTCAGAAAGATACAGGTTCAAACTGCTGCATGTAAGTTCTCGTGAAATGAAAGAGGGTGTTACATGTACTCTTTTGGGCTTTATAATTGTTACAACGGCTCCTGCCAAGAGTAGCAGGAGCATATAAAATGCAGTCATGTCCAACAACAGTACTTCAAAAATTTTCTTTCAATTTCTAAGAACTTTTATAGATTTTTGATAAAACAGTGACATGAGGACATTTTGAAATGCAAACAAGCCACCCAACTGATCATGACCCTCCCCCCTCCCTCCTCTGCCCCTGCCCCAAGGGCTTCATTTAACTCTTTCATGCACTTTATAACAGTATAATGTTTTTTGGTCAGTTGATCTATTTGGTAATTGCTTCCTGATAATTTCCATCCTATTACCTCGCAGGGCTTCCACATTATGGAAGATCTCATAATGACTATGAGCGGAATATACACTGAAGCATAAAAGAATCAGCCTCAAACAAAATGCTTTCCCACTCAAGCTCTGCTCGTCTGTCGTGCTTGCCATTTGCTCACTCAATAAGTACTTCTCTCATCGATTGAAAGATTCTTTTTCAACGTTATGGACTATACATTTTCTTGTATATGAGCAAAATTCAACTGCCACACCCGGCTTAAATACACGAAAACAAACGTGCAGAATGTAGAGAGATGTTGAGGAAGATTCTTTAACAAATCCAATAACACTACAACAGAAGGGATGAAATGTCTGTTGCTTGAAAAGCCTTAATTTACGTCCTTTCTGAGAAAATAAAATGTAACACATGCATAACAAGAAGATAATAAAAAGAAATATTTTGCTTGGCCATACTGGTTTGCTGTTTCAGTTAACTGATCAACAAAATCGGAGACGGTATAAAGCCCCTAACGTCTCTCTGACAGACTGAAAAGAGTGGGTCGTGAAATACAAGCATCCAAACATATACAGTGGGATAACGTCTCCATTTTGAAATAGGGTTGTAAAAGTTATAAAAACAAATACACCAAACGGCAAAGAGTTAGGTCAAGAAACTGTTCCAGATGGTTAAAGTGGGTTGGTGAAAATTATAGACTCACATCGGTTAAGCAATGAGGTGGCAGTAAAGCTCAAATGATTATATATTTAAGTCGTAATATAGTTGAGTGATCGCAATCGAAGAATGTCTTCACAAATCGAGAACATTGGCGTAGTCTAACACTAACAGTAATCAGGGCTTAAAGCTGGCACAAAATAACCATTATGAAAATAAAAGGTGTCACTGTTACACCTGGTTAGTATTGTAGCTCTTTCCATACACCAAATCCAGGGATGAAATAATATATTCTGGATTGTTCAGTGTGACACCGTAGTGACCAAATTAGAGTGAACCGGTAATAAAGTACCTAGGTTTCTTCCTCTCCGCTACGCTGTTTTCTACATGTAGCTGTTGACTGCATGTCGGCTGCTTTAGCGAATAGAGGTTGTTTGCAACCGTAAGATATCTTGCAGCATACTAATGGTTTAATTTGATTCTTTCGTTTTGTTGTTGTTGTTGTTGTTGTTGTTGTTGTTGTTGGCAATCTTGTTAATTAGACAAAGACCAGCTTAGACTAATTCACACCCTGTTGGTCACGAGCAATTTAAGTAAAAAAGTGAAGCCTCTTAAACCCAATTGACAGGGTCATCGCAGCATTTTGTCAGCTCACAATAAGTCGTCGTGTTTCTCAATGAAACACCTTGGTAGAGAAAGACACACGGTGATGGAGAGCTTATTATGAGGCCCGGTACGACAGTGAAAAGCAAAGTAGTTGCAAACATAAAAGGTTTCCTTTACCAGCAAATAATGAGACTCGTATTTATTGATAATATGCTTTTTTAAATTGTATTATTTTTAGACACATTTTTGTTATATTTGTACTGCAATCTTAATCTTGCATTGTAAAGCGGTTTAGAATATTTTAAAATTTTAGCGCTATATAAATCTATTATTATTATTATTATTATTATTATCAGTATCAGTATCAGTTTCAGTTTCCGTTTCAGTAGCATTATCATTATCATCATTATCATTATCATTATTATTGATGATTGGCTAGCGTAAGGAGCGGTATCCTCTCTTGTCAGCGCTAGCTTTTGCTTGTTTAATAACATTAATGAATGAAGTATTAAGAGTAAATTCTGGGGGAAACGTATACTCGGAAAAAATCCGAGTCCCAGATGGGATTCGAACTCACGACCCTCCGTGATCTAGTCGGATGCTCTAACCACTGAGGTACTGCAGACTCTATGGTGAGCAAGGGTCAAATTCTGGGTAGTAGGTCAGTGGTTAGAGCATTCGACTAGATCACAGAGGGTCGTGGGGAATCCCATCTGAGACTCGGATTTTTTCCGAGTATACGTTTCTCCCAGAATTTACACTTAATATAATGTTGTTGTTTCTCCGTTAGAATGAAGTATTGTAGTAAGAATTTCCAGTACTGTTATTGAGAAAGAAGATCAGCCACAATTCGATGACTAGCTCTGACTACATCCAGCCAAGCAGATAGTGCAAGTGTTTCCGTTTAACCTTGATCTATAGTGAATATCGAATTTATCCTTTATTCGGTGGTTATATTTGTGCTTCTAACTTTAAACTGCCTGGGCTAATTAACGTTGTTAAGAAAATCAAATTACAGTTACAATTATTATGCCGCATGTTGAAACGAGGAGTTTGGAGACGGAAACAAAACCAATGAGGAATGCGCAACATATTGGAAACTTGCGTTTTAATGGTATTTCAGGCATTACTCATTTACTTAAGCTACGAAATAATTAACGCGTGGTTTTAGCTTTTCTTACAATTTTTGTATTTGATTCGCTAAATCTTACAAACTCATTTCAATTCTGAATAAAGGAAGCAAAATCTTGGATTAATACCGATGCCCATTTTTCGGTTATCGAATTAATTTAGAGCAAACAGCGAAAAAGTCACCAGTGTTCACTCTAGTAGCTACTGCATGAACCATGGTCATCGTTTCTAGGCAACACAGCCTGTTCCCTGCTCCACATCATCAATAAACTTCTGTACAGTTCCTTTCCCAGCTGAAGTGTTATAGTAACGCTTCCAATACCGGGCTTGAGAAAGAACATCAGATGGAATAGGAGCTCGAAACCTGACCAAGAATAGCCGAGCAGCCAGTCCAGAGTACAGCGGTTTTTCCAGGTCTTGCCATTGAGTTTTGGTCCAGTCGATGCCGAGTCTAGCTTTGATTTGGTCCCAGTACTTTTTCAATCTTTTCTGAATGACAGTTTCACGATAACCAATGCTGTCAACCTGTATGTATATATGAGAATGAATTAAGCTGCATAAGATAGTCAGTGCTGCACAGATAATTTAAAAAAACGTAACGTGTCTTGACCCTAAAACTGCAAATGGAACAAGAGATTTGGAATTCAACACTTCCAGTGTTAAATCTTTACCTGCCAAATTCCACCATAGTACCCCGACCTGTAGGTACCACGTGCCTGTCCGTATTTTGACTCGACCCAGGCTACACGGCAGAGAAACTTGTGATCGTTTGGAAATATTCCCAAATTATTGATCTTGTTCACGACTTCAGCAACAACAGCGTTTCCTTTCCCCTTTGGTGTGTATGGATCGGCACAAGCGTCACATTTCGAGACAAATTGAGCAGCAAGACCAACGAGCACCAATATCAGAAGCATGATCTAGAAAAGGAAAGATACAGTTTCTGTTAGCCTGTTCTTGTTGTTTATAGTATGTGGGAAGAGCGGAGCTGCATTCCCTCTGCCCCCGACCCAACTAGACCCCCTGTCACGTTCCAAAAAAAAAAAAAAAAAAAAATACTCATATATATTTACGTTAACGTCCGCTCACTTTCACTTTTTCCGTTGGACGCGTAGATTAAACAAATAAGTTCCCTCCCCGTTACAGATCTTTGCGCTAATTTAATATACCAGAATTTAATGAGGAAACGAATTACCGACAGCATTAAGGGTATTAATCAGTAATTTTTGAAATTTTGTTCCATTCTTAGTTTCTTTTAAGTCGCTACTTCACTTCATAGTTCAAACAAGGGATAAAACTTGATAAGACAACTGCCCCTGACCCGTATTTTTTTGTCTAGTATTTTATATAAAACTCACTTTACCCTCCTTTGTCGAAAAAAAAAAATTAAGATACACTGAAGATATGATAAAATAAAAGCCGATTATTGCCTTAAACCTGGTGGTCCGTTTTATTCAAGACATGTCAGCAGACAGTTTGCCATATCCGAAAAACGTAATCAGCTCCGGCGTTTCTGAAACTGACTTCCTCTTTAATAAGTGTCCGAGCTAGTATTTATACCGATAAATGTAATGATGATTAGAATAAAAATGTTGTTTAATACTTTTTCAGTTTCCAAATGAGAACTGCTATTGGCTTTCAGTTTCCACTGGTTGGACAGCACCTAAAATTGCAATAAAGCATTTGGAATTGTTGATTGATGAGCAAAGAGAAGCTTCGTGAAATATGAAGGTTATGCATCAGTTTCTTGCCAAGGTAAAAGCGACGTTATTAATATCTTCAAATTTAGGAAGTCATCTCTTCAAACCCAGCAAAATGGTGTATATTGCTCGCGTTTAGTTTACCTATGTTGGACTTTGTTATGAAACTTTGCTAATATCAATAATCTATCCTTTCTCGTGAAACTGTACTTGTGCAGGAAAGTATAAAAGGCACCGATTGTCTATTCAAGTATCAGTCCAAAAAAATATACTCATTCAATAATTAACGTAGAATAGTCATTATCAAGTACTTTCACCTAGAAACCGTTGCAGCAGTGCACAGAACCGGGCTTGTGAGAAAAATGCACAAAACTGGAAAAAATGTATACAATATTATTCCGGTCGCGAAGGGGTTAAATCCATGTTTATCGGGTTTAATTTATTATATGTCTTTTAGGCCTCGTCCACACTTCGCCCGGCCGGAGAAATGTAAATTAAAAACGGCGTTTTCACTCTGAAAACGCATCAAATGTATTCCTTTCCATTGCGCCAGAGAAATTTAGAAACGCAGCAATCACCGGTCATTTTGAATTTGTGTTTGAGGAGATTAAACTGGTGCAGGGAGATCACATGATTATCGTGACGTCAGCGTTTTCTAAAAGCTCCTTTTCAAAATGTCTTCCATCCACACTAAAACGCAAAGCCGTCGATTCAAATTCCTTCGCTTTGAAAAGCGTTTTCTAATGAAGCTCCGTTTTCATGACGAATTAGTGTGCTAACCGTAGAAATAAAGCTGCAAATTACAGTTTAACTGCTGCTTACTCAACTGAAATAAGTTAGTTTTGCTTCTTACCTATATTCCTCCTCTGTTAACCGAACTGAGCTTCTATGTATGTGTGAATGAAATAACAGAATCGCTTTTTGGTAACAACCTGACCATATTTAGATTATGTTGAGATCTCTGTGTGAAAAGCGATTGGTTAGTTTCAGATCAGGGATATTTTTTGTCAGTTTCAGAATGACACGTTGCTGAAACGGATCAGAATGGTTCGATTGTTTAGATCACAAGATATATCTCATAGCCTGATCATTTCAAATTTTTTGTTTTGTTTTGCCACATTATTGTTTCTAGAGTATGACTCGTGACACCATGTTTCAATTACCGTGAAACATTTGCCATTAAGAAGAAACACTATTTTGGGACCCGTATATTTCGTCTAAGAAACTACAGTACACCTATTTTATATATATAAAAAAATTGTTTAAGTTAATAAACACAATAGCTTTGGATTGATCGGCCGATCAATTATATAGGACTGCGGCTTTTGATATTAGTATTCTGTATGGTAGTGGTTTCTGAATTACCACACAGCATGTTAACTAGGTTCAATATACAATAACCCAATCTTTGTCTTCCGCATGTTATAATCATTGCATGCTGTGAATCGAACAGAATGACTCGCACTCTGAACTCACCTTTATTAGAAAATTAAACCCGCCACGTAGCGAGCCAAGATGTCGGCAAGTATGATCGTGTTGTTTGTGTGTGATTTAACTGAAATTTTCTTTTATTATTTACCATTAGCTTGTATATCGTAATTATAATATGCTAGAGCAGAGTTGTAAGGATATTTGGGCCGTTAAGGATACATTATTACACCAAGGTTCCCTAAGGGAGTGCCATATAAATAGGACGGGGGTGTTTGTCGTACCTTTTAGGGATTAAAAAGCGGTTTTGACACCTCTTGGGGTGTTCATCCTCAAAAGGTCAACAGAAGAAGCTTTTTCGGTTCTTCTTAGGGTATTGAGTCGACACAAATATGGCATCTAAAACAACTCATTATGCTGGATTCTTCTGGTACCTCTTAGGGGTGAAAACAATTTCAAGCCACGCCCACAAAACAGGATTTTGGTACCTCTTAGGGGTTCTTTTCATAATTTCTTACGTGCACCCCCGTCGTTTTTGTATGGGAGTCCCCCCCCCCCCGGGCAAGGCTTATTGCACAAGTGGTCATAAAAGGCTCTACTGTTGATTGGATAGATTAATATTCTGGTCGAAAGCTTTCACAATCTAGCTCTTGTTCTTTGACTGAAAACTGATGAAACATAAAACATTTTCTTCAAATTAATGTTTACTTAGTTTATGTTCTCGGTTGCATTTTACAATTTTCCTTAAAGCAAAAACCGTAGACTACACATTTAGACCTCTTAGCGGAAGAAATTAAAAGTATTATTGTCTAGTAATTTTAGAAATCTTGAATCTCACGACACATGACAAAACACTTGAAGTACGCATAACAGCTTCAATTCCTTTCTTAGGCAGCACAGCCTGTTGCCTGCTTCACATCATTAATAAACTTCTGCACAGTTCCTTTCCCAGCTGAAGTGTTGTAGTAAGTCTTCCAGTACAGAGCTTGAGAAGAAAGATCAGACGGAATAGGAGCAGGAATTCTGGCCAGGAACAACCGAGCAGCCAGTCCAGAGTACAGCGGTTTCTCCAAATCTTCCCATTGAGTCTTGGTCCAGTCGATGCCGAGTTTGACTTTAATTTTGTCCCAGTACTTCTTTAGTCCTTGCTGAAGAACAGTCTCACGATAACCAATGAGGTCAACCTGTATGAATATAGAATACATGTTGAATTAAGCTTAGTTAAGATACCGTAAATTTCTGAAAGTAACGACTCGGGCTCGTTACTTTCAGCCGGATCGTTACTTTCGGCGAGCAAAAAGCGTTATGTGAAGTTGGTACGACTGAGATCTTTGTTACGAAATAAAAGACAGAAATTCGCAAAAATTAACATTTTTGTAAGCATCAGATTAAATTCTTCGTTCCAGCTTAAAGGTATTTTGCTGCCACATGGTGGGCTCTTCCTGCCTCAACCGTGTTGTTACTGGCCGGCAGGAAAGTTAGTCAGAGACCGCAAACTGTTACTACTTCATGACGCAATGCTACGTTAGTTTGCTGTATCAATATCTCAGTGCATTGGACGAGTTTCCAATTGAAGTTTGAAGAAACGTTCCTTTTAATACGTACCTGCTGAAATGATACAGAGTTGCCAATTTTGATTTAAAGAAAAGTTTCTGTTACTTCATGAAAATTCTACGGTTGTGTTTTAACATGGCACATTGACGAAGCACGAATTAACATTCACGCTACGTAACATAAGCGATACCTTACCTTGTTGTCGAGTGCCATAAATCAAGTGATTGTATGTACGGTAACTTTCACCTGACTATTGATTGGAAAAATAAATATACCACTGAACCTTGGTCTCACTATTTTCGGTGATTGGGAGGGGGGTTGTGCTCGCTACTTTCGGGATTTATTAGCGGCCACAGATTTTTTGACGTTCACTTTCGGAAGTTTACAGTAGTCAGTTCTGCACCGTATAAAACAAAACATTACTTATGTTAAAATAAAACTGGAAATGGAACAAGATCGAGTTGTCCAGCGTTAAATCTTTACCTGCCAAATTCCACCATAGTACCCCGGCCTGTAGGTACCACGTGCCTGTCCGTATTTTGACTCGACCCAGGCTACGCGGCAGAGGAACTTGTGATCGCTTGGAAATATTCCCAAATTATTGATCATGTCCACGACTTCCGTAACAACAGCGTTTCCTTTCCCCTTTGGTGTGTATGGATCAGCACAAGCCACATTTTTGAAAAAAATCTGACCAACAAGACTGACGAACACCACGGTCAGAAGCATGATCTAGAAAAAGAAAGAAAATACTCTGCCAGCTATAGCGTGTGCGCATTGTCACGCAATAAAAAGTAAAATCAAAGACCATTTAGTGGATAAAGTCAAAAAATTCTGATATTGTAGACGATAAATAAAGAAGACAGTTCTCCAAGTTTAAGGTGTGTGCCTTGTCCCAAAGTTGAAATATTCGTCGAAATGTTCCGCGCAAAATTATAGAGACTAGTATGGAGCCGCCGTGTTGAAGGACCTCCTCCAATATGGCGGGCGGAAAATAGCGTGTTATTGTTGTTTGTAGCATATTCTAATACGGTCGAACTTTCACTAACGGCCACCTTTTTTTGTCCCTGCGGACGGTCCATTCATTTACCTATATTTTAACCTCTCTACGAGGGCCATCTATCCACAACAGTAATAGCCATTGAAACCCGAAAAGTAAAACTGTATCCTGTCTACTTTGATGTAGCGTTACGCTTGCATTACACTTGGCAGCGAATTTCATTTGATTTTAAACTAGATAATGCCGTTACAACGATCCCGAAACGTGATTCGATCTTGTCGGTGATTTTCTACGTTGTTATGAAACGTTGCTAACTGATGAGTCATCTTCCTGTTGTCTTACTTTTCTCGTGAAAATTATGTTGTGCGGAGGAGCATTGAAGACATCAACTGTGTTAGTCTCAACAGGTCAGTGGGAGTGGAGGTCAATGCCTTGTGCGGAAAACGGAAGCTATAACCAAGTACTATGGAATCGCCATTTCTCGAATTAATCCTCGATTTTTTGAACCTCCCGATAACTCGAAACACTCAACTGAAATAATGTAGTGTTTCCTCCTTACCTATTAATCCTGTGTTCGCAAGCCTCTTGAATAACAGCCCTAACGAATGAACTCGCTTCCTTTCCGCGAAACTGGTTATAAAATAACGTGATTACCATATTTAGTTTCATTTGAGAACCCTGGGTGTAAAGTGATTGGTTAGCTTCGAGTACGGCTGGAACGTGATCAGCGATACTTTCAATTTCGGGATGACGCGTTGCTAAAACGGATAAGACTGCAATTGGTTCCGTTTCAACGTTTGCATTTAGTCGATATATCTCGATGCAGTAGGCCATTTCGGAGTTGCCTTTTGCCTCTGTGCCAAATCCAGTCTACGTACGAAACCATTCATATGAAAATCCGCCCACAGGCTCATTTTCATGCAAATCAAAGACTCGTTTTGAAACAGAGACACAAGGAAACTCGGAAATGGCCTATTCTCATCAATCGCAATCAATTTAAATCAAATTAAAAGATACTGTATTTTGGTTTCCATATCATGATCCATGATACCATGTTTCAGTTTCCGTTAAAGGCCCACGTAACTGGCCTTTTTGAGCCGCCTTTGTGGGAAATTTATTGTCATGTAACCTCATCATTTTCAGTAAATTCAGAGTTATTTCATGTGATTTAACTTTTTCGTGGTCAGTAACACCAGTGATGACGTCATCAGGCCACGCTCATGGTCATGTGACTAAGTCCGAAGAAAAACGTAAAGGCTCCTGAGCATATTACTTTATCGGAATTTTCTTCGTTGATTTAACATTCTAATTCGAATCCTCATTTCGCTATGCTATGCATAGATTTTGTTTCATTTCTAAAAGGTCAGATTTTGAGAGAGATTAAAAAAAGTTGAAATTTGTTTTCAACCTTAGTTTAAATCGTAGATGGTCGAAAACAAGCTGGAGTTAATGAAAAACTGGAAGTGTCCCCGACATCGAAAGTTACACAGCAGCTCTTGCGCACTAGTTCACACGATCATTCTCGACTCCAAAGCAAAAAGGGTCTTGGGTAAAGCACGCACTTTAATAAGATCAAACGAAGCACACGAAGATAGTTTTTCTTTTCTTTTTTTTTATTTTGCGCTCATTTTTTTGCTTGTACTTTATTTTGCATTTTGTGAAACTCAACGAAAAAAATCTTAAATGTAAGCTATCGAATTCCGCTCTGAGGCGACACAAGTAACCGGAAGTGAAATTTCACTTCCTTAGCAGCGCGAGCGAACGGGTGCATAAATTGGTTTAAGAGGAAACACCGTTTAGGGAAAAAGTACGTAACAAACTAGAATATATCTATTGGCTAAAGAGATTATTTAATAAAAAGTCAATAAACACATGAGCTTTGGATTGACTGGTCGATTGATCGATACTTTGCATCAATTGTAACTGCGACTTTTAATATCGGTATTCTATGTAAATGTTTATCACGCATCAAGTAACATAGGTTCAATGTAAGACTTCCCAATCTTTGTCTTACACATATTCATACACATGTTTTGAAACCAACAGAATGATCTGAACTCTGAGATTAGGATTTTGGATTAACAATACAGTGAACCAAGATGGCTGCCAGAACTATTATTTTATCGTCTTTCGATACTGGACATTTGTTTTAGCCGTTACTTAAAAAAAATTTTCTTTTCTTTTTTTTGTTTTGTTTTGTTTATCTTGTTTTTTTGCAATTAACTTCTATGGTAAGATACCAGAGCAGCGTTAGCTAGCTAACGTTGAAAGCATATTTGAATCAGTCAAGGATATATATACCAAAGTTAACTGCTCCCGATAACTCGAACCAAAAGTCTTTACCTTCCCGGCCCTCAGTCGACCGATGTAATTTTACATCCGCTATCTCGAACTACCAGTTTTTCATACCATGAAATTTCCGTTCCCTTTGGTGGTGTGAAAAATCAGGATTCCACTGTAGAATCTTGGAAGCTTTGGCATCCGTAAAAAACATCAAACGGCTCCAGTTTTCTTTAAATGTTTTATAGCTTGTTTCTCTGTTGCTAAATTGTCTTTCAAGCAAAAACATTCGACTACATTAAAAGAGATCTCAGTTATGGAAAGAAACGTCCTAGCTAATAATTTTAAAAACCTTGTATCTCAAGACAAGTGAAAAAACGTTTGAGATACGGAGTTTTCTTTACGTGCCGGCATTATTTCTGGTCTTTCTAGGCAGCACAGCCTGTTGCCTGCTCCACATCATCAATAAACTTCTGTACAGTCCCTTTCCCAGCTGAAGTGTTATAGTAAGTCTTCCAGTACTGAGCTTGAGCAGGAAGGTCAGATGGAATAGGAGCAGAAATTCTGGCCAGGAACAACCGAGCAGCCAGTCCAGAGTACAGCGGTTTCTCCAAATCTTCCCATTGAGTCTTGGTCCAGTCGATGTCGAGTTTGGCTTTAATTTGGTCCCAGTACTTCTTCAGACCTTGCTGAATAACAGTCTCGCGATAACCAATTTTGTCAACCTACGTTTTGGAAGGAGATCATGTCATGCAAACTCACAGAATGACCGATCTATTATATTTATTGACAAAGCAAGATTCTGTCCACAAGAATTTGATATATGTAAGGAAAATGAAATACCGTTCTTGCTTGAAATCCGGGAAATACTAGACCTAAATTCTAAGGAAATGATTACCATAGATTCCGTTAAATATTAGATATAAGAATTTATTGCTACAGGTTTGTCAGAGATGCGTTCCTTAAATAATTAAAAAGACTAACTTTATGAATTATTTCTCATCCTGTCATAGTTAGATTTTGGTTACTTCTGATCTGAGAAGTTTGCAACTGATTTTAATGAACACGTTTGTAAAGATAAAGGCCAGAAAGATATATTATTGTAGGAGGTGCAAATAGAAAAAAGTCGAAAAAGCTCTACCTGCCAAATCCCTCCATGGTAACCACTCCGGTATGTCCCAGGGGCCTCTCCATATTTGCACTCAACCCAGGCCACACGGCAAAGAAACTTATGGTCATTTGCAAATATTCCCAAACTGTTGATCGTGTCTACGACTTCTTTGACAACGGTTGCTCCTTTCCCTTTCGGTGTATAAGGTGAAGTGGCCATGCTTTTCCGGGAAATCTAAGCGGTAACACATCTATGAGAATTATGATTTGAGAATAGAATCTTTGGAGATTCAATAGGGCACAATACAATTTTGTTTTCATAATGACAACAATAGCTAATAATACTGAGGGTTGGCAGCTGCTTTTCTGGCCCTGCGTTGGGACTTTCTCTTTCGAGTCTATTAGCTTATATTTGTTTCTATGAGAAAAGCGGAAGTTCCCCTTCGAACAAACTTCAGATATCCCAAGATCGATGCAAACACACAATGCGGTGGATCAAACCAGTGGAGTTAAAGCCGAGAAATACAGATCATAAGTTAACAAGTTGACTACTATACAAATACTCACACTAGAATTATTTCTCTGGATTGAAGGTAGACCATAACAAGTACTGAAATAGGCCATTTCCGAGTTGTCTTTTGCCCGTCAAAACGGTTCACTTTCATGCCAATCAAACTCATTTTCCTATGAAAGATTTAGCACGAGGACTAGTTTTGTAACGGAGGCTCAAGGTAATTCGGAAATGGCCTATTCTTTGTTTTCATTTAGGCAAGCATGTGAACGCGTGACAATCCACCATGGTTATCATCCTGATTCAGTTTCCAGCACATGATAACAAACAAATTCTGCTTAATTCTGCTCAGTAACGGAGTTAATCAAATGGATAATATGATCGAATTATTTCTTACCTTCTCTTGCTTGATAAAGTTACCACCGTGACAGCTGGAAAAAATGAACTCGTGTCGGAAGGGGCTTTAGCGGAGAGGTGAATAATAGCTTGTTGAAGCGGAAAGGTAAATAATATCTTGTTGAAGCGGAAAGGTAAATAATATCTTTTTGCGATTGGCTAGTATATTAGGTTGACGTAACATGACCGACCGCGTGACGTACAATAATTGAGTTTTCAGTTTCGGAATGACATCACCTTAAAACGGAAGACTCACTTCACATAAATGGATAGATAAACAGATATACTAAGAAATGCGAATCATAAAGGGACACAGTATGTCTAGATGTAACGTTTCTGCAGGAAATTGTTTTTAGAAAAACGAAATCATATGTGCGAGAGCAAAAAGCAAGCAGAAAAGAATGACTGGCCAACAAACGAGAAGTTTCGAGGACAAGTCATACACTCTGGTTGAACTTAATTGGCGTCAAAGCTGGATCCTCAATAAAATAAAAGAACCCAACGCACATTTTCCAACAAAATCTTACCGAGTGTTTACTAAGGGATGTCGTGCCCAACAGGCCTTGACCGTGTGAGTATGATTGAATAAAATGTTTGACTATTTCTAGGAAATGCTCGGCACGGCTTTATAATGGAAGACGTAATGCCTAAGTCTTTCAAATCATATACCAGCTTCAAGTTTATTCTGTGCCGTCCTCTTGGAAACAAATAATGAACATTCAATGAAAGGCAAACACCATAGCGGCCATCGCACGTTTTCCCGCGTTTCAATGAAATTTGAAGAGTTTTCCGGAATGATCACGCGCATGCGCGACATTATTCACCGGAAGCCCATTTACACCCTTAAGAGACCTCATTTTCTCTTGACACCCTCCAGTGGGTCGGGAAAAACCTACCTAATGAAAGTACTTATCAGTACATTGAGAGTTTTTTTGATCAGCTAGTAAAAACCGAGGCTATCCTTAGATATTTTGAGGACAATGAATTTATTGGGACAATTCTGAGTCCTCCGCACACACAAATAAAATTTCTACCACCTTTCAACAACATAGGTCGGCCATTTATCAATTGGTCAAGGAATTTTTCAATGATCCTATTTGGCCCTGAGTACTCGAACGGCAAATGATACGAAAGCGCTACACTGCAAGGAAATTACCTCACAAAACTGGCGAGTTTCGCGTAACAAATGCTCAGTGTTTTGAACAATGATGCGACAGGAAATTTGTTGGTGCGTTATAACGTGTAGGAATGGTCCAGATGAGAGGCATTTTGTAACCATTTTTTGCTAGTGTCGCAAAATACGAAATTCATTTGTGAATTTCCAAAAAGGAAAAACTGAAATTTTATCATTAGCGGAATAAAACGAAGAGGTGTCTAGCTTTATGAGAGTTGTTACCAAAAAAAGTTAAAATGCTCTCATGAAAAATATTCACCTGCCAATTAGGTAACGAAAGAAGATCGTTGACGGGTAGGGGATCAAGTACAACCAATGGTATTGAGCAGCAGATATGCAGTTTGTAGGTCATCAATGGATTCGACGTGAATATTCAATGATCGTATGAACACACTAACAGTCAGAATAGCTCAGAGCGTAAGAATTCGTGTACGCGGAATATCCATTAACGACCGTTACATTATTTACACTCTCCTTGTCGAGGTCAAAATGGGAATTCTTCTAACTTTGCATCGCATTTAGTTTGAGGCAAACGGAGACGCTGTCGATCCTTAGTTTTTGATTCTCGACATTTTCTTTACCGATGAACGAGATAAAGCCTATTTATGGCTATCGTCGCAAGGAAAAAAAAAAAAATCATATGTACAATCGCGTTTGAGCTAATGCTGGAGCTGTTGCTGAAAATTACAATATTGTAAGGAGAATTTTAACAATGCCGGATCATTGTTGAAACTTAAGGGGTCAAATACTTCCGCGCTGTCGGCCAATAACTGGTTACAGATGCTATTTACCCGCGAGGCTTTTATCTTCCATTTCTTGTGATATCAATTCATTGACTAACGTCACCCAGTGAAGACCACATCGTCTGGAAGTTGCTCAAGGCAAGTTAGTTCTTATAGACTACTATAAGTTTTAGACATTACTTTAAAGTTACGTTTGTGTCAAGGAAGAATGAGACTTCATTCTAACCCTTATTCTATGTTCTTAGCGGATCCCTACTCATGTGAACGTGGGATGTTAATGAAAGAAAGGGAAAATGCGGCCCAAAGAACTAGTGATTGCTAGCGAATAATTCGAAAGTACAAATGTTATAGCCCCAGTTAAGTCACCAGATCGTAAAATCTATTTAACGAACCTTAAACAGTCACTTTTTGCGGTAACCGCACAGACAGATTTTAAACCCAAATACATTCTATTATTATATTTATTATTATTTACTATTTATTACTATTATTATGATTTGTTTTTCAGTATTTTTAATTTTGAGAGCCACAAAAGTGTGTCTTACATTTTTTCTTAGCCTAGTAAAATTGCTTTTAAGTATTTTTTTTAACCTTTGACAGTCTCTCGCTACCTTGCTTCTTGTATCTAACAGTGTTTCGTAAGGACACGTCAGTTGTATCAGAGTTACAATGAGAGCTATCGTGCCCTTGATGTTACTTTGCTCTTTTGTCATGAAAGGTAAGAATGAATGAATGAATGAATGAATGAATGAATGTATGAATGAATGAATGAATGAATGAATGAATGACTTAATTAAAGTGTCAATAGTATTTAGCTTAAAAAAACTAACTGCGGACACACAAATCATATCAAACTCAGTGTTAACAAAAGGTTATATCAAGTTCCGGTGGTCACGCCCCCACTAATGTCTGACTCAAAGTCATGCAAAAACACGCACAATTTAACTCAAAAACGTGTGGATGGGGACAATTTGTACCTTTGAATTAAAAAAAACAGAACATTCAAGCTGCATCAGAAGATGGTTTCAAATATCATAGCGATAAATTTTAATGGGGCAAAATCGAATTTTTGAAATTGAATTACGCAATGTTTATAGAAGATTTCGAGCTCCTGTCACGGTTGGCGCAAAAGAATGAGCCCGCGCACTTTGCACATGTTCTGATCACATTTGTACCGCAAAATTCGAATAAAGCGAAAAATTTCCTTTATTTTGGTATATAATATACGTTCATCCCATTTGACTCCCAGAAAATGATCTAAGACCTGGTTTGAATTAATTCGATACACAGTCTTTCCTCGTTCTTTCCGTGATTTCCCGGCTGATGCAAGCCCACCATCAAATACATCCTGATCAATTCTAATTCCAGTGCGAGCTGCTGGATCGTCCTTTCGGCCAGAATACAACTTTCTTTTTATTTCACGATATAGCTCTGCGTGAAATAATTCCGCACGGTCGTCAAAAGAAGGAGCAGAAGGAATAAAAAGAGGTTCCATCCGCTGGAAAAGAATGTCATCTTTAATCCTTATCTTTCATTTTTGTCATTAGTACCGCACACTATAACCAAGACAATGAACCCGCTTTCCGATCTTGTCCACGTCTGTTACAAACACAGGATAAAGTTTACGGTCTGCTTTTACTCGCAACGTCTTCCTTTGGGGTGATAACTCATGGAAAACCTCGCCTATGTATCGTTCTGGTGCATTGGATTCTCTCTTCACTCTCCCTGCCGCCATGTTTACGTATTGTTTACGTATGGAAATTATTCCCCAGTTCCATGGATAAACTAATGCGCAAGCGCAATACAGACAAACAATGCCCGCGCTAGCCTGGACGCCAATTACAGCAAATGTTCATGTTCGTGGGCAATAAGTTTGATGTGACCACCGTAACCTATTCATTTGGTTTTTGAAAACCACCAATGTATTATTTTACGACTGTTGCTAAATTGAACAAACATAATCTCAAATACCACCGTAAGCCGTATTCTGCTTAGAAATTTGACGTAATGAATATGAGGAAAACAAATAGTTGTTATTGGTGCCAAACAGGTACAATCCAGAGATGCAGTATCTCCTCCAGGCTTCACCTCGTAATCGCGTGTCTTGTCCGTCTGAAAGGTTACTAAAATTCCACAAACACAGCATTTGGTATTTTTCGGTAGTTAAGACAGAAAGCTACCTCCAAATGCTCTAACCAATTTCTTTCTTGTCTATGGTCTCCCTTAAAGCTTGTGGATCACCTGTCGACGAAGTGCGTGGAGGATGGATACAGAAAAGGAATACTGCCGAGGGGAGTTCACAAGAGACAGGTTAATATTGATTTCACCACCTTTGATTTCGCTTCTTTCTAATGACATCAGAAAATAATAAATCAAATAAATTGAAAAGACCTATAACTTCACTAATACTGCAATAGTACTAAAGAAGGCGTGAAAAATCACAGTTAAAAGAATAATTTTTCCTCCAATTGAAAATGTTAGTAAGCCTTTACCCCAGAAAACCTAACGACTCCATGACAACATTAAGACAGCAGTTTTCATATCTCTAAGGCATTAATCACGGGCTTAACGAACAGGGTGAAAGTACCTCTCTGTGAAAGTCTTCTTATGTGCCAATCCTTCAGTGATTAGATACTTTCTTTAAATATAGCACCACTTGACAGCTCTAATGAGAGTGAATCTGGTGATGCAAAGCTATTTCAAGATGCCCCAGAAGATGAAGAGGAGAGCGTGAACGACTCAGAAGCGTCCTCTGAGGTGAATTCATCAGCTGATGATCACGACTCAGCCGACAATGCCGCGGAGACTGACAATGATGACGATAACGAAGATGGTAAAGATGAAAAAGACGACGAGAACTAATTCAACTTTACTATGTTTCTTTGTTGCTTTTCCAAAATTCGATAGATATTGAAAGTAGAATGAACACAGTTAGTTTGGATAATTTGGAACTTATCTTATTTATTATGTCCGTGTGATTGTAATTGTTGATCATTTCTGATTTGTTTATTGTTCACCGTGCGGTGTCCGTACTGCTGGGGAGAGTTCTACAGACCTCTGAGGAAAGAAATGTGCTGTGCTGACTGGCAAGTGAGACGCTTAGTTGATAATCAACTTACTAACCACCGTAACCGAATAAAGGAAGAGGTGACGCTCCAAACGTCAGCCCTTCGTCGAATCTGAATGTGGCCTCTTTCACCTATGCGTAAAGGCGGCAAAATACGAGATACAAAAACCCTCAACTTGCTGCGCAACATGAGCAAATTTTTTGCGTGACAAGTTGTGAGTCTAATGAAAAACAAGCAACAAAGCCACAATTTGTTGCTCAAAGTAGACCCGCGCTCTACTTTTCGCAACAACTTTCTACAACCCGCAACACATGTTTTGTTGCGCGACAAGTTGATCACGCAAGGTGAAAAACGCGAAACATCGACCCAAAACTTGCAACGAAACAATATTGCGCGACAAGTTGAGGGTTCGTCTATCTCGTATTTCGCCGCCTTAAGCACAAGCAGAATCAGAATGAGAATCTTGTTGGGAGTTATCAGGTACAAAGAAGTTATTTGCGCGGCTACGGTATCAAATGTACGAGGAAAAAAAATGCAACTCAAAATGATATTCAGTTTATTTAACACTCGATCAGATAATTCCACTCGCAGGTACTTGATAAACTTACATTCCTCAAGACAAAAAGAAGAATGCTGTTTGAGCTTTCTTCTGTAGCACAGTTCAGTTAAGCCGAGCTAGTTTTCACATTCATATCCCTGAGAATCTGCAATATTTCGTTGAGAGAAGTACTAATGTTGTCAATCTTTTTCTCCTGTTTTTCGATGGTGTCATCAGTTTTTTTCTTGCCATCTACGACTTCCCCAATTCTTTGGTTTAAGTTCTGGAATTCAACATCGTTGGCTACTTTCAGCTTCGCAAATGAGTCTGCTTCTCTTGCTAGAACATCGCCGGAAGTCCTCTTGTCATTCCTTCCAGAACATACCTGTCAAAAGAATGTTTGAGAGTTGAATTGTGATCACAGTGCGTAAACATAGCACACATTTACTATAAATTAAAACACCCCCACCCCTCTCCATTCCATGCAAGCCCTTCTCAAAATTAGGAGAAGAAAACATCACTCCACTTACCCAGCCCAAGAGGAACGTAGAAAAGTTAGCTTTCGCCGTTCTTAGACCATGTACAGTCAAACCACTCGTAACCAACATCCACAGTACGTAATCTTTTAAATTACGGACACCTCACTTCGTCTTACATGAGACAAAACCAGCGCTCATATCTCTAAATCTACGACAGTTTACAGTACGGACGCTTGAAAACTTGCGTAATAAGGACACCGAGCTCGGCTCCTTTGGCTACGCTCGTGTTTTAAAAAAGAGCAACAATGTATGGCAGTATTTTACTTGGAAACTATTTTCAAAAAGAGTTCTTACCTTGGCTAGAACTCGAACGCCTTTATGACCCATTCCTATAAAGGGAAAGAGCTCTCGCTTTCCTTTTTCGTATCTCATGAAGGCCTCATAAATTATTTCCCCATTCAAGATGAAAACAACTGGAACTTTGCCATGTTCGAATTTGCCATACTCGACAGAACAAATAATCGAATCACCCTGGAAGGCCATTTTACCTACAAAAGAATTAAAATTGAACACTCCTTGAGGGGACGGTTTTTTCACAAATGGATGTATTCCTCTTTGGTCTGGGTTAAAAAATGAAGCTATAAAGACAGACACCAAATCGGCATGTCTGGTTCTGGTGATCCCACGAGATAACTTAAGTCAGGTTTCAATTACAAATTTTAAATCCAGTTTGTGTGCTTCAGAACCACAAGTGAAACCTTAAGGTGAAACACGGTGAAACAAGGGTATAAGCAAGGCTAATTAACAAGTCACAAACTATCGTAAGGATTGCATTTGGCTAAAATAGCATTTGCAGATAGTAGTCCAAAACCTGCACCTCGAAACTATTTAACAAAGTACGTTAAAAGATATTACCTTCCACCAACTGAGCAACTCCGATCAGTCTCTTTTCACAGGAATTACGAATGAGACCATCGCTGGCTTGATAGCCGATAGTGTCATCTGATTCACCAGCTGCTTCGTGTAAGTTGTGTTTCGCTCGTACAACGCCAACAACCAACTCTCGCTTCTTGCCATTGTCCTTAATCAGAACCTGGCAACAGCAAAAAACATAACGTCGTAAAGTATTATGAAGGAGTCAGATACGATAGAAAGTTAGAAAAATATATTTAGAGTAGATGAGCTGAAAATACATTCGGTTGAGAAGTAGAGAAACCTTATGGTAAAGTTCAAGTTTTTGCAGACCCTTGTAACACCTCTAGGGAACCCACGCTTGTCCCTCAAGGATAAAAGCGTATTGCTTTACTCACCTCAAGCTTTGGGAAGCTTTCAGAGAAAGGCTGTTTATATCTTGCACCATGGAAATCTTTTGCTTCAAACTTGCAGGTTTTGCAGAGGTCGCGACCAACATAGGCAAGTAAGCAGCCGTCGATCTGCATTCCGGCACTGAACCAAGCCTACAAGGTTTCAAGGAAAAGAATTTTTTTTGTGCCGCACATTTAATTTTGGAAATAGTATTGTTATCATATCAACAACGGCAGCTGGTTAACTGGGACGTTTGTAACTGATTAGCATAACAAATTACAATTGAAAATAGGGCATGAACTATTCTGGCTTGAAAAAAATGAGCAATAAGTATTTCCTCATTACTTAGCTTCTCTTTTCTCAATTTTTTATGTTATTATTATCTCATTCCAGGCTTTTTCTTTTAACATAATCTAGTTCCGTGGAAAGTACATCAATCAATTTTTTAACTGTAAGCAAATAGCAATGCCAAGCGTCACAAGACTTCTGAAGAATCAGTCACGTGCATGTAACAATTTCAGTTATATACCCAGTCCACTTACATTTGGACCTGTAGTGGCAAAATCGGCAGTGTTGGTCTGATTAGAGAACACGATGATTTCACAAATGTCAGATATCCTTTGGTGTAACGTTTGAAACTGAACGTCATTATATTCTTTCAGCTTTGCAACTGCCAGGGATGCATCAGCACGGTCGTCTGTGTCATTCGTACCAGAACAAACCTAATGAATTTTAAGAACGATTGAGAATTCAAACAGATTGAGGAGATAATTGGTGCATTTTATTAATTGCAGCATATGTAGGTCAAATACTTTACTGAATTATATAAGACTGTTCGTAGCCTTTGTTTTGTTTTTGGTTTTTAACTGAGAGGCTGTGTAGGTATGTTTTTTTTTTTTTCAACGAAATGAACAAGATTCGTTGTCCCTTCTATGTACATGTATGCTTCTTCTAATTCTTCTCTACTTGTTAAAGTCAAGATTTTGAACTCAGAGTAGCTGTCGACCCACACTTTTTCTATTCCATCCCCCCAAACCACCACCATTCATGTTATCTTGGGTTTATCAAAGCGCTTCTGAGGTTAGCATTTTCACGACCACTCTGTCAGTAACCATGGTTACTTGTAACACCTTGGTGCACTACGGTATACGCGAAACTACTCTTTCCATGATTATTTCAGTGTAGTTCAAAAAAATATGCAATATATTGTTCTCACCTTGGCAAGAACACGAATGCCTTTATGACACATTCCAAAGAAGGGATAAAGCTCTCTCTTTCCTTCCTCATATTTCATCAACGTCTTATAAATCTCAGTTCCATTTAAGTTGAAAATAATTGGAACTCGGCTATCTTCATCGATTTGGTTAAACTCGACAAGACAAACAATCAAATCGCCTCGATACGCCATTTTTTCTGCAATAACGTTAAGAAAGTTAAGTCAGTAAAGCTGTCATGAGAAAGAAAAAACTAGCAATATTTAAGAGCAAATGTCCACAAGAATCAAAAAATAGTTCGGTAAGGCTTGAAAAATAGAATTTGCCCTACTGTTGCATAAAAGTAGGCCTTAGTAAAAGTAAAAACGCTATGTAGTTTTCTTCTTCAAATATCTTGGTATTTCTGAGAAAAAGAACATTACCGTTTTCACGTCCAGACATCAAACTAAGGAGTTCTAAGTGGGCTGAAAATTGGCCATTTTCATTCGATTCGCATTTCGCAACTATTGAGCACAGAAAAGTTGCAATACAACCAGCTTATAGACCCTTTGCACGATCCGGTCACATGGTACGGAATTAATTACGCTGGAACGCAAGTTACGCAGTGGGACTTCCAAAACAAAGGAACTCGTACGAGTCCAGCCCGACTTTCCTTTGTTTTGGAAGTCCCACTGCGTAACTTGCGTCCCAGCGTAATTAATTCCGTACCATGTGACCGGATCGTGCAAAGGGCCTATTGCAGAACTATTCCGTGTCCAAAAAAGCCCAGTCTCAAGAATGTTGGATTTGTCTAACTATTTAGTGGTAAACAAAACCAAAGTGTTCTCCAACGATGAGTTCGTCAGTCGGTGAAAACAATTGTCATTTTGACCATGCGCCATGTCTCGGAATTCCAAAAGATTTTAGATTCTAACTATACTAGGATAGGTCTCTCAATATATGTAAAGTTTAGTTTGGGCAAATGATTAGGCACTCGTCAAAACATTATTCAAATCATACCCCCAAAAAATAAAATCACGCCAGCAGTCGAATGCGTGACCAAAAGAACTACCATTGCTTTTGTCATTACATCACTTCAATTCGAAATATCACAGGAATGACTTAAGCATAAACCAACATATATATGTTTACCTTAGCTGGGTTATCATGTCTTGACTGTCAAACAACATGATAATGCTTTTGGTCACGCACTCGGAAGCTGCTGGCGTGATTTTGTGTCTTTTGTGAACGATGTTGAATATTTTTTTTGACGAGTGCCTAATCATTTGTCCAAACTGAACTTTACATATACTGAAAGACCTATCCTAGTATAGTTAGAATCTAAAATCTTTTGGATTTCCGAGCTATGGCACATGGTCAAAACGCCAATTCTTTTCACCGACTGACGAACTCAATTTTGGAGAACACTCTGGTTTTGTTTACCGCTAAATAATTAGATTAACCCAATATTCTTGAAATCGTCCTTTTTTAGACAAGGAATAGTTTTGCAATAAGCTGGTTGTATTACAACTTCTCTGCGCTCAATAGTTGCGAAATGCGAATCGAATGAAAATGGTCGATTTTCAGCCCAGTTGAGACTCGCTAAATTGCAGGAAATTAAGTCTGAGAGTTAAATCGTAAATGTCGCTTTTCCCGGAAAGACAAAACTATTTCAAGGAAAAAACTACAGCCTGTTTTGCACCCTTGCTAGGGGCTAGCTATATGCAAAAGACCAGCGAATTTGACTTTTCTAGCCTTCCCTTGCCTTGATTTTGTTTGATGTTTGTGGGCATTGCTCTTAATGACAAAAAACAGTTAAAGAAAATAAATACACGGAAGCTCCTAACTGATCTTATAAAGCAAGCAAATAGTACAGAACGTGAATTTTTTATCGTGTTAATGTGTCCGGCTTAACTAAACACAACCTATCGTCCTTACCCAAGTCCACATGACAAATAATGTAGTTTGGGCGATTAATTCAGATGCATGGACGAGTAGGAGTTCACCAACTTGCTTTTTCAATGTATAATAGCGGAGCTCCTGAGCGCCAAAGACGAACGAGCGGAGCTCTATACCTCAGAAAATTTGGTAACCCATCGATCTAAGAAGTTTTGCTGTCCGTACGTTGTACGTCCGTGCGCCAAGCCTCATACCTTGAGAAATGAGAGTAGCACCATTACCATAGATACTTCTTTGATATTGGACATCCATGTTATGATTAATTGACAGCTGTCAAAACAAGGTATCCGCTGACTCAGTATCACGTGACCAAATCGTGGGCAATTAGGAGCTCCGCTTTTACGCTTGGTTAAATCTATATATTATAACTTTGTCTTGGTTGCATGTTTATGCGGAATCACTTAAAAGCCATTACCTGACGTTTATTTAGAAGAAGCTGTTAGAAGGAAAGGAAAAAGTTATGATTCAAAAGAAGTTTCCATGCTGAAGAGGCAATTTGAAGGCTAAAGAGAACGGTTTTAGGTACTATAACATTCCAATTTCGCCACCGTTGCGATTAACAACTCTGAAATAAAACTGCTACCTTCCACTGGTTGAGCACTTTTTGTATCTTTACTTTCACAAGCGTTAAGGAGATGCCCGTCTGATGTATAATAACCAATAGTGTCATTAGATTCGCCAGCAGACTTGTGTACGTTGTGGTTTTCCCTTACCACCCCGACAACCAGCTCTCGCTTCCCTCCATCTTCCTGTATCAAAACCTTGCAGAAAAAAGCCTTTAGTTAGCTTTATATTGAATAGAGAGTGCAGCAAGTGAATGTCTTTTACACTTCGCTTTTCTAGATGCCTATAAACGTCGTACTACAAATTGATGTTTGACGTTTAAAAAACTGAAAAACATGTAAACATCAAACATCAATTTTTATCCTCTTGCCGGGTTAGTTAACGGAAATCTGAAATGACAAGTGAAGTAAGGTAAACTCTTTACAGGAAAAATAAATGCGGCACACGCAGGCAATTTTTTCTGTTATAATTATTATATAAGTACCGTAAATTTCTTCGACAGTTTCTCTTTAATTAATTAATCATGCACAAATATTGCTGTAGCTTGAAATATTGCTTTAGCTTGGAAGACCGCGCAAAAGTATGACCACTACATATTTATCCTGTACGTACATACACGACACTCTGTATTTTCTGAATATACTTGACTTATTGACTTGGCAGTTAGAATGATGAGAAATATAACATATGTTTTTCAAAATTACCTCAAGTTTAGGGAATTTTTCAGAGAAAGGCAGTTTACATCTAGCTCCATGGAAATCCTGTGCCTCCAACTTGCAGGCTTTGCAAAGGTCTTGACCAACGTAGGTAAATAAACAGCCTTCAATTTGTATTCCACGACTGAACCATGCCTAGAGGAATAACCATCTGTTAAGGCTCGACGAGGCTTAATATATGATTTGTTGAGCGATCGATCGATTGATCAGTTTATTTTGAGTAAATCAACGACGGAAAGATTCGTTCTGAAAAGTCTGGAAGAGTACTTTCTACTAAACCCATTTTTAGTTTTAAAAGTAAGATTGTTATTTATTCTCCTAATGAGTTAAAAAAATTTTCACAGACAAAATTCTTTTCCCACACTGATAACTTACTATGATACTAAGTGGAGTTGGAGTTAAATTAAGGTACCATTCATAGTCTCGAGGCAATTTCGATACTCTATATGAATGTCTAGAGCGGTTTTCATTTGAGTTCCAAAAAGAACTTGGTTTTGCATCACCTACGCCAAAAGATTGGCTTAAAAACTCGCGCCACTTTTTCATCCAATCAGAAGTAAAACCAAAACCAATTGTGACTCACTGGCACTCTCACTCGATCATACTTACATCCGGGCCAACAGGGGCCACCTTCGTCGTGTGCGATTGATTGGAAAACACTTTCCGAGCAATTTGATTGCACATTTCACGGTTCCTGCGTGTCTCAGTTAGCATGCTACTGATCTTGCTTTCATCTTCACAGGAAAAGTCACAAAGAAATGTGTTCAGTATACAAAAGTTTTAAAAATGTGCCTAAATTTTGGTCTATATTGTACTGCACGTCCCATTCATAAACAAATTGTGCTGAAGTGTAAACAAAGGGCCTTGAAGATATAATAATAGGAAAAAGGGAGCTTAAAGCTACAGGTATATAATAACAATAATATTTAAAGATAACGTATTTGTTACCTGTTAAAGGGAACGAAGATCCATGCGTGGCAAAATAAGCAGCTTTCAGTTTATCAAGAATACTATCCAAATTACTATCCTAAGAGGAAGAAATGAAAAAAAAAAAAAAAAAAAAAAAAAAGAATCATTTAGCATACGTATCATAAATAGTCTACTGATGACATTTCTTTTCACAGCTAATTCTAAATTGCAAACAAGAATTAAACGAGCTATGCTGGACAGTGGCACATCTTGAAAATTTTAGCCGTAGCCATATTTGCTTTTTGCTCAATTTTCAAGTTATTGACAATTCTTTGGCGGTGTTTCATAGCCCCCTCAAGAAAGTGTCCATTGTTAAATACATATTTTGTCAAAGAATACTAATTTGCATTAATAGCCAGCCAGGAAATGCGTATTCACATCGTTTATCTGGTATAATAAGTATGTACGTTTTCAACTTTAAAACACTTCAACAGACTGATTAAGAACTGGCTAATTAGCCTACGTTAACCTCATCTCGTTGTTGACCAACAGGCGATAATTCTCGTTGCAACATTTTCGGAGTGCTTGCGAGTGTTCGCACTGTTTTCTTTTGGAAACACTACTAGACGGACAAAAATCTCTGAAAACGGAATTCGTATTCGTTCCTCGAGAAAATTACATGTTATTTGGAGAATTTAACTAATCCTGATTATAAAGCTGCGATTGACCAACATCCTTTCTAGGAAAATTGCATTTAAATCTACAGAAACCGGAATAAGCTATCGGCGTCTACGGGACCCTTTGACCCGATGCCATCAGACCTTACCATACCTTCTCTGCACTGGCTGGCTCCTCCCCAGATGTCTTTCCGGGGTCAGGTATTGGACTGTACCAATTTCGAGAGACATATATTCGTCGACAGGAATTGATGCATTGAATTAACAATATTCCAAGTTGGGATAACAAGTTCAGTGGAACGGGAATAGGATGGTAGTTGCTGAACGTTCTAATAATGATAGCCTTTCTGAAGGACCACTCCATCAGCGAGTTGCTCTGCAATACATTGAATATTCAGTGCGTGTAAACTGTCTGTATTCTCATTCATCAAGAATATTCCAAAACATAAAGAAATTGTAGCTGGCAGAAATCATCACTGATGTTCGCAAAAATATTGAGTTGTCATAAGTATCGTGCCACCATGAAAGACCTATCCATTTATTCGTTTAATTTAATGGTCATAATACCATTGGTAACAAATGAGGTTTATTAAATCTATTCGACATTTAATGCTATTTGGCCATTCGTTTTTTCCTTTAATACTTAAAGGTGATAAAACAGACAAAGCAACGTCTATTTTTATTATCCCGTTTTGGACCTGTGTGGTTGTCAGTCGATTCATAGACAAATTCGGCTAACTCACGCGCGGGTATCACGTGACTTGAATTGGGTACAACAACAACCAAAACAAGTGCGTACGTATTGAAATTTAGAGATAAATAAGCCACGATTCCGCGGTTTTGTTGCACCGGAGACTGTCAGAACAGCTCCGCTAACTGAAAAAATCTGCCGTTTTACGGGTTTCCGTTAAATTTTAAAAGTCTTCTGTCTGTTTGGATCGTGAAAATGAAAAGAGATCCACGATATTTCAACGTTAGCACTGCAGCGAATACTTTACATTAGAAGATTTTATTAATCCTTACTCTAGTAAAAATCGATTGAAGGCCGATGCAGTTCCTTTTTTCGTGGGATAAAGATAAGCGGGAGAAGTCCAAGCGGTGAAGAGGTACGCTTCAGAAAAGATGAATCAAAGCAGAAAACAAAACGAAGCAACAGATTCGGCAGCATTTGAAGGAGAATGTGTCACGTTGGTCTCGACTAGGGCTGGCGAAGAAATTATTTCTCGAAAGGCACAAACATCTTGAGGATGAAATCTGTAGTTAATTAGGTGAACATCTTAGAATTCCCTGGTTACATAATTTTTTTGTATCCTACCTTCTTTCCGAATGTACAACCCAAAGAAAGAGGGAAAATTTATTACACTTTTCACAGTATTTAACAGTCATGGTGAATTCCTGAATATCATTACAATTTCTGTTGCCTAATCTAGATAGAAAAATGCAGATTTACTGGGATGCTACCACGAGAGAATCAAGTGTTATTAACACAGAGAAACTGCTCTCGAAATATACCAAGACTGGGGTGGTCATGTAAAGATTGCATCACTCGGGATATCTTTGATATTAAGACATGAATAATCGTTCAACTGGAACAATAATGCAAATACATGATTGCAGTGTCCTTCCTCCCTTACCCGAAGAGCGTTCCTAATTAATTAAAAACTTCTGCCCTGCCATCGCTTTCCCTGAAGATTATGGCTAAAATGAGGCTCTTCAATTTTTCTTAGAGATCTTTAGCAACGTGCCTTGACATGGAAATCCTCCAACTACTGACACGTGTAAACATCGTCAATATACCCTTCCCGAAAGAACTTATAGCTTTTCTCTCCAGCATTCTTTTTTCCGCCTTGCTCGAGCCACGAAGACCATGTTCGTTGACCCAAATTTTGGAAAATTTGACTATTTCTATTCTTTATTGAATAAACGACTACAGCAACGCACATGATTAACACAACAAATACAAGCGGCTGTAATTATAAAGAAAATGTTAAGGGAGCCTCGTTTTCACGCAGTGTAAACACCCAATTCAATGTGACGCGTGTGTTAGTCGAATTTGTCTGTTAGCACAGACTTTGCTTGGATTGGCAAACAGGTTATCCACAGAAGATAACGAGCTACTTGAGATACGATGTACCTGGATTCTACCTAAGAGAGGCTTGTAGAGCCACAATCAACAAAAGAAAGAAATAAAATGCATAAAAAGTGATGGCAACCTTAACCACTAGTAGATGTTTCACTATTGCATATTGTACATACACTGTAATTTTTTAGGCTAAGCTGTTCTGGTACTTGTATCAAGTTATACTCAAAAGCAATCAAACAAAAAATAATCAAGTTGGCTAAAAAAAAAAAGTGATACTAAGCCTTTAACATACCTCTACGCGCTCGTAAGTGCTAGAAAGAACAGCAATCATCATATTGACCAGAAGAATGAGCGCTGATATGATGAAGACACCGTAAAGTGCCTGTGCAATGTAGTTTGATGGAGAATCGTTAGAGACGAAGGGCTCCACATCTGCAATACCTAGAAGCGTCCAGACGAGATGCTGAATTATCTCCCAAAAACTGCAATCGCAGAGAACACGTTAATAATAAAGACAAATCGTATCGTTAGATCAAGATGATAATCAACTATAAAACTTCGTATACTGTAAATAATATATCTAAAACACCGCGAGTGGTGCGATACAATTCGCATCATTGTGATTCGCAAAATTGATTTTGTTCATTACGTAAGCATCGGTTAGGGAGTACTATTTGTTTTGTTTCTTGGATAGTGGCTTGATGGATAGGGGCTGGTTGGTAGTTTGGAGGGTGATAGATTGGTGGGTTCGGTTGGGTGGGTAGTTGTTGGGTTGATTAATTGCATGGGAGGTTGGTGTGTTGGTAGGACGTTTGGTGGGTTGGTACGTGGGTTTGTTAAATGGTTGGTTTATTGCTTTGTTGGAAGGTTTATTAGTTGGTTGGTTAGTTAGTTGCTAGGTCGGCAGTTGGTTTGTTGGGTGGTTGGTTGGGTGGGTGGGCGGGTGAGAAGTGAAGGAGTGGGTGGGTGGTTGGTTGGCTGGGTAGATTGGTGGGTTGCTGGGTTGCGGGTTGCTGGCTTGGTGTTTTGGTGGGTTGGTCGAGTGGTTTAAATGGTTTGTTTTTTGGTTGGCAAGTTGTGTGTTCGATCAGTCAGTATGGCAGCTCTGCCTGTGTACGTAACATTTAATACTTCGTGACATAAAAAATATAGTAGTGCCTGATAGGAACATTTTGCTAGATAAATTGGGACCTTAAAAGAATATTAACTTACCAAGAGAACCCAATGCCACTGCATATCCTTGGGGAAAAAAAGAGCGAAGATCAATGGTACGCAGGCCGATACGCTGGCTATAGCCAAGATTGCTGTAAGTTTAATGAACTTGTCTGCTAGCTTCAGCTAAGACTTTTGTTTCAGGTTCTTTTTGTTATTGTTGTGGAACGAAAATATAATTCAAGCGGTCTCTGCCTTATAGACTTCTAAAAGTGGTATTTATTCAGGCTTGTTGCGATGGACTAACATCCCATCCACATGGGGAATAGAAATATTCCTAGTAGTTTGATACTACAGAAACCGGGCTCGTATGCAGACTTTACCATTCAGGCTTCTAACCTCGATCAGTTTCTTTCCGCAATAAAAGAATTCCGTATGCAACATCGGTAATTTCATTGAGTTTAAAATTCAGTTACATTGAAAGGCTATTGAAAATAGGCTACGGTTGTTCTTGTATCTATTGTCCAGAGTAAATCGCTTTCGCTTCCGGTTATCTTTGACAGAATGGTCGAGGCATTCCGCATTTTTTGGATTCAAATGCTGTTTTGTTTGCAGGGAATACAAAATTTCACTTTGTTAAAAAGGCGACCACCACCTAGGCATGTAAAAAAAAAACGTTCCTGTAATTACCGCCCGCTAGTCTTACATCTTTATCTGTGAATGATTTAGATAATTACTTGGACCAAACCAAGAAAAATGCTCTGATACTCATTTCAGAGGGCAAGCTTTGTCCAGTCACACAGGAATCGCGAAATTGTGAAGTAATGAGCAGGTTTACTCTCGCCAAAAAGATGTCCTGAAAACCATTTTACAAAGGAATGGATAAAAGGCCTTATAAGCTAAGGGAATTTGTAAAATTAGAAAAATTAAACATTCTAACCCCTCCGATCGTAATACTCCTTCGTCATCACCAGTGAAAGAGTGCTCAGCAAGTAAAACTTTGGTCATCGCCAGCGAACATGCTAATATCCACACCACAAACTGGACAAATATGACGGCCACATCTTCAACAATGCGGACAAGAGCAATGTGGGTAATGCCTGTCCCTTTATTGGCTTCCAAAAGACTTCCGAACACCCGCACAGTCAAGATGGTGGCGTTGAGGCCATACAAGTATTGCGCAATAACTAGCGGTCGGTTTCCAGGTACAGATGTGTAAATTCCCCACGTAATCATGCGCAATATGAATGTGACAAAGTAGATACTAAGGCTGATCATGTCCAGTACATTCCAGCGATCACTAAGAGATAAAAAAGAGACAGTTGCACATTGTGAAGGTGTCTTCTCTCGTCTTACCGAGTCCAATTATCAGTCATGACAATAAATTCTGATTCTATTGCGATGACATGGTTTTAAAGCTAACAATATCTACTAAAAAAAAAAAAAAACATTCCAAGCGCTATAATATTTTGTATTTACTGTATGCACCTGAGATATGAATACAGCATATGCGATGCAATTGATTTAAATCTCTGATGTGCTAGTTTCATTCCCTGATGATGCGTGGAGGCTGACAATCCCTTGGGAGCACTCTTGTAGCACTGATCTAGCTCCAGAGCGAAACGGCCGACGAAGAACACCAGAATAGCCCATTCCACCATTGTGAAGTTAATTGCCGACGGCGAAAGACATATTGTAGCATGAAGGCCAAGGAGGAGAAAGTAGCTCAGGGTGTCTCTTGCAAAAATGAAGTACGGCGTAACGAAGTAGTCAAGATACAACTCTAAAAACGATATGGGAGAAAAGAACGATTCATGCAAGATAAAGATAAATACACTTGGTTACTTTTTATAGCCAAAGGCTAATAGGCCACTTCCGAGTTGCCTTTTGCCTCTGTGCCAGAACGAGTCTTCGAGCGAAACCATTCATATGGAAATGAGTTCCGCCAACATGTTCATTTTCTTGCAATTCAAATTCATTTTCATTTGGAAGGTTTTGCACGAGGACTCGTTTTGAAACAGAGGCACAAAATAACTCGAAAATAGCCTATTAAATTTCAGGAACAAGCATTTCAAAGAGCAAGCGATCAGAACGGAACTCTGCGCCTCCGGATGTCAAGTCCAGCGCCCTAACCATTCTTCCACGCTCCCCCCTTAGTCATGAATATGAAGATCGATTTTTTTGGTCAATATTTTGAAGTATGTCAAGTAATGGCATTTCATGGTGAATATAATATTGATGAATGTGCAACTGTTTGATTTTAACAATAGGACCAAATATTAAATTCGTGCATCCCTTAAATGGTCTTCTATAAATTACTTGGATGAGCTTTTACTATACATGGGGAAATGAATTAGAGGAATGCCTACCACAATAATTGACTCCATATACCGCTATAAAAAAGAAACAAAAAAGTGAGTGTTAATTTCAAACCAATGTTTTAATGCAGAACTCTAACTCATCGGATATTTGTTACTAACGAGGTCATAATCTCAGTATTCTATTATATAACCAAAATACAAGTACACATAATTGTGCTGTAACCCTTATTTTTGGTAAAAAGAAGTACGTATATTGTGGGAACCCCTGCCCTTCTAGACAGCATTTGCTATAAAGTACTGATATACTCAAGAAGAAATTAGCAATAGAATAGTTACCTCTTAAAAGTTTACGTCCCAATTTTGAAGGGTCCTCGTTTACTCCACACGAGAGAACACGATCGGGCATTGAAGCAATTTCCCTCAAGTCGTCCACACAGGCGTCATCCCCTACAGCAACCGGGACAATTTTGACTCCCAGGTCTTGTCTTAGTTTTTTCGCTTCTAAGCTCAGTTTCCCGTGCCTAGACTGAGCCTGGCCATGCAAACTTGACGTATCGTTTGTAAACAAGAAAAGTATCTGAAATAAAAGTATATAACCTGTTTAGTTAGAACATAGTTAATACAGGGAAGATTTATGTTGGAAGGTCCTTGACCCTGTGTCTCTTTTGTTTTATGCTCAATGACTCAGTGTAATATTCCATTGGTTAGTTGCATGAGCACACAAAATCGCCTTTTGTATTTTTTTTCCAGGTTTTGTGCAGTGTCAACCCCCAAAATGGACAACAAAAACATACAGCAAACAACTTTGCCAGGTTTCATAACCATTTCCCTCTAGTCTGTTAACTATGGTTAGAAGTTGCCAAAATTTGAGTTTAGAAATCCATCTGGGACATGTTAAACCTGGTAATCTGTCCTGAAGTTTTAAATTTTAATATCAATGCAGTACTGGTCCATTTTTATAACAACAAACCTTCTTCCTGGCAGTCTGGCACTCAAAGACATTCCCTGCCTCATGAACGTCGCCATCTAGTGTAGCATGTTTCGTTTCCCTTTCCAATGCTGATATTTCCCTAACAAGTGAACATCCGTTATTAAACCGCCTCTGGAATGTGACATGCTGGAAGGCCTCTCCGTGCTTGTTGCTGATCACACAGTAATTCACAGAACTGACTCCACACTGATGAACAAGTCACGATATGCCTTGCTTCATTAAGCAAAAACCTTTTTCTTCAGTGTTTCCCCCGGTATGAAGGATGAAACAAATACTATAATCTGTGAATTTAAAGAAATCAAACAGTATTCAGCAAAATCCCTATGATTACGCTAGTTTGTATATAGCAGGAAGAATAAAAGAATGTCTAAAATTAATGTATCTGCCGTCAGGACGCACTATAAATGGAAATGTGCATGTAATAACCAAGTGCATCGAGAACTTAAGCCCCTTCTTCAGCATTAGATTAATCCAGTTCTCAAGTGTACTATACACTTCCCTTTCCAGCTTATCTCTTTGTAAACGTCTTGAATCAAAATGTCTGGGATGTTTTGCGATTTGGAAGTGACTTGATGACTTGGACTTGGATGTGTCTTGCAGTTTTGAAATCCTGTCACATATACAGTACTAGTATGGTCGCGTGGGTGAGCTGGTGAACCATTCATTTGAAAATATTCCCACACACTTAGTTTGGACAAAATCCATACAAAATTTCTCATCAGTATTATATTAGTTTATGGGCATCATCAGTTCTCTTTAACGAAATTCCAGAAAAATATTTCGCGAGATTCCCTTCACTCGGAAGTTTTCCATTTCTCTGAACGATCAAGTCTGTAGTTTAAAATCAGTCCTCCCATCGATCCATACCTTGGTATTTTCTCATCCATAACCTGGTCTTGTCTCTGACAAACAAAATGGCGAACATCAGTGGAAAGAAAATCATTTCCAACAAACACCAAAGCCACAGCAGTGTCCATTTCCAGAAGTATGACTTCCAAGCGTAGAAAAGCCCAATCCAACGCTTGTCTAGCAAGTTGTACACAACTGGATGAGAAATAAACTGGAATAGAGGGAGAAATTTTTCAGTTTATCAAAGCTGTTTAATTCTTTATTCCTAACGTTGATCCGCTATACATGTAAGAGTGATTTTTTTGATTTTTTTTCGATTTTCTTTTATTTGCCACACAAACAAAAATAGAATCAGAGTACAAGGATTTATAAGTAACAAAAACTAAAATACAAGATTACAATGAAGATACAAAACTACAATTTAGATATTCAAGGATAGAAAAAAAAAAAAAAAAAAAATGACAAGGGAACCTAACAAAAACCACGAGGCTTGTAAGCTTAGGTTCCCTCGCAAGAAACACCAGATGACTAATTCAGATAAATTAATTTAGACAAGCATTATTTAATGACAGAGTTAATAGTTACCGATAATAGTGATTTTTATAATGATGATTGGGTGCGGATATTGCCATTTCCCCATGAAGAGGACTTGGTTATTTATCTTTAAATATGATCTGACCATTCATTACGTACCACTTTACGTTACAAGAGAAGTTGGGACATGCAAAAGGGAACTAAATCTCCACAGTAAGGACAAGTTGTCTATTGCTTTCATAACGTAACGAAATTTGGATAGAAGCAGTAGCAATTCTATGTCGACTGTATAGTTAATATCACAACATTTATTGGGGAGAAAGAGTAACCAATCTTCACTGTTGTTTTACCTTCATTTGTTTATATTCAATGGCTTTGTTGATGATGGAGTCCAGAGATTCCCCAAAAGCTTCCCGTGATGGCTTATCGGACTTCAGTGGATCTATCAAGCTGGTTGTAAATTCGTCTACCGAATTGGCTAATTTTTTCAGTTCCTCCACATCCGGTCGCTCCTGACGAGCTTTGTTCTGGAGGAAGCCACTCACCTAAAAAATAAAGTTGAAGGAGATAGTTCTAGTGCCTATGGTCGAGGAAAAGTTCGACCAGCAGAGAACCACCGAAAAATAGACTTGAAGACATATTTGCTTGTACAGGACGTCTTATGGCAGACCCTTGATCTCCACGATTTCATAAGCCATCTGATCTCACATAAGCTAGACCAGCCCCTGTCAATCTGAAAGTCTTGCACTGAGAACGAGATTTCTTCTGGTTAATCTTATTCAAACGGCAAGTACTCTCACGTGATGAGCATAAGTGGCTATTTGGTCAAACCTTGAATGCTGTAAATAGAACATTCGTTTTGCATCCTCCAAGAGATTGTGGGGTGATCAAGTCATTAATGTCATCGAAGTCGTCAGAATCTAATTTACTCATCAGATCTGTCAATTAAAAATAGTTGAACATGATTAATTATGTTATCAAATTTTAAGGAGACCATTGTGCGATTATGATTTCACTATCTTGACGCTTTAGAACAAAAATTTGAAGCGCTCGAGTTATGGCTATTTCAGACGTCAAAGAAACTGATTCATCATCAAATCGAAGCTGGCTTATCCAGGCCTGTGAACTTTTAGAAACTAATGATATCTTAATAAGTTATGACGTCACACCGGATCTAAACGTTGACGTTATTTGCCATTTTTAAGGGGTGATTTTCTAAATATCATTATAAATGGTACAATAGCTTGTTTGAATAGTCAACATAATTATTACATACCATCATTTTGTTCCATGCTCTCCTCCATTTCGTTTCCTGGGGTGTACATCATTCAAAAGTAAATTAAGCAATACTTGCCTGAAATAACGTACAGTTCCGATAATTAATCTAGAACACTGTATGTCCGAAAATAAGCTCTCAAATATCCTTAGATCAACTTACTCGCCCCCTCTTTTAGACGTTGGTTTGCATTTTTCGTTATAGAACTGCTTACTTCTAATGTTCGTCTCATGATTGTCGGAAAGGTTTTGCTTTAGTTCGTTATGTTTGGATAATTTAAACATGCAGTGTTGTTATGTGCATCTTCAAATTTTTTGTTGACGGAAATTCGTCTAAAAGTAAGCAAGGCCCCTTTTTTCCGATGATACAACTCTTCCAAAATATATCCACCATTCTCTATTTTCCAATTGCCCATAATTCACTCTGTTTGGCCCCCAAATTTTGCATAAACTATTGTTGTGAAATGCTCTTAGGAATACGCAGACCTCCCAGGAGTATTTCACGGCAATAGTTTCTGCAATATTTGGGGGGCAAACAGAGTGAATTATGGGCAATTGGAAAATAGAGAATTGAAATGTATTTTCAACAAATATTCTCCGCGCTTGTTATGCTTCGTGCGCGCATGCTCACGTGCTCTTTTGTCCTCGTTGGTGGAGTGTTTAACAGGTGCTTTTACAATGCAAACTCACGAGAAAAATTCAACGATGCTTGTACTATTGTTTAAAAATTCGAATAGATTTAGATTTTGCTCTAATATTGTTTGCAATGGGCGCTAGTTTGAACCTTTTCTGATAAAAATATTCAATATTAAATATATATTGGACTTTAATTAGCGATGAAATAGATACTATATCTGCGCAAAATACGGAGTACATGTTTAAATAAACAATGATAACAGGGTAGAATAAAAACACTATACTGTCGAACCTCCGGTTGCGACCACCTCTTCTCCCAGTTTTCGAAATGCCAAACGTTTACAAGTAAAATTACTATATTTCGAACCTCTTGTAAGTGGCCACCTCTCGTAAGCGACCGCGACCACTTTTAGAGCTAAACGTTTGAAAATATCTTTTGTTTTTAACCTCCCGTAAGCGACCACTTGACAGATAATAGAGGGGAAAATGAACAATAAGGTGTTGCAACATTATAGCACTCCTGGGTAGTGCAAGAGACGGAAATTTCTCAAAGGGACGTACCGGATTTATTTCTCGAAATTGACTTCTCGCATGAATGAAACATTAAATCATTAAATCAACAGTTACCATATGCTAATGAGGCAAACTTTGGACCCAATATGGTTTAAGCTCTCGTAAGCGACCACCTCCCGTAAGAGACCCCCAAGGTTTGACATTTTAGGTAGTCGCTTACAGGAGGTTCGACTGTATTTTCGAGTAAAAGAATAGCCAATAAATCTTAGCCTATAAATATGATCGCGAGTGCCTCGTAACATATAAATTGCTTTAAAATATCTTGAAATATCTCTCTAAAAATGCCGAACGCCAGAAATGTAAAACAGCACAAAATTAGTCGCTCTCGTCCTGTATGTCTTTTTACTCGCAAAATGCTGCCCCAATTTGACAATACAGTATAAGCTTAATTCACATACATACCGCTCAAGAACGCACATTGAAATAAAACTATACATGGAAATGCCGAGTGCATAATCAAAAATTGATAAATGAAGCGATTTAACATATTGAATAGCTATACATCGGATTCTCAAAATATTTCATCCGCTTGGCCCAAAAACTCTGGCAAGGGATCTTTTAGAACAGTTGCAAATTTATAGGGCTCAACCCCTTCAACTGTAAATTTATCTATTATAAAGAAATACAAACAGACATTACTATGCGAGAGAGAACACTTACCTGGCCGAAAGAAAATTCAAGTAAACTGTAAATTGAGGGCGTGCAGCAGCAAACTTTACGTTGGAGACTTCATCCTACTGAATCAATTTATACGAGTCTTAAGAGGACGAAGCTTCACAAACGTTTCAAGCATGGTACGTACAATTTTATAGGGTTGCGTAACTCCCATGCGTGAAGAGCCGAGTATACACGAGAACAAGAGGAGTGACAAGGTGCGAGGAAGAGATATTTGTTGCAGAAACTATTCGTCGTGCATGCGATGAACGTTTTTGAATTCCCATACGTCATCTGAATGTACATTCCAGTTCTTTGTGTTTAAATAACAAATGACCACATCCAGCTATCTAGAGGCATTTGTTAACAGCCCGGCACAGACCACATGACTCTATTTTTCTCTGGAGAACGGTTCCCTTTCACCACAATGATAAGATTTAGTCAGAGTTTGACCCACGCACAAGTTTGGCTCACACCTGAAACAAAGGTGCGATGTTGTAGAAAATTTACAGTGCACGGCCCCTGTTTATGTTGCCTTTTGCTATGAAAAATAATGAATAAATAATCCTCGATCTGTCGATATTACAAAGGCTAGTGGGACCGAGCAATTTAATTTCAAAAACAAATGCCATTGCGGCTTCCAAAGCTATGTGATACTTTTTAATACTTGCAACAATTCTTTAAACTGGATATTTTCTTCTAAACAATCATCGACGTCATCACTCAAATAAATGGAACGATTTGCTACACATTTGCCTTCTTCGACCTACTTCTGTATTATGATTCACAGGTATAAGTAAGTTGTTTCTTGCGTTGTAGAAAATATCTAGAAAAAGAGGGAAATGTCAAGTGGATAGTTTGGTAAGGTAAAAATACCGAGGGGGTCAATTAGTACTAAAGAAATCCGCAAAACGGCGCAAGGATAACACTAGAGTGAGTTCGTATAACCCGTTCCTTATATGTTAATGAGCCGCATAATATTCTAATGACCAGGTTGGGTACGCAAGAGATCGTTTTGCTGTTGGAATGTACTGGACTGTTTAAAATCTGAACCATAATCAATTCTATGCAAGGGAAAAACAGTGAAGGTGCGCGAAATACGCGTAGTGCTTTTGAATATTCTTGCCATTTTGTTGATGTTACATTACATTATATGGCTGGCTTTCTAACACCTGTGGCTTAGAAACACTCGCGCCGGTACTTGCACGTCATCCGTGACGTATTCCTGTTTAACATACACAGCCTTTATCCCTTTATCATGTCGTTCATTGTTTTTATTATTTCTACGTGATATTAGCATCAGACTTTACGCATGATTCAACTTCCCTTCCGCAAAGAAGAACAAGTGTAAATGTGAAAAGCACTGATTTTTCGTCGAAATGTGGAAATTATGCAAAGGTGAACTTCATAGCTTTCATAACAAGTGTCATACGCAGAGTTACGCAGAGTTTTCTCTGCATACTTGCCGCGTGAAAAATGGAGCAGAAACGCTTGCTATGCAAGCTATGAACAACGTCTTTAAACGTTACTGTTAATGTTGCAAAGTGAATCAAGCTAAAACCAACGGTGTTTGTTTTTCTTTTACAGAGTACATTAGGAACCTTCCACATCATAGGTTTTCGAAAGTTTTTTTTTTTTTTTTTCATTTTCGACATGTTTTCAACATTCTAAAATATTATGCTGAATAGAACTGTTCCTTCGCTATTTTTGTAAATGGCAAAGGTATCCTGAGAAACGTAAGCCGGTCCAGACTCCGAAGATATCTTCTTAAATAAAATGGAATGACGTTTAAAATGATAATAATAATTATAGCAAGGATTTCCCTGCTGAAGCACGAGCCACGGTACAGCCGCCCGATCTCTTCAAGAAAAATTGCGGAAGGACGTCTTTGTCATTTATGCGTTTATATGGATTAAAAAAAAAAAAAAAACCACACACACACACACACAAATTAGTGTCACAACATGTGATACGACGTAAATTACACGAGAAGACAACAAGGGGAATTGCTCTTTGCATGTGATATTACATTAGACAGTTTATGAACATTTTTTGTTCACAGATAAGGGAACACTCGAAGTTCACTCACAAAACGTAACAAATTTCATCGTAGTCTACTGTCAAATGTGCAGAAATTTTTTAACGTGACTGATAAAACGCAAAGTACTTAGGCGTTTAACAGTTGAAAGGCTTTGCAAATCATTATACCGCAAACGATCGATGAACCAATCAAGTCGTTTTCCAAGCCTTCTGGAAAAAAATCACGTGGCCTCGAACACGATTATTAAAGGTAAATACACAGGCGACCTCCCTCCCACTTTTCTTGAGAAAAGCAAGTGGCCGTACGTACAGAGGCCAGTGGAACACATCCCAAGAGCATGTCAGTAAAAGGTAAACAAAATCGCTTTTTAAACTCATCCTTTTCTTCGTAGATTGTTCATAAGGTCAAAACTACGTTCCAGACATTTTTGTTCTATGTACTGTATTTTGTACGTTTAGATATATGAATATATCTTGCGACAAAGTAGACTGCGCTACGAGCTACAGGGTAACAACATCACATGAGATCACTCATTCTGACTTGTGGTTTGCATGAGTGTAACCATCCAAAGCTCGCTTAAACAAGTCAATTTTTTTTTATTTCGTCACATTTTATATGGATAACATAGTTATTGCCGTGTTTGGGTACAATTGCTTCTTTTTATTTTCAGCTACAAGCTTCGGTTTATTGTTTCTTTCTCAAAAGGGGTGGGGTGTTGGGTTTTCGGTTGCACGGTCTTGGTTTCTTTTTAGATCGTTTTTTCGGTTTCTGCACTTACAATATCCGGTTTTTCAGTTTTTCAGTTTTTCGGTTTTTGGTGACAAGAAAAGCTATTTTTCGGTTTTGGTTATTTGCTTGCCTAGTTCCCAGCCACTTTATTTAGCCTCGGTCAATCCATGTAAGTTCAAGTGGTGTGCCACATAGATGTCACATATTAGATTAGACACGCCAAGGGACCACTTCTTGATAACTGTGCTCAGAGCGAGTCCTGAATAGCGGCCAAATTTGACCCAGATGTGTTCTACACGAATTCGAAAAAAATTCGATTTGGAGATTAGAATCCTGCATGCTGCAAGCGTGGAAATGGAGATTTTTTATTTTTTTCCAAGAGGGCAGTGTAACGATGCCTAGTAAATTCAAGCTAGTGTTTTAAAGTTGCGAGAATGTGTCGGTCCGTACGGAGAACAAACTGTGTTCGAGGTCTTCGGTCTGTGGCCTCTTGCCGTACACAAGATCCGGGCAGAGTTTTTACCAATACAGACCTCCTGGTCGGCGAATAACAAATATTTGATATTTAGTTGCCGTTTCCTATTGAAAAACTCCAGCAATCGAGGGGTTAATAGTAATGTACATGTATCAAACTTGGCAGATTCTAGTTGGTCGATTTGCACTTCTAATCATTATGTTCGGAGGTTTTTCGGCTTTCAAAGAATTTTTTGTCCAGTTTTTAGTAGGCTCCAATGCTACCTCTTCCTAAAATCCGGGTTTGTAACTTACACTAACACTCGAACACAATGAAACCACTTAAATGCGTTTGCATCTGATCTTGTCCTTACCTTATGTAAGCTTAATTTTGTTTTATAATAAAGTTTCCATATAGCGCACGCTCTGATCGGCTAAAACAGCGTGCTTTAACAGAGAACAGATTCCCTGTGATTCAGACAAACGCAATAGAAACGAGCTATTTATTTTGTCTCCAGTAAATATGGCCCACGGAGACCGTTGTTAACAACAGTAGTGTTAAAACTGTACTAAAATAACAAGTTTTGCTAGATTCCGACAAAGCAGGTAGCGAAATAAACAAATTCTCAACCTGGCGAATGCCTCGATAAAACGGCATTACATTTGTTGCGAAGACGTAAATTATAGGAGGATTCATGCTGACGTCATTGTTTACATTTTTGCTGATTTGCATACGGCTTTCCGTACATAAGGAAACATGTTAGATATGAATTGACTCCAGGCAGTTCAAGAGCTAGTGAAACTTAATACATGGTGAAAATTGTAGCTCTTTGGGTGTAATATTCAAGGAGATATTGTCTTCAAAAACTACAAAGAGGGTCTGAATGTGGGGGTCTACATGTCGATTGTCGGTTAAAATTTCTTTACTTTGTCGGTTGTCGGTTAAAATTTTCGACCTTTGTCGGTTGTCGGTAAATCTCAGTTACCTTTTTAGTCGCTTGTCGGTAATTTTTTCCTCGTTTTGTCGGAAGTTAGTAATATTTTTCGCCCTTTGTCGCTAGTCGGTTAACACCGGCTCAGACCCTCTACAAAAGTTATGGGTGGCAAAAGCGCTTATGAACTTATACATTTTTTGTAAAATTTGGAGGTTTTAAACCTGTGTTGCACTAAACGTACATATTAATATTCATTGGCGGAGTTAATCGTACTATGAACTTTCAATATTCAGAACTGATATATTTGTGGCTTCATCAGAAACTGAATTGCTTATGCTAATGAAGCAAATATTGTAAACAAGGTTTCCCCTGTACCTAGACTAAGAACTAAAAAAAAAAGAAAAGGACAGAACACACCAACTGAGCTGTCTCTGTTTATGATGAGAAGCTTTGCTTTTGTAAAAATGCTCAAACAACGCTTACATGCAGTATAGAAACGCTTGTTTGGTTACCAACGATCTCCAGTCATCCCAGCTAAGTGAACTTTAACAATTTCGTATCAATGCTCACCCGACGAGAAATCAGTTGTTCGGATATTCTCTCCTCTGCTCGGAGTAGAACCAGTGGAAGCAGTAGACTAGTCTTTCCAACTTTGACGTTAGTTCGGGCAGTCTTGCTGCAAGCGGCTGCAAGCGCCTGGAAACCGTAAATAACTGTAGCTCCTTTCAAAGACAACTCAGCATTTCGCATTTTCATCCGCAAGCTTCGAGCTCTTTGTTTCGTAATTTCCATTTAAAAAGTGCATGAGCCACAATTCGACCTGATTCCTCTGGACTATAGAAACCTATAGATCCTTATTCAAAAGATTAAACTAAAAAGCGAACTTTGAAGAGATCGTTCTTCCCTCGAAAGCCACTCGAAATCGTGTGGTTATTCCAGTGAAGTTCAGTTTGTGATTGACAGTTGTTGTCTCGTTAGCCAATCAAATTATTTGAACAATTCTAACAAGGATTATGATTGGCTAATTTTAGCGTGCTTTATCAGAGAACAGATGCACGCTGACGCCATTTTTACTCGTTTGGAAAATATAGTTTAGTTTGAAAAGTCAGGCGAATTCGTGAAGAAATTAATGGATTATTTATCATAAAGCAAATAAAGAAGCCTCGACTGTGCTCTGTTCTCTTGTAAAGCACTTAGGAAGCGGTACTGAGAGCACTCAAGAAGTAGGGAGAAACACTCGACTGCGTCTCGTGTTTCCCCTTACACTTCTTTCATGCACTACCGCTTCTAGCGTGCTTTACAACAGAACAGAGCACAGTAGAGGCTCCTTTATTTGTTAATTTGTACACTGAGTGCAATATAGCCCTTTTGGCTGCTTCACAAACTTCAACAGACTTTGGACATAATTATTGTTATTGTATGGCGGGCAAGATAAACAAAATCCTTCACTGTGATCGGCTACCGAACAGGCAAGATGATGCTAACTGTATCTTGCCCACCCTGGACCCACAGATGTGTTCTTTATCCCATTCATTGAATCCTTTATTGACCAAGCTCTGTTTGGTCAAGATGGTTGAATACAGTAGGGATGGCGCAGTGGTGAGAGCGCTCGCTTCCAACAAGTGCTTCCCGGGTTCGATTCCTAGACCCGGCGTCACGTGTGGGTTGAGTTTGTGGTTGATTCTGTACTTTGCTCCGAGAGGTTTTCCCAGGGTACTTCGGTTTTCCCCTCTCCTCAAAAACCAACATTTTCAAATTCCAATTCGATCCTGGAATGCACGGGCATTTCTGAACTATAGCTTGTTCTTGTGAACTCCATGGTGCTCCGTGGGTAAACAAATAACATATATATATTTTTTATTTTATACTGGTCCCGTTAATTTTTTACCCTTCTTTATAGAACCTCGACTCCGTCTCGGTTCATAAACGGGCAGAAAAGAAACTTGGCCAATATTCAGCCATTTTGACCTACGCTTGGTAAGTAACCCATATCAATTATGTTGGTTAATACAAGTGAACAGAGGTTGGGTAAGAGGTCAGTGGCGCTGGGTGCTTTTCAGTTATTATTAAGAGGTGACCTTGATCTACTCTTGATTATTATCTAAAATCGTTGAGGTGGCGTGTCCTGGCCCTGTGAGTCGATTGCAGAGAATGGAGCTGGATTTAGAGGAAAGTAATCAAGCGCGATATAATATCGTAGTCCGATTGTTATTCATACTGGATAACTGATATTAGTAGAAATCTACTAGTATACTAATGCAAATGCTACATTCTGATTGGCTGAGCTACTCGTATACTATCAGCCATTGGAATGCAGTAGCTGTCGGTCGTCCACGAAATGCGACGTTTTTATCGTTTTTCCGAAACTTTGGAAGAAAGTTTAGATGTAAATGGATAATTATATTCCTGAGGAGACAAAAAGAAGGACATAAACAGGTTCTTGACTTTAAAAACTTGAGATTATTGAAAAACCGGTACGCGTGCGTAAACAACTGCAAATTTACCAAGGACAATTCAATACGTGCGATTCTGTTAAAGCGTAAAGTTCAATAATGCGTCGAAAAATATTTGGAAACCATTATTTGCCTTAATTTAAGTTAGAATTCTACTAAGACAATTAGATTATTCGCTCTCGATTTCTATGAGGCGATAGTTGATTCGGCCTTCGGCCTCATCAACTATCACCTCATAGAAATCGAGAGCGAATAATCTAATTGTTAAGAGTCACTGACTGGAAATATCGAGAATGGCTGGCCAGGTTAGAAAAATCGAAAATCCTGAAACTTTACCTAAAGAACGTTTTTAGGAAGCTACTTTCGAAAATATTATTCCGATTTTCTGAGAAATTAGAGTCTTCGAGAAATTCGCAAAAAACGAAAATATAGCTTTTTCCCTCATTAAATATGCAAAAAATATCTGGAAAATTGACAAAGTTCTCGGTATTCGCGTTGAAACAATTTACAAAACTAGAACACGAGGTAAACTTAGCATAAGAGCTTTACTTTTCTTCTATCTAACAATAGGAAGTTTTAAATTTTTCAAGCATTCTGAAGGATTCCGTCGACCGTTGAAGAATTGCCTTTTCAAGCCCATATGAAAACGGCAAAAATTGCGTAGTTTTACGGGCTTAAAACGCATCTTGGTATGTCCGATATGGAACTAAAACAAGCACTGTGCAAAAGAGTGTTGTTTCTACTATAATAACATGGAAAAAAATTTCTGGGCAATCGAGGTTCACACAGGTAAAATGCAAAAGTTCTCGACAGTCTCTTCTCAAATTTGCATAATGCGGTATGTTCAAAGAACTCTATTGTTGAGTACTCTAGTCTGTTTTTGTTCCATTAGTGGGCCATGCTTTGGGGGAAATATACAAAAAGAGAGTTGATCCATGTCTTTATTACAACATTGTTTCATTATTTCACGCAAGATACACAAAAACTATAGAGAAAGCCCAAAATACAAGTTCAAAGTTACATAGATTAAACACGCTACATGTATTACGTGACTGGCGTCACGTAAGATATATTTAATTCAGTTAGCTCCAATTGGAATTCCTCGATTATTGAGGTTTAGACACTTGCTTATAATAGAACAATATAGGGGTTTGTCTTTCCCGTCTATATACACTCGATTAGCCTGCAAATATTCGAAAGGAGACTGGTCTTTTAAAGTATTTTTTAACCATTGTGTCTCGATTTTGATCTTGATGGAAAACGGATTAATTAGATGCACTAAGACCAAGGAAGCAAGTTTTCTTGAAAAATAGAGTAATAGTGTCTGATGTCTATCCCGCGATCTGACCTCGGTTGGAATTCGGCCTAGTCCAAACGTTGTGCTTCTGTCGTGCCGACCTCAAATAAATTTGGCCCGGCAGTGCATGACAAAAAGCTATGAAAGATTCAAAGGTCGAATTTAATTCAGTCGCGCAGAAGATCGGAAGAAGTTTGGTTTGCTGAAGACCTTTTGAAATGCTAAAAAGCAATTGCAGCTGATGCAGCTGATGCAGCAGGATATGAATTCACAGGGACGACGGAGTCTTTTTTCAAGTGAAGGAGGCGGGGGGGGGGGGGAGAAGGTGGGTAGCAAGTTTGTAGAGGGGTCTAAGGGCATCCTCCCCCCAAAAACATTTTAAATCTAGGGGCTTGGAAATGGTATTTTTGACATTTTCCATGGTGTAGCTCTTAAGAAAATCAACCTAGTGGATGAACTATAAAATGACAGGCACTTCTCGTGCATTTACAGCAATATATTTTGAAGGTATTGTGAGCTTGATACATCTTTCTCAGCCCTCCATGATATATCACGGCCTTAGTACTGACTGACCTGCGCTTTTACACAAGCCCCCCCTGTGTGGGATGGAAGCGCACGTTGCGGACAGGTTAAAACTATGTAAACATGAAAAACTTCCTACAGATTTGGTACGAGGTTGTAGCTTTGTAAATTTTTGGTAAATCTGTAGTCAACCAGACTTTTTTCGTTTTCCTTCCCTTCTTCTTTATTTCTTCATTTGTACCTCATACTAACACAAAATAAAATGCCATCGCGGTAAAAAGTGGAGGGGGGGGGGAACTTAAGCCCCCACCCCGGCTCCGCCGTCCCTAGTTCAGTTCGGCACGTGCATGGCAAGAGCACGCCATTCGAAGCCAAGTCGCGCTACTGCCGTGCGGAACGGCATTAGGCCTGTCGTGTTATAAGTAGTCGCGCCGACTTTAATTCAGCCTGCCGAACTGAGTGCATGTATGGTTCCAAACGTCGTGCTACTGCCGCGCTTGAGTCGAAGTTCTCGGTATTCGCATTGAAACAATTTACAAGACTAGAACACCGGATAAACTAAGCATATTGAAAGCTTTATATTAAATTAAATTTTGAGGGGTTCCGTCGACTGTCGAAGAATTCAAGCCCCTGTGGAAACGGCAAAAACTGCGTAATTTTACGAGCTTAAAAGGCGTTTTCGTTTGCCCAATATCGGGTCGAAATAAATACTTTGATTAACTTTTGGTCTTCTTCAATCGGTATTTGGAACAAAAAATCTGGGCAGTGAGAACGCGCGCCAGCAAACACAAACGTTTTTAAGGCTAAGTGAACTTACTTGCATAATTGACGAAAATTGAAAAGTCTCTTTATAGAACGGACTACTCGATGTATTTCTAACAGCACTTTTTTGGTTGTTGTTGGTTTCTTCAATTAGTTAGCCTTTTGAAGATTAACCCCTAAGTTGTACGACGAGCACCCCCGTTATTTTTATATGAGTTTCCCACCCCCGGGGGGGAATGAATAAAGTTTGCATGCCGTATAGCGCGACTTAAACCGTGCCGAACTGAATTCATAGCCTGCTGCATCAGCTGCCGATGCTAATATTTGTAGCATTTAAAATGGCCTTCAGCAAAGCAAGCGTCTTCCGATCTTCTGCGCGACTGATTGAACTCGACGTTTGGAATCACCGCTGTTCTCTTGTCATTGCCACTGCCGGGACAAATTTATTTGAGGTCGGAACGGCACAAACGCGACGTTTGGACAAGGCCGAATTCCAACCGAGGTCAGATCGCGGGATAGATTTCAAACAGTCTTACTCTATTTTTACGAAAACTTGTTTCCTTCGTCTGGCTGGATCACGTTAATAAAACCTCTTCGTTTCATTAATTGCATCTAATTGATTCAAGATCAAAATCGAGACACATGCTAAAATTTACTTTAAAAGACCAGTCTCCTTTCGAATATTTGCAGGCTAATCGAGTGTGTATAGACGGGAAAGACAAACCCCTATATGCTTCTATTATAAGCAAGTGTCTAAACCTCAATAATCGAGGAATTCCAATTGGAGCTAACTGAATTAAATATATCTTACGTGACGCCAGTCACGTAATACATGTAGCGTGTTTAATCTATGTAACTTTGAACTTATATTTTGGGCTTTCTCTATAGTTTTTGTGTATCTTGCGTGAAATAATGAAACAATGTTGTAATAACGACATGGATCAACTCTCTTTTTGTATATTTCCTCCAAAGCATGGCCCACTAATGGAACAAAAACAGACTAGAGTACTCAACAATAGAGTTCTTTGAACATACCGCATTATGCAAATTTGAGAAGAGACTGTCGAGAACTTTTGCATTTTACCTGTGTGAACCTCGATTGCCCAGAAATTTTTTTCCATGTTATTATAGTAGAAACAACACTCTTTTGCACAGTGCTTGTTTTAGTTCCATATCGGACATACCAAGATGCGTTTTAAGCCCGTAAAACTACGCAATTTTTGCCGTTTTCATATGGGCTTGAAAAGGCAATTCTTCAACGGTCGACGGAATCCTTCAGAATGCTTGAAAAATTTAAAACTTCCTATTGTTAGATAGAAGAAAAGTAAAGCTCTTATGCTAAGTTTACCTCGTGTTCTAGTTTTGTAAATTGTTTCAACGCGAATACCGAGAACTTTGTCAATTTTCCAGATATTTTTTGCATATTTAATGAGGGAAAAAGCTATATTTTCGTTTTTTGCGAATTTCTCGAAGACTCTAATTTCTCAGAAAATCGGAATAATATTTTCGAAAGTAGCTCCCTAAAAGCGCTCTTTAGGCAAAGTTTCAGGATTTTCGATTTTTCTAACCTGGCCAGCCATTCTCGATATTTTCAGTCAGTGACTCTTAATTAGAGCTCGGTTGCCGAGAACCAAAACCTGCTCCTTAATCCCCATCGTGTGGTGAGTCGTGCACTTGAGCAAGAGTGACTCAGGGAGCAAAAAAATCTTCAATTCATTTGTTATGCTCAAGACAACATTTCATGTATTTCAAGGATTTTTTATTAGTATGAATTTGTGTCTTTTAGTTTTCGGTGAGGACGACAAGATTTGATACCATCTGATTAATTGGCATGCTCCTTCTGTTAACAAATCCGCCGTATCGTTTTCGATGCTTTAAACGTTTTGCTAGTGAAATAAGCTTGTCCAATATACATTGTAACAAGTAACCGACAATATTGACAGCTTGTGGGTTTTTTTAAACACAGTTTAGACTTGGCGGTTTGACTTCCTTTCCCTTAAGACTACCCAATGAATTATATCCTCTCAGAAGAAGACAAAACATTCTTTTGAACTGCTCCAACAAAATATATTTTGATAATTCGTTACCGTGACTGATTTGGCTACCGGTATGCTCATTTTTTAGTTCCTTTGACACCCTTAATTGTGTAGCTTCTATAACTAAATTTTTTCATTGAAAAAATATTTTCAGGACTGATGAAAGATGAACAGAGCAAGGAGCTTTGCCGTGGAATTTTTGGACTTTCTTCATTTCAGGAGGAACCGAAAATCCCTCCACAAGACAGGTACACGTAGTTAGTTATGTTTTAATTCGCTCTGCTCGAACTAAAGTAAATTATTTTCCTCTTAAATTTCATACATTCAAAGCAAACAACACTGCTTGATGGTTGGATGTTCAGGTATTCTAACCTCATGAGAAATAACAAAGTAAAACAGAGAAAGGAAAAATTATTACCTCGAAAAAGCTGATTATCACCGTCAGACGCTTCGAAGAACCCGGCTTAGACTCAACGAAATCCTTCCTCTTTTTGTCCGCGGAATTCTTTGCCTTCCTAAGGCGTTTTTCGTCGTCAGATTTTGAGGCGAGGTCATCCGACTCATAGACTTGAACCACTAGCCAGCCGTCTTTGCCGCGATCAGCGATCAGCGATCTTTATTAACTTCTGCCTCTTGCGAATGATTTGTTGTGCTTCCTGTGACAAACTGCGCACTCGAGTGGGGTCGTCAGCACTGGTCTTTATTCGTGCTAATGAATTTATGGTATCCCATGGCCAATCAAAAGGCGCCACAGATACTCCTGCAAAGAATTGCTTACATACCAGCGGAAAATACATTTTTTAAGTCGCGTAAGAACCTAAGGTGCCTTACAGTCTAGAAATTTAGTTGTCGGCAACTATTTTGTTATCAGCAACTAAATGTTATCCACAACCGAAAAATGTATTGTGTAAGATGAGTTGACGAAAACTAAACGCTAAATTTTTAGCTATCTACAACTAAGCACTTTCCCTTTTTGAAAAGAGAAACTACACAAAAACCAACTATATTCACTTGAGAGAGGTGTCCGCGATTTGTTGTATAACAGAAGGGAACATTACGTCTTTTAGTTTAATGCCAACTTCCTTTTCCTCTATTAGAAACTAAAACTACTAATAATGGTACAAAGAAAGTAGTGATTTTACCACAAGGTATTTTAAATAACAATTTTCGAAGCTAATTGACTTGAGCTGAAAAACTCAACCATTTTGCGTTTGACCATCGCAATGATATTACTACATGAGCCTGGACAGGTATACAAAAGAAAAAAAAATTGTATGACAACGTTTCCAGATTTAACTCACCCATTTGTGAAAGGCAAACTTACTTACCTAATTCTTTCTGTCCGACACTAATTGAAAATAACCCAACCAAAATGTCTTTGGAATGAAAAACAGAGAGGAATTTTAAGGCATTCAGTTTACGCTTTGTTTGTGTTATGTTTTCGTGTCAGGTTATGATAAGTCAGATGGAATACCAAGTGAAGGTTAGTTCAGCCATAATCTCCTACTGTTAAAATCGCTTTATAGATGGAAAATTATGCTTATATTATATCTGCTTTAAAAAAAGACTGAAAAGGCCGGGTAAATAGAGGGTATTGACATCACCCATTATTTCTTGTAATTTCGCTGTAGAAATCTCACCAAACTACTCTTTTCAGCTATTTTTTTTCCGTCGGAACTTTCGCTCGACGCCGAAACGTTTATAGCTAAGTAACACTTGCATGTCGCACTCATTTTTCATGCAAGGTCAAACTCAGGGATAATGAATCATGTCCTCGATTCAGTGAAGCAATCAGAGAGCTAGAAACTCAGTAATACGAGGTCGAGAAGAAGCACTAATGACTGGCCCATGGAAACCCGAGACTCTGGGGAACATTGAGGTCGAGGGGAACCAAAACTCACTGTTTCCCGCGGGACCAGTCATTAAGTGTTTTGTTATACCTCCCAGCTCAAAAAATAAAAAATAAAAAAAAACTGAGAAGAAATAGTTTGCTTGAGGCCGGCTGGCTTGCAAATTTGCAGCAGTTTCAAGGAGCACGACCTGATCACGTGCAAGTCGAAAGTTGAAGTGTTTGTTTGTTTGTCCCCTATTAGCTCTCAGCTTAGAACTAAATACTTATCGACACTTAAATAAAGTCCAGTCGGGGTGAAAACGCATTTGAGTTGGGAGGTATAGCAATTATCATTTATGGCTAAGTTTAGTGGCCAACACTAACACATCATGTAAACATTAATGGATTAACGTAGGAAACTGCACAGTCATAAACATAACTTTTCCCACATCAACTTATTTTGATCGGGTTTCACGTTTCCAAACTTCGCATCAAAGTTTTCTTTTGGCAGAAGAAAAGGCGTTAAAGGAACTATTAGAGAGCGAGGAGAGTCATACAGGAGAACACTGGAATGTTGATGACATCAGGAAAATTGTCACTGCCAAGCATTTGTGTTCTTGTAGAGATCCCATTGTGATGGGTTTTAAGGTAATAACAATAATGAAAACTTTAAGATTATCTATAGCATTCATCCCTGTACATCTTTCTCGCGTTCCTCTTGTTTCACTGATAGCCAGTGTAGTTCAGATCAAAAGAGGGGTACTGAAGTGATAAAGCTGTGTTCGTAACCATTATAGACACAACTACGTACGAGATATGAGTTTCAAACTCGTTGTCCATGACCCCTAGAGGAATCAGTTACTTTAGTCTACCAGTTACACAGACGGTATCTATAACATGCAAGATTTAACCACAAGAATGTTGCTGAAAATTGAGAAAAAGCTATGTATTTTTTAAGTACGATTTTTTTTGTAACAACTGATCTAAGGTAAGCCGCACGCTGCGAAAGCTAGCTGATACTTACACAGAGAACACTGAGTTCTTAAAAAAGCTTGCAGACCAGACTGAAGACTTCGCTGTACAGCTTATTGATCAGGTGACTGCAAAAGAGGAGCTGGTTATAAAAGACCTGCCTGAACACGTTGATCGCTATGCTTCAATGCTAAGTGACATGACTGATGAGGCAATTATCCACTCGCAAAGAAAGGTAAGAAGAACGGCCCTTGTGCTTAGCGTAGTCCTTTTATTTCCATCTGCTGAAACCTTAAAACACTCCTGCTTGGAGAGCACCGCACCATAGTAAGAGTACATACTATCTATTTTAACAATCCTAGTCCAATCTTTAAGATTCTTCGCACATGCGAGACCAAAACCACAAGGGTACCAAATGTTCTGGGGTTGTCCCATGGGTAGACAAACAACCAGTTCCCGCTTAATAATAAAACTCCAAATGCCCAGCCCAGGGATTAAGATTTGAGCAAATGCCCGGTTATTGTACAGGGGCTGGGGATTGCTGAAATTGACTGATGCATTACATATGTCCTTACGTTCAAAATTCCCCATGCACTCATCCAAAGTATCACTTGACAGCATCTTTGAATGCTCTCCGAAAAACCATACTTGCTTTCCCCTTTTTGATACCGATAAAACGTGCCACGCAGATTCTTCACACTGTCCATTGACCACAGATTATATCATAGTCACATTACAATGGTCGATTACTCCACAATAATGCGACGAGTAAAAAGTAAAGTAAACATTCATGATAGAAGAAGATCGAATTTTGAAAGAGATATCATCACCAAAAATGATTTAAGTCAACCATCTTCTTCTCACCTTATTTATCTTTATTTGCGATCTTTACCTGCAGTTTGTTGCACACCCATTATTGTACAAACGGCTCATCATGAGGTGGAACCTTGGTTTACCCGATGTTTTAAAACCCTATGGAAAGTTTCGAAGCCTGCTGTTTTTGTTGATTCTGATAGATACAGTTTTGGCTCCACTTCTGCTTCCAATCATTGCATATGCCTCCTACAGGGACCAAAAGAAGGTATCCAGACACTTATAGTCTAAAACAAAGGAAGTCAGTATTCGTTCTAATTCTGCTTTCGTTTTTGACAGAGGCGAAAGATTTTGGATACTGCAAAGGAAAGCAGTGAACTTGGACCCTTGAATGATGAAAGATCAGATCTAGAGCAGGATATATTAGGTATATATAACATATAAGAATTGGGTATATATAACAACAGAAATGCTTTAAATAGTCGTTAAACAGAAGATTAGAAATATAATGCAAGACAATACAATATACGGTAATAGATCAAACTGAAAACTTTTGACAAAAAAAACCCCAGCAAAATGTGGACTTTAATACTTCTTACAACAGTTGAAGAATCGGTTTTATAAGTTGAGAGTTTTGGACATAGTCATCTTCAGAGTTCAACACATCAAAGAGCGAGACTAACGTCTACCTCTTGGTTTTTTTATTCAACAGACAAATACCTCAGTTTCTTTACCACACCTCTGGTCATATTCGTAAAAGACAAGCTCAATCAGGTGGTTTTTATTGCCCTTCACGTCCGTGTTTGCATCTTGGCCTCTACCGTTTATCCAAGGCTCGAGGAATTCTTGATATTTGTTTTCTTCACTAGCTTGGTCGTTCGTGAGCGACAGGAATTCAAAGCGTCATCGTTAAAATACTTTAAGTAAGATATGCCAGTTTTATTTTGAATGTGTTGTCAGCTGGTTACCATTGTCTTCCTTTTTTTTTTGGTGGCAAGAGTTTATCTCTCTAGGACATACATCAACTTATGGTTCTGAAACCGGACTCTATTATGATACTCGACCGGAAGACTTTACTAAAAACTATTCCATATTACATCACTGTTAGTTCTTTACATTTACATTTCATTCACAAAATTTCTTCCGTTGCAGGGACATGTGGAATTACCTTGATGTTATTACCCTTCTTACCTACGTCCTGATCGTGATCCTGCGTGTTGTGACCATCTCACGTGGTGTTGATCCTCACCAGAATCGTTTGCTGGAAATTGTCAACTACTTTTACGGTGTCAATACGATGCTCTTGGTTTTGCGCTTCTCCAGCATCTTAGAGCTAAATTCAGTTGTAGGTCCTTTACAACTGGCATTGGTTCGAATGCTTATTGACCTGCTTATTATTCTTGTGCAATTTTTCTTCATCATTATAGCCTTCTCGTTGGCCATTACAAAGTGCTACATAGCAGAAATGTCATACATGACCTCAACTAATAACCAAACAGAAGGCCTGGCCAAATACGATAAGTGAGTTTTCGATTCAGACACAGAGTGATATCGTCAACTAGGTTTGACGTTATACTCGGTAATAAATTTTATAATTATTCTTCACTTAGGTCCAACGATAGGGCGGGCTCAAGACGTTTTTAGCAATACTTGGTAATAAGAGAACTTTGTTTACGTCCTTGTCTCTTTACTGCCTCAGGCAGGTGGACCACACTCTCACTCTTCTTTTTTAAGGCAGCAACATAATTTTCTAATTTTGCTCCCGATTAATAAATTTATACATTTATTTTCTTCTAACAATGCTCTCCTTTTTTTTCAATTGTAAGGTATTGCAAACAAGGGGAAATCCAGTGGTAATTTTATGTAATTTTGTCTACATGAAACAAGAAATATACGTGATAGAAACCGACGTTTCGGTGCATCTTGCGCGGCCATTATCAAGGTTACAAAATTAAAGATAAAAAGTGGTTTGTGATGAGGCTAAGTTGAAGCCTCATCACAAACCGCTTTTTATCTTTAATTTTGTAACCTTGATAATGGCCGCGCAAGATGCACCGCAACGTCGGTTTCTATCACTTATATTTCTTGTTTCATGTATTTCCAAATCGTTTCTTATAAGAATTTTGTCTACATTTCTCTAAAACACTGGCAAACAGTTGGAAATTTGCCGTCGTGGATACAAGCTTTTATTTATTGGATTTATTTTGGATATATTTATATATTTTTTCAAGTGTTTATCAAAATTTTGTCATGTTATAAAGTCAAAAAAATGGTCTATTCGACCGTTTCGTAGCGAAATTTTGCTGTACGTTATGATCGAAATAAGTTTTGCAATTACTGGTATATGTAATTGTGGTTCACAGTTAGATGGGCCTATAACCGGAAGGGGGGGGGGGGGGGGGGCGGAGCTTATAAGCGGTAGTTAGCGGTATGCTATTTCATAATGAAATGAGATTCCGCTGAACAGAGTGACCTTGTTGCCGTCATGCTGCAGAATAACTGGTCATAAACATCTCCAAAAAAAATTGAAAATAGCGAGTGAAATGTTCCCAGTTTGTATTCACAGTGGAATCCCGCTTTTTCGAACCTTCAAATGAAACGAAAATTGGTTCGAAAAATCGGATAGACCGAGAAATCGGGGGTAAAATCAAAGAGTTTGACTAAGTGAAACGACTTTCGGTTCGAATTATCGGGAGGTTCGAAAAACTGAGGGCTCGAGAAATCGGAAGTCCACTGTATTAATCATAACTAACTACTGACAGAAGCTTGGGCGGCTGAAAAGACAAGAATCTAGAATTGTATTGTCATGAACATAACAGTCATTATGTGATACTATATATATCTATGGCATTAATTCTGTCATCACTGATTATTACGAAATCTCATGAGGTAGATACAGATGCAAGACTCATCCACATTTTTCTTTTTGTCACCTCTAACTTGTTGAAGACCTCCTGGCAGCTCGTCTTGTCTGTGTTTAGTCAAACGGACTTACAGAAATTGGAATCTCCCACTAGTTTCACCACGGATGTTGTGGCAGCTCTATATTTGATATTCTTGGTTTTGTCCGTTATCATGTTGATCAACATGTTAGTGGCTTTACTCAACCACACATACGACAATGTCAAGGTAGGATCAACTCATAGCAACCATATTTTTCTATTAATACTGTGCCCTTCCACGGTACTAAGCTACATGAACAACACCGACCCAATCCTTACAGCTGCAAATAGTAGAATCGTTAATCACAGTGCAAAATTGCATAAACATGAGGCAAACGGAGGAGAAAATGTTAATTATTAACGAGTTATGCTTCGATAAAAATAGAATTAATTTTATTTACTTAGCCTGGGAGATGACTGGCATTTCAGGCTAAGTACTCCTGTACTAATTGTGGACACCGAAAACAATAGTAGTATAGGACGCTTGTGTGGGCGGTAGCCAATCAGAAGGCCGTGCATATCATTAAAAAAGGCTCTCGACCAATCAGAGGGCCGGATTTGCTCATTAATATATTCATGAGTTAGGGGGTTATCAAAATATGCGTCTGCAGTGACGTCACAGGTCAGCAGTCTTTTGCATCCCAGGTCACGCGCGTGCCCAAATAAGGCGATAGACAGGAAATGAGTTTTCAAAGATGATTTTTATTGATTTTACAGGAAGTAAAAAATTACAATGGTGTGTATCCGTATGGAAACGACATGAAAGTGTTCGTGTCTACGACGCGTTTGTCGAAGACAAGTCCGTAGTGTTTGGTGTGTGTGATGACCTTGAGATGTTTGGTGGCTGGGTTTCTGTAGAAGAAGTTGGGGTTAACGACGGGGATGTTGCGTCGTTCACCGTCCTCGAGAGGTTGTTCGAGTTCGTCGAGTAGATTTTGTTTCATGACGTCGTAATTGAGTTGTTGGGCTCCTCGTACATTGAGGGAGAAGCCTCGGACTTTGCAGCAGACTTTGCCTTGGTGGGTTTTGTACCCGTAATTCTTGGGTCCTGCTGAGGTGAAATCGATGATGTAATCACCGTCGTCGAGCTCGTTGGTCATCTCTCCGAGGTAATCGCCTAGCGGAACGTCGGCTTGACCTGGTTTGTGCGAGTAGATGACGGAATCGGTGTCAAAGTAGAGGACTTGTTGTTTTAATTGTTCCAGGTAGCTGTATAATTTGAGTCGAGCCCAGCAGGTGGTGAAAGCGGCGACGAAGATGTTGATTCGTCCGTTGTCGGGTTGATTGTCTTCGAGTTCGGCGTGGACGACCTCTAGGGCTTCGTCGTTGGGGATTCTGACTTGTTTTATCTCGTGGAAGGGATTGGAAACGAGGGCAAAGAGGTGCGCTGCGGTGTAGACGACTTCGGTGGTGGGTTTGTGTAGGTTTTCGCCGAACTTGCCCCAGAAAGAGTTGAGCATGAGTTTGGCGGTGGCTTTGCGTCCGGGGTTTTTTTGGATCATGTCCGGATCGAGAGCGATGCCTTCTTTCTGGTGGTATTGTTGCACGTACTGTACCCTGTCTTGGGGGGTGTGACACCAGTTAGGGTAGCCGGCGGATTCCTGTTTGAGTTTTAGCCAGGTGTTCACGTAATCGGCGAAGAGTCCTGTACGACGTTGTCTTTCCGGGAAATGGTGGACTTCGTGGATCTTGATGAGCGTGTATCCCATGGCAACGGCTTTCTCGATTTCGGGGGTGCACCAGGTCCCTCGTAGCGTGCGTTGCTCGGCCGTGTGAGAGCATCGATGTGATTTCTCAAGGAGGGGTTTGTTCATTTCGTGTTCCACGCACGATCGGCAGAGTGGGAAGGTGAGTTTTTTCTCGTGCCGAAAAGGTAGAACGGGATGGTAAAGTTCGTGAGGTGGTAGTATGTCCACTTTGGCCATACCGAAGTAGTGATGGATGTCTTGGTCGTCGGGGTTGACGATGACTTGCGGGTGTCCTATGGGGTATTTGCTTCCCTTGTTGACCCAGGGGTAGAGCGACGTCACGTCGATGTACTTGATTTTCTCTCCTTGAGCCACGTCGGCCACGTGATGTAGTTTGACAGCGTTCGTGCGCCCTCCGAAGAAAGCGTCTCGGGGTTCGAGCGGTTGGACGATTTCGAACGTGTCTAGGAACCGACGTAGATCAGGGTCGGTTTTGACTTCTAGGGTCCAGTCGCATTCCCACTTGACGCAGAGCTGGTAACCTTGGCGACTGAGAAGGTCGTGTTTGCGGAGTGTGGCCTCGTAGACTTCCTGCATGGTGCGATCGGCGTGACAGATGGGATATCGGTCTCGATGGGTCGGGAAACAGCGAGGACACCCGTGCCATAGACATCCGTGGAATTCGTAGACGGTTCGAGTGGTCGGATCGTATCCGTCCACGAGCTGATTGGCTAGTCGGACTTCGCCGCCGTTTCGCACGGTACGGATACGATCGCCTTGACCCGTGCGTTGCAACGAGTGTTCTTGCCAGGCTAGCCATTTCAGGGCTTCGACGGACTGATTGGATCGTGCGCCGTGCCATCCTCTCGGGGGTCTGGAGGCGATGGTGTTGAGCGGGACGAGTTTCTTGCGCCAGAATCGTTGGCAGGCGGAGGCGATGGTGAGGCATTTCTCCATGGGGTCAAAGTCGGCTTTTTGTTTGAATTCTTGCCGGAACTTTTGACAGCCTGCTTTGAGGAGTTTGACGTCCGACTCGCAGTAGGCTTCCATTTCTTCCCTTAGTACGAAATGGTAGTCGTTGTCTACTTTCTCTTGGTACCACTGTTCGAACTCGGCTTTCTTTTTGGCGGACATGCCGTCGGGATCGTACATGTCTCGCGGTGGCATGGGACCTTCGTACGCTTGGTTTTCTAGGGTGTTGAATTTGTGCGGGAAGAATCCTTTATGCAGTTCGGTGATTCCGAAGGTGGCGGGAAAGTTGGCCAGCGGGAACGGGAGAAAGCAGAGGGAATCTTTGAAAGTCAGTCTGTCGGATTTTAGGGACAGTATCTTGGTGCCTATGGGGATTTGGTCCGTGACTTCTCGATGGGTGGCGTAACAGTGTTGCAGGATGAACATCCCGTCGTAGCCTTTGAGATTGTGAAAGATGACGATGACGTTCCGTTCCTTATTGTCCTGGTCGACGGTGAGGGATTCTAGGTGTTCGAACATGTCGGCGGTGCAGTTGGGCCCGTAGAAGGAGTGACATCTCATCTTCGTCGTCTTCCAGGCAGAGTAGAATGGGTGTCTGATTCCCTTCGGCGTCGGTGATGGCTTCGTAGTCGCAGTACACTTGAAGGGGAGGGTCTTTGTCTACCCAGACGCTCGTGTCTGGATCGTTGGGTCCGGGTTCTTCGAAGGGTCGCCCGTTGACTTGGTCGCGGGGGACGCGTATCCTTTCGGGCTCGTCTTCGTCTCTGGGGACGCGTTGGATGTAACATTGGTGCTTCTGCAGATGGACTTGTTTTTCACAGATGCGGCATTCGCCCCATCCGCACTTGTGACCACGGGGACGCCCTCCTCGCTTGTTCTTGCGTTTAAGCTCGTAGACGTGGCAGCACTTCTCACACTTTTTGTAAGTGTTGCAGATGGAGGGGATGCTGAGACTCTGCCGTTGCAAGTGGTCGTTGTAGCATAGGTCACCGAAGAATTGTCTGTGGCACAATCGGCAGATCTCGGTGGGTTCGGGAAACTTGCCTGGAGCTAGGGGTCGTTTTTTCTCGATGAAATCGGGACAGTCCTTTCGTTTGCAGGCGGGGCACCATTGACCGAGGCAGGGATGATGACGAAAGTCGTCGTGATCGTAGCCTCGATTGCATTCGTCGCAGAAGTAGGATTTGCCGAGGAATCCCTTAAACGAATTGCATCCGTCGTAGTGATCGTCTTCTTTGATGAGACGAATGATCTTGGTCGAGGGTTCGGGTCCCGCGTAGATGATCATGTGGGGTGGGTCGATGGACATGACTTTGAGCTGGTAACCAGGTAACGCTTTTTGAAATTGTTGCAGTTCGGGAATGCCGCAAGGTCCTTCGGGAACGTTGGCTCGACGGTGGAGGTCTTTGGCCAATCGCTCTTGGACAGGATAACCCTGTTTGAGATTGTGGTAATCTTGGTCACGCGTATTCATGTCGGCGTCTACCAGGGCTTTCATGGTGACGATGGCTCGGGCGCAGCAGAGAGTGTCTTTGTTTCGGATGGTCACGCGTGACCGTTTGACGATTCCCCGCACGGCGGCGCAACTCGGCCTGTATCGTTTTCCGTTCCCGCTGCCACGACCCGGGGTACGTATGAAAGTGGTTTCCATGGTAAACGTGTCGTCGGGGGTGAATTCTTCGTTGGAGTTCAGTTTGGCCGCGAGAGACTGGAGATAAGTGGCTAGTCTTTCACTCCCTTCTTCGAATTCTCGCACGGTGAAGGTGGTGGATTGAAAGGCGTGCGTGAAGGCACGGGACTGCATGGTGAAATGGACCGTGGAGTTGGGTGTCAGGGTAGGATCCTGAGCGATTTGTTGCTCGATGGATCGTTGAAGGGCCTGAGTCAATTCTTGGCCTAGATTGTCATCGCGAGTCACGTCTCTGTGTTGTCTGAGCGTGGCTTCGAATCGTTGTTTGTTGAGGACGTTTCGCCAGCGACGTCGAGCGCCTACGGGTCTTAAGTCGAAGTCTAGGAGGGGTCTTGTATTGTTACCACCACCTCCGGTTTGGAGCATCACTCGGTCGTCGAAGGGGAAGGCTTCGTCGTAGGTCCGTCTGTTCTGTAAAGACAACAAACACAACGTTTTTTTCTTTTAGTTAGTCAGTTTTTATTCTCACGTATCCAGATACACGGTTGCTTGTCAATAGCACTTTTTGATGTTCTATCTCATGTATTATGTCTATGAAATTACATCCTAAATAGAGTCTCCGTTTCATGTTATACTGGGTGACATAATGTCCAAAGTAATACGTGCGATAACATTTACTTTCAATACATTTCCAGCTGTGTGTTTCCACGTGTCCGTAACCCCATCGTCTTTTCACTATACCGTATCTTCTTATTTCTTTGAGAAGTGTTTTCAATAGTTTATTGTTCCTTCGATCGCGTATGTGTTGCCAAGTTGCTAAGTCAAGTACGTAACGCTTTAGTTCTTCCGGTAACCAATCCCAGTAACTCTATGAAAAAGATTAGGGTTAGAGTTCTAAAGATGACTTTCTTACAGGGGGTACACATCATACTCACTGCTTCATATTGATCCATCAGTTGGTTCATCTCTTCATCGGTCACTGATTCATGTTGATCCATCTGTTGGTTCATCTCCTCGTCGGTCAGCTCCTGTGCCATGGTTTCTTCTTTTCAGCGCTCGATACAAGTTCAAAACTCAGAGTGACTTGAACGGTTCGACTCGATTTTTTATACACACGGTATAATGGTGTCCAGTCTCCGACCGAGTGTGGGGTATATCCACCTATCCCCTGGGTCGGTGGTAACACGTGACTTGGTCTCGATCTCATGGATTGGCTATCGCCTTATTTGGACATGCGCGTCACAACCTCGATTTCATATTTCTCCTTATTTGGACATGTTGCCCTTATTTGGGCATGGACGCTATGTTTTGCTACCAAAGGCACCACCTTGTTTATGCAAATCGAAAATACTGATTTTTTTTTTTTTTTTTTTTTTTTTTGCGAGATTTTTTTTTTTTTTTTTTTGCGAGATTTTTTTTTTAAAATGTAATCACTGCATGCAGGATTAGAACCTGCGCAGGATAACATTCCCACTGGATTTTCAGCCCAGCGCCTTAAACCACTCGGCCACCATAGCTTGCTTAATCTTTTGAAAGAAATATTGTAGTATTAATGCAAATTTTGATGGCTTACCCCCTGGGTTTTTTTTTTTGCGAGATTTTTTTTTTTTTTTTTTTTTTTTGCGAGATTTTTTTTTTTTTTTGCGAGATTTTTTTTTTTTTTTTTGCGAGATTTTTTTTTTGCGAGATTTTTTTTTTGCGAGATTTTTTTTTTGCGAGATTTTTTTTTTTTTTTTTTGCGAGATTTTTTTTTTTTGCGAGATTTTTTTTTTTTGCGAGATTTTTTTTTTGCGAGATTTTTTTTTTTTTTTTTTTTTTTTTTTTTTGCGAGATTTTTTTTTTTTTTTTTTTTTGCGAGATTTTTTTTTTTTTTTTGCGAGATTTTTTTTTTTGCGAGATTTTTTTTTTTTTTTGCGAGATTTTTTTTTTGCGAGATTTTTTTTTTTTTTTTTTTGCGAGATTTTTTTTTTTTTTTTTTTTTTTTTTTTTTGCGAGATTTTTTTTTTTTTTTGCGAGATTTTTTTTTTTGCGAGATTTTTTTTTTTGCGAGATTTTTTTTGCGAGATTTTTTTTGCGAGATTTTTTTTTTTTTTTTTTGCGAGATTTTTTTTTTTTTTTTTTTTTGCGAGATTTTTTTTTTTTTTTGCGAGATTTTTTTTTTTTTTTTTGCGAGATTTTTTTTTTTTTTGCGAGACTTTTTTTGCGAGATTTTTTTTTTGCGAGATTTTTTTTTTGCGAGATTTTTTTTTTTTTTTTTTTGCGAGATTTTTTTTTTTTGCGAGATTTTTTTTTTTTGCGAGATTTTTTTTTTGCGAGATTTTTTTTTTTTTTTTTTTTTTTTTTTTTTGCGAGATTTTTTTTGCGAGATTTTTTTTTTTTTTTTTTTGCGAGATTTTTTTTTTTTTTTTGCGAGATTTTTTTTTTTTTTTTTTTTTGCGAGATTTTTTTTTTTTTTTGCGAGATTTTTTTTTTTGCGAGATTTTTTTTTTTTTTTGCGAGATTTTTTTTTTGCGAGATTTTTTTTTTTTTTTTTTTGCGAGATTTTTTTTTTTTTTTGCGAGATTTTTTTTTTGCGAGATTTTTTTTTTTTTTTTTTGCGAGATTTTTTTTTTTTTTTTTTTTTTTTTTTTTTGCGAGATTTTTTTTTTTTTTTGCGAGATTTTTTTTTTTGCGAGATTTTTTTTTTGCGAGATTTTTTTTTTTGCGAGATTTTTTTTGCGAGATTTTTTTTGCGAGATTTTTTTTTTTTTTTTTTTTGCGAGATTTTTTTTTTTTTTTTTTTTTGCGAGATTTTTTTTTTTTTTGCGAGATTTTTTTTTTTTTTTTTTGCGAGATTTTTTTTTTTTTTGCGAGACTTTTTTTGCGAGATTTTTTTTTTGCGAGATTTTTTTTTTTTTTTTTTTTTTTTTTTTTTTTTTGTGAAGTTTAAATTATTTAAATTGTTTAAAAATTACTATTAGCTTCCATGAAGGAAAACTTTTTTTCTAGAGAGTATTTTTTATGCTCTTTTAAATGAGATATAGTAGATATAGTAGATATAGAGATATAGAGATATATAGATATATAGAGATATAGAGAGATATAGTAGATAGATAGAGCACGATTATTCTCCACGCTCATTTTAGAACTTGTATGAGCGTCCATTACGGAAGACCATGCCTGCCCGCTCCGCTGAAGCATTGAAACGACAGAGAGTGAGAAGAAGAGAGTTCGTGCGAGAGTGGAAGAAAAGAAATCCGGAGAAAGTTCGCGAGCAGAAAAGACGGTATCGTGCACGGTACAAGATGCGTGACATGGTGCGCGACGCGTTAAATCGTTATAGGGAACGCAAACGTCGCTCCCGTTTACCTGCAACACGACAGTGGGAAGAGCATGATTACGATCCGGATGAAATTCTTCGGGGTTTGTTGGGAGTTCGGGTTGAGCTGACGGATTTCAGGAAAACAATACCACCGTCCAACACCACGACCACCGTCGCTAAGAGCACTACCACTGCAACACGACAGTGGGAAGAGCATGATTACGATCCGGATGAAATTCTTCGGGGTTTGTTTGGAGGTCGGGTTGAGCTGAGGGATTTCAGGGGAACACTAACGCCATCCAACACCACGACCATCGCCGCTAAGAGCACGATCACCATTACCACTGCAACACTACCACTAACCAACACTAGTACCACCATTACCACTGCAGCACCACAGGCATTACCCCCACCGCAACGCCGTGGGAGGGTGGTGTCTTATTTCCCCACAGCCGCTAAGAGCACGACCACCGCCGCTAAGAGCACGACCACCAATACCACTGCAGCACCACACGCATTACCCCCACCGCAACGCCGTGGGAGGCGGTTGTCTTATTCCTCCTCCTCCTCCTCTGACTCTGACTCTGAGCCTGATGAAGGGTTGGTAGCAGAGTTAGAACGCTATTAGCGGAACCCGAGGATCCTGTAAAACGGAGACTTTCGGAAATCAGGAAAAAACAGGAGAGTCGCAGAAGAAAACCGTGTGAAACGAGTACGAAAAGAACAAGAAATGGAAAAGATGATCGTGGAAATAGCTAGTGAGCTTGACGAGATGTCATCCATGCTTCATAACATGGGACGCTGGTTCGCGCAGTTTGAACGCGAGGATACAGTAGAACAGAACCGTTGCCATTTCTCAGTCACCGTCGAACTTATGGATCAATTGGAACATTATTTATTTTCGTCTTAAAGAAAAAAAAGAGACTCTTTTTTGAAAAACAACAAAGCGTGTGTAACTTTTAATTACAACAACAATAAAAGGTTTTACAATTTCCAACGTTTCTTGGTCTGCATGATTTTCTTAACAATGCGTTCTGTCATGGTTTTACGTCCGGGTAATTTGTCGATGGCCTGGATCATCTTGGTGTCGGCGTTCCATTTGTCCTGTAAGTTCTTGGCCCTGGAATAGTCAATGTCGTGTTGTTTGGCCAGTCGGTCCAGACGGTTAATCCCGGGGTCTCCACGCGCCAGACGTTTCTTCAGTTTGGTACCAGGTCCCATGTACTGATAACCGGGCCAATGAAACTCGATCCCAGTCTTGGCCAACCATTTTTGGATGTCGATCCCATACCCTCGTTGGCGACGGCGACGTCGGGTACTTCTCCTCGGGGGTGGAGGTGCCTTTTTCCTCTTCTTAATCCGAGTCATAGTCCAGTCCCCTTCTCCAGGGGTCTTCGAAATCTTCCCACCCTGCTTGTAACTTTTCTGCGGCTGACGGTTTGACCTTCTTGTACTTCTTTGCCTTGCCTTTGGGACTGTAACCACCGTCGTCGTAGTCGATACCGAGTGATTTCAGTACACGTCTGGCTCTATCGGAGATGGGTGCTTTTTTCTTGGACGATAGGGGAGTTTTACCTAGCGTGACTGGTTTGGGTGGAATGGTAGGTTTGGGGGTTTTCTTCTCCTTTTTAAAACCTGACGTGGAGGGTATGGGGGTTTTCAGCTCCTTTTTCAGTCCTGTCGTAGAAAGGGGTTGTGGCGGGATGATCACGGGGGCTGCAGCTGGTTGGTTGACTCCCTTGAGGATCTGTTTCAACAGAGTTTCGACGGGTGCGTCGACCATGCCTTCGGGTTCTGTCGTTCCCTGGTACGAGATGGGACCGCTTTTACCCGTCCGTATACGTTTCACCAGTTTCCCTTCCTCGGAGGCGATGGGTTTGGTCATCTTAACGGCCATGCTGTCGGGGATGCGTTTGTCGTTCAGGATGAGATGTTCTTCGGCGGCCAGACGTCCGGCTTTGTTCAACAAGGCATTCTGGCTGATCTTCCCCTTGTAATAATCTTGCAGACGATTGAATTCTTGAACGGGCACCATCATGACTTCGTTCATACCTTCTGACTCAAGGTCGTGTCAGGAAACTCGGACAATTCTCTCAAGGCCGTCTCGTAACAGTCTTGCCAGTACCGTATGGATTCGTCTTTCTTTTCCAACTCGAGTTCGAGACTTCGAACGGTTCGCTTGCCTTTACCGCACTCCCTGCACAACTCGATGCACCCACCGGGCGGCGTGGTATCTCGTTTCGTTTGACAGGTTTGGCAGAAGTCACCGAACTTTAAAGCCATGTATTCTTGATACAGGTCGTGGTACCTCTTGTTCAAGTACTCGTACGAGTCTTTCCATCGGGCTTCGCGACGATTGGCGTCTTGCAACAACTGCACGAGTTTAGGAATGGTATTGTGGGACTCGTCTTCTCTCGGTGGGAAATTGGGTATGACGTCGATCCCCTCCAGCGGGTAACCGTCCTCACTGCGTCCTTTCACCGTACACAACATGCTTTGAAACAACCGTGCAAACCGCTCCAGAACCCCGCTCCGTTTTGGGTGAGGAGATGTTCTCTTCGACGCTTGAGAGAGTTTTTGCGTCTACCCACTTCGCGCAGAACCCTTTTATGTCTTTTCAGTTTCCCATAAGTCGTTGCGTTGATGGGTATCCTCTTTTTCAGCAAATTGAGAACCATCTCGCTGATGGCGTTGATCTGATCTTTGTCGGCGATTTGTAACATCCGTTGACGTTTGTTCCGATTGGCTTCTTTCAGGACGCGCGTCAGGAAAGGACGTTGTCGTCGTAACCGCTTCATCGTGGACTTATGCACACGAGTGGATTGACGTACTCCTTTTATCGCTTTCCTCGACGCCTGAAGGCCGTTTGAAAGGGTATCCTGCGTAAGACTCTTTCGATCTTTCCCCTGTTCTTATGGATATGTCTGTCCATTAAACCGAAGGGTCCAGCCAGAGCACCCATACCCGCGGCTCTCATCATACTCGCCAAATCACCCCCTTTCTGTCTCCTTCTTCGTCTCCTCCTCCTCCTTCGGGCTGTCATGGTGACGAGTGAGGTGTACGTCGGCTAGTCTCGTCCTTTTATTTTCACATGATGGAGCATCGGAACTCTTCGCCCTTGTGTGGAATTTTTTCACCTCGTCTCATTCGTTCCTGCATCCTTTTGGTATGCGCCCGTTCTTGTTTGGCTCTCAGGCTTTCTATGCCTTTGGTGATACCCCAAGCCGCCTTGGGTAAACCCGCCACCACAGTGCCGATCCCTTCTCCCCTTTGGTACCGTCTTCTTTTAGTGGTTTTAGCGGTTTTACGCCTTCTCGAAGACGCTTTCTTTCTCCTCGACCTCTTGGGCATGTTGGTTCTGAATGAAGAGGTTGGCCGCGATGTCATTTTTTATAGCGGCACGTGCCTAAATCGTAGGGCGTAGTCTCGAACGTATCGGTCGTACGTGGGAGATGTAAAATCCGTCACCACGTCGTCCAACGTTTGCATCTTGGTCAAAAACCCATCCAATTCCTCCACGCCACCCAGAGCGTAGTTCCTGAGTTCTGTCAGCGTCTTTTCGTACGTCGTGTAAGCGAATTGGGCCATGTCCATCTTGAACGAATACTTCTTGAAATCGTTCCATCCTTTCAGTAAGGTGGCGAAAGCCGTCAATCCTACCACCGTGTACCCATCTTTCCACACGGATCCCAAGACGATACTCACGGCCACCGTCAGTAAGGCCAGTCCGTTGAGAATGGCGTTACACAACTTGTAGTAACCGAACATCTGCCTTCGACACCACCAATACTTGTGGTAGAAAGCGTACAAGACGTCCAAACGTTTCAGGGAATCCAAATCCACCACGGTGTTGAAAGGTTCATCCAATAAACAGACAGAAGTACTCATGACTCTTTTCCAACCAGTGCCAAACGTAGTCTGACTTTCTGTCGGGACGTTCGATCCTTTTAGCTTGTTGCTTGTATTCCCAGATCTCGTCCTTGAAGGCGGTTTCCACGGATTGGTTCAGGATGTCCTGGACTTGTCGGTAACTATCGCACTCGTCCGCGATACGTTTCATGTCTTCGTGATCCATGCTGGTCGCATCCCAGTAAGAGCGAGAGCATCGACATAGATGCAAAAAGTAGGGGAACCACTCGACTTCACTCCTCAACATCTTGATTCGAATGGTTTTTCATCGACGAGGGGGTCGTCTTTTCTTAAGTCTCACGAGTCTTCGGATCCCGCGACCCACGCCCACTCCCACACCACCAATGGCAGCGGTCGTTCCAGCTCGGATGCCTGTTTTCACGGCGCGACCACCCAACGCTTTGGCCAATCCCAAGGCAGCCCCTTTACCAATGGGTAACATCGCAGACAGGGCATTCGCAAGAGCACCGCCCCATTGCTTTCTCCTTTTCGGTCGACGACGGCGTCTTCTCATGGTTGTTGTTGTTCTCAGTTACGTACACTGGTCGAATTGCGTGTGACGGTAGGACGTTGTCCGTTTTTATAGGTGGTCGTAATCGTGTTGGTGGTCGTGATGCCCGCAATGCGACGACCCGCGGCCGTCTGTTGTTGTTGGCGCAAAATCTCTTCCAATTGTTGCTGCATCTGGGCTTGGTCGAGAACACGGTCTCCTCGTCTCCTTCTTCTTCCTCCTCCTCGACCCGATCGAATCGACGAAGGCGGAGTGGAGTCACTACCACTTCCTCCGCCTCCGCCTCCGCCTCCGCCTCCACCTCTGCCTCTGCCTCTGCCTCTTCCACCGCCGCTACCACTAGCGCTACTTCGTCTGCGGCTGCCGGAATCACTGGAGGACGTGGGTGTGTTTTGACGTGGGACGCGTCTCGGTCGTTTCCCTCCTCGAACGGCTCGTGCCAAAGGGGTGGACATGGTTATTCGTGGTGCCCCGACACCTGCCGTGACATTGGCGCGCGACACCGATCCAGCACTGCCGACACCCACCGTGACGTTGGTCTGCGGTGCACCCGAGCCAGCGGTGCCCACTCCGACGGGCGAGACATTGGGCAGGGGCGGTGTTGCCAGTGACGATCGCGGTGAAGGAGGAGTGTTCAGACTCGTACCCACACCCGCGGCAGGCGGAATCGGAGTACTCGTCCGAGCCGGTGTCCCCCAAGGCGAATAATCTTCCAGAGCCGAGAAGTTGAAATCGTCACTACCATAAGAGCTCATTTTTATCCATGTACCTTTCTCTTTCTATCTTCTTCTCGGCGAGTTCTCGTTGTTTATGAACCAAATAATCGAAACCTTCCCCATTATATGCGTTGATGATGGACCGTACTTGACGGTAACTCTCGCATTCCGTGACCTGTCTCATCGGTTCGTAGTCCAGCTCGTGGGGGTTCATGATGTATTTGAGCCTGTTTTTACACAGGTGAATGAATAGCGGAAACCACTCGACCTCGCTCCTCAACATGATGCAAACTGATGGCATCGGACGAATCCTTCGTCTTTTAACACATGGCTGAGGACACGTTGATCGTCCTGACTGGCTGGATGAAGATCCAATAGCATGTAACCGTAAGGTCGATCGGTGACCTTGCGAAACGTGTCCAACACCTCCTGCCATTGCGTGGGAAACGATTGCAGAAGTAAATTTCGTATCCCCAACTGATCCCGAGGGTTCTTGAAGGCCGCGATGTAATGCGCGTTTCTGGAAATGGTCTTGGCGAATTTTCCGTTGGGGAATAGATCCTGACACAGGTAGATCACCGTGATGTTCCGATGATGCGAATGTTTGGTGAAGAGATCCAACACGCGCTTGTCGTTACCACCCTCGTCCATCAGATCGTCCAAGACCAACACACCCCCTCCGGGAAACCATCGGGGTAACTGTTCGCTGTCGGGGATGCCTTCGTAAAACTTGACTCCACCCTTCTTGAGCTTTTGGAAACCGTCTTGCCACGATCCGTAGCAGTAATGAATACTCTTCGGTGTCTGTTGGAACAAGTCGCCGTTCTCCAAGAGCAGTTTGGTCGTGAACACCGTCTTGCCGCACCCCGACGGACCCGCTATCAACAAACTCGACGGCGTGTGAAATTGAAACGCTTTGCGTCGTTCCATGATCATGAAATGGTCCATGGTCTCGAGACGTTCCGTTTTTATCTGAACAACTTGGCCAATGGGGTCTTGACGGCCGGGATGCGTTTCAACAGACCCAATAGGGTGACCTTACGATTGAAACAGATGGGTTTTTTCTTGGCCCTACTCCTGATCTTGGCCATGGCCCTCTTGGCAGCGGCTCTCTTGGGACGTCCTTTTTTCTTGGCAGGCGCCGATCTCTTTTTTCGAGGTTTTTTCTTGGCGAATTTACTCAAATCTCCGAACTTGTCCTCGTACCAATGCCTCTTTTTCATTCTTCTTTTCCTATCTTCCTTCTCGGAAAGCTTCGGCATGGCAGGGGCGGCTCTCTTGCGTTTCCTACGCGTGGTCACCGTCGCCGGTAATGCACCGGTGTCCAGGACGGACGGCGGTTGAAAAGACACTTGTCTTTTGGCGGGTTGAAGTATTTTCAGATTGAGCTGTCGTTTTGGCGGTTGGTTTTTCTTGAAATGAGCCTCACTGGGTTGAGGCGTCTTTCCACCCGCTTTTCCATAGCGTTTTTCTAACCTGGCTATCACGTCGTCCAAATGTCTATGCCCTTGAAACTGAAGAGCCATGACTACCACACAACCTCTTTTTCAAAAATGAACCTCTTTTATTTCGAACAGCTTACTTTATAACAAATGACGCACTCCTCGGGAGGAACCGCTCGTGTCCTGGTGACACGGGGTTTTACAAATCTTGCGCCAGGCCAACTCGTCCACGATCAGACGTTCTACCATGTGTCCTACTTTACGATCGTTCTCCACAAACTCGTTTTTCTTAAAACGATTCAAGAACTCGTTCATGTCACGACCTTCGGCTCGGTCGATCAGGAACATCAGGGCGTAACCGCCGCAACTCTGGCTGAACAAGGACTGCAGACTCTTGCCGTTGTGAATCTGGTACTTGAAATGACGATCCAACCATGCTTGGATCGGTTCGGCGGTTCCGTACGCGTCCAACGGTAGACCGTAACTGTCCAGGATCTCGCACTTGTTCTTGTCGGCCCACAAAGCGATCCAATGCACGCCCGGTTTGTCGTGAGGGTCCGTGTTCACGATGTAAGCGGTCGGTCCTTCTTGAGGGACTGTCCTGGGAAGCCGATCGCAAGGGACCGTGCCGTAAAAGACACAGCGTAGGGACGGATTCGTCCGGGCCAAATGATCCAATTGTATATTATTCAAGGCTACTTTCTCCATTTTTTTCTTCTCATTGGTACACGTCGTAGATGACGACTCGGTTCTCGTTGATCTCCAGCAAATTCTCGAATTCGCCGTACAACAAGATAGTCAGGTTTTCTCCCGGATTGGCTCCGAAATCGATCACCAGACGCAGTTCACCTTCTTGCTTGGGGTTCAACACTGGACTGTCCAAACATCCATTGGCCGTGTTGTCAAATACAAACATGTTGCATCTCTTGCCGTCCCCCCAATCCACTTTTCGGACCATGTTTCCTTTTCCCCTGCACAACGCTCCTGAGGCTTGGAGGAATCTGTAGTAACCTCTCTGATCTTTACTGTCCCCATCGTGATCGAGCTCCAAGGTCTCGTAGGGGTATTCTTCACCTCTCACCAATTGTTTGATGGAAGCCAGATTGAATTTTCCAAAATTGAACGGATTGATCGTCACAGTTCCGTTGAAGGCAGTTTGTTTCATCAACAACACCACTAACCGATTAGGCAATTTATTGTGGAAAGGATTGCTGCACTCGAAATGACGATTGTCGTTGGGATGCGAGTAAGTGCGAATTTCACCTCTCACCGTGGGGTAAGTGGCCACTCTTCCTCCTTTCAGGCTGGTCATGATCTCTCGGTACACCGAGGGAGTCACTCTCACTTGAGACAGGAACAATCTCACTTTCACGTCGGCTTCAGTCAGTCTCAGAGTATCATTACCATGCCATCGGATGGTCCACAGGGCTGGGGCATTGAAGTACATGTCGATCTGGATCTGCACGCCAGGTAACAGTAATTTGCTGAGATGAAACACTTCCAGGAAAGGTTTGAACCTCAAAGTCACGGCTTCTCCGTCCAGAAACTGGGCTCGTCCCTGGACCACATTCTTGAGATCTTGGGTTAAAGCAGTATATTCAGCGTGAGGAGTAGTAAAATCCAACGCGTTGGCTGTCAATTCATCGGCATCTCCGTCGTCGGGTACACCGAGACAGTTGTACCATCCGCTGGGTGTTAGGATCGATTCACCGTCGTCTCGGTCGTGGTTCAACAGGGTCTCGATGTAGGCTTTGAGGTGGTAAGTATCCGTCTGGGGGCTGATGAGAGTCCCATTCAATCTCACATTGATCTGTTTGAAGAGGGTGTGGGCCAGATTATTGGCGAGTCCCATGACATCCGCTGTCAGCAGATTCGTGTTGTTACTTTTCTTGACAGTCAATTCCACTTCGAAGAAACTCTCGTTCAAGTCGATAAAGTCTTCTTGAGGATCGACTTGGAAGGTCACGGGATTGATCCCCGTATTGAACGGGTTGATTCTCACCAAACGTCGAGACGACATGCTGACATCCGTGGGAGGGGTACTGAACATGTTCAGACGAGGGTTACGAACCCCCGCCGACCGGGCATGAGCCACGAGGTCCGTCATCGTCTACGTCGTCGTCTCCTTCTCAGGGCCGACTGCACCCAACGATAGTTCGGGCGTTTTGATCGGGACGGGAAGATCGATCCGCCTTTATACGTTCGTCGTATCGGAATAAGTCTCACGCGCCTCGAGTAAATGGGATTCATACTCCAAAGAGGTCTTTCCTCACTTTTTTCGCCAACGCCCGTTTGATCTCTTACGTTGCTTTACGTTTCACGGCTCGTTTCGCTCCTCTCTTGACCCCGGCGAGACCTCCTCTCCAATTGGGCTTTCCTCCCTTGCCGCCCGAATTTAAACCTTTCAGACCTTCCGTGGCCGTCTCGGTGATAAAGTCTCGTAGAATGCCGGGACCGCGTTTCTTGACACCTCTCCAAGCCATGCCGAATCCGTCTCCGGATTGCCTCATTTTATCGGGATGAAATCGTACCAACGTTCCACCGATCATTCTTTCTTAAAGTGTAACGTCACGATCGTATTGCCAGGTCCAAATCTCACCAGTTCTCCAGTTGTCTCAGCCACTTGCACCTCTATTATGTCAATGACGTCTTTGCGCACGGGAATATATTGAATGTGGTAAGGCTCGAAATACTGAACACCCGCACCTGTTCTAATCAAGTTGACCTCTCTCAGTACATCCGTGACTTGATTTCCCACCACGCCACTTCTACACACGTCCGAGTAGACGAACAAGGAACGCGAACTGCTTCCCACCACCACCTCGAACGCTTTGTTCAGGTTTAGAAAACGCCAATTGCAATAGATGCTGAGTTTTAAAAAATCTCCATTTCCTCCTGTATCTGTGATGACACCCCAAAAGACAGGTGATCCGTCCTTGTCGTGGACGTCCCCGACGACGCTAATGTCCGGAACGACATCGTCAAAAAGTTCCAACTGCAAATTAGGTCCCAGTTCGTAACCACTGCTGTTCTTTTTGAGCCATCCCATTTTTAAAGCCAGTTCAACATTGACGTGGAACGTGGGGAAATGTATGACCGGACGATAGGTGTTTTCATTGTCCGTGACCAGTTCATCACCTTCCCACTTGAACTTGACGTAGGTTCTCTTCCCATCATTCGTGACATATTTGGATCCCAATTTGGGTCCGTAGTACTTGAAGACGCGTTGTCGCGTGAAAAAGGAGATCATGGATTTCATGAATCCGACACCGTCCACGTTGTAAAATACCTCTTTGAGGTCATCCGTGTCGAAGTAAGCTTCTCCAAACCTGTAATAACTACTCGATTCTACGCGTCTCCATGCGAAGGAGGACAAGACGGTTTTATCCTCAGAAGCGGTGAAAGAAGGCAACGTCACGTGCGCATCCGGCATGGCGATGCTACTCATTCCCACTTTCCACCCTCCTTCTCCATTCAGGCGTAGGGGACGTGGTAACCTGATCTTGAAATGGTTCGCCTTGTTGTCCGGGAACTCGCTCTTACCACTGTGACTGGGTAAGCTGACGTAAAAATTACTCATCCTTTCTTGAAATGCAACGTGATCGTGGTCACGCCCGACGCAAAGTCCACCAGTCGTCCGTCGTTCTCAGATACCTGCGTCTCGACAATGTCCAAAAAGGTCGTGCGCACCGGTAGATATAGGATGTGTCTCGGTTGAAGGTCGATCACGTCAGGATCGTAACGAACCTGTTTTAACAGGTCCGTGACTTGATTTCCCGTCACCATACTCTGTCCCACATTCGAATACACGAACAAGGAACGACGCTCGTGACCGAACGCCTCTTCGTAACTGCGATCCAAATCCGTGAACACCCAATTGATGAAACAACTCAAATGTAAGGTGTCGGGGTCGATCTTGTAAAACGTCTCGTCCCCGTCATTCTGAGCTATGATCAAGTCCGTGGCCGTGGGTACGACTTCCTTGGGAAATTCTTTCCTCAAGTGAGGTCCCAAGACGTAACCCGGTCGACCGTTTGGCAAGGTTCCCATCTTGACCCATTTCATCTTCTTGGCCAATTCGATGCCGATGTTCATTTGCGGGTAGACGCGTTTACCGTTGATCAGGAGGCTGAGGCACGTTCTCGAATTGTCCAGGACGCATTCTCCATGCTCGGCCCGATGCATGACCGTGTACAGCAATTCGTTGGGACTGTCTTTCTTGTACATCGTCACGTCAGCATCCGTTCGATCTCTCATCCTACGCATGTATCGATCTCGTATCATGTTCATTAACTCGGTACCGGTCCTCGGCGTAAACTCTAAATCGCCCTCTCGCGTCGCTGAAGAGACCCGGCTGTATAGGTTTATGGAGGCGTTCACCATGTTGATCCACCAGATTTCAAACAGAAGAGAATATTTCAAGTCCATCTTACGCGTCGCGGACGGAAACGAGAGGTCGCTGATACCCACTTTCCATCCCGACTCTCTCAACTGCAACGGGTTCGGCAGACGGTTCTTGAAACTGTGGGCCTTGTTGTCCGGGAACTCGCTCGTGCTGGCATTGCTCATCAGCTGCACGTAAAAGTCGTCGACAGACTCATTCATACTTAAAGTGTAATGTCACCGTCGTCACGCCCGAGGTAAAGTCCACCAGTCTTCCGTCGTTCTCGGCCAATTGCACCTCCACTATATCCAAGACGTTGCTGCGCACGGGTTTATATTGAATCTGAGTCGGTTCGTACGTCGTCTTGAGCGAGTCGTGGGGGACTTCTCTCAAGAGATCCGTGAATCGATTCCCCGTGATGGTGCTACGACCCACATTCGAATACAGGTACATGGGACTGCGAGGCGGAGGGAGGTTCGGATGAACGACGACTCCACGATTGTAGGTCTTGGCGTATTCCTCGTCCAAGTAACTGAAGCGCCAGTTGCAATAGGGACTGAGCTGTAACGTCCCGTGGCTGTCCAAATTCCAAAATTCACGAGATCGATTGCTGTCATGGTTGGTCCAGTCTTTCTTGAAATCAGACGGGACTTTGTCGTTGGGAAAGACCTTGATCATATTCACGTTCAAGTGAACGGAGTAATACGATTCCTCGCGAATCAAACTCAACTTCTTGACCAGTTTAGTACCAAAATACACTCTGGGACGATGTCTGTCTCCGGACTCGTCGAGGAACGTGTCGGTGTTGTCGATAATCAAATCGTTCCCCTCCCATCGGAACACGGGGTAGTATTTTTTCCCGTTCGGTGCTCGCAGACTTTCACCCGCATGATCCATGTAATGATACAGCCGTTCGTGAAAACGATGGATGAGGTATTGCATGAGAGATCTGCCACTCGTCACTTTGTGTCGGTCACGGTTCAGTTCCTTTCCGCTGACGTAAAATGTGACGGGGTATCGATAAGGACGCCACGTAATCCCGTCGTCTAGCAACCTGAACGTTTCAATGGTCCAATCCATACCGAACACGTAGTCGTCGTCTTCAAAGTCGTGCGCTTGAGTGACGGGTACTTGATGCGGTCGTGACGGAGGAATCGGGTAAGACACGCTCGCCAATCCCACTTTCCATTCCTTGTCGGATTCAAACAGGAGCGGATACGGCAGACGATTCTTGAAACTGTTGGCCTTGTTGTCCGTGAACTCGCTCGTGCTGGCATTGCTCATCAACTGCACGTAAAAGTCTTTCATTTTTTCGTCTTGGGCTTTTGGGTCACGTACAGTCCCTTTTTATCCACCCAACTGTCGTACTTGACTGGCCAACCTTTCCATCGCACCAAGACTTTATCCCCTTTTCGTTTGACGATCTTGTCGATGCGAAACAGATCGTCGTCTTTCACGTCCACCTTTTGCAAATCTTGCGCGTAAAACGTGCCTTCGACCGCTGTGCCGTCCCATTCTTCCACCTTGTACGTGGTGACCTTCCCAGGACGCACTCGACGTATCACAAACACCTCTTCGGTCCAACCGGGTAAATACCCTTTCTTGAATTGACGGAACTTCTTGTTCAGTCTCACACGATCCCCGACTTTGAGTTGCGGTTTCTTCAATTTCCCTTTTTTCTTTTTTCCGTAAAGAGTCTCCCACACGTCCTCGCTATTGGCTAAAGTCACTTGGTCGGGAGCCATCTTGATACTGCGATGATACGATCGATTGTACCCTCGGACCAGATCTTGTAACACGGGCACATACGTCATCGTATTCTTCACGGTGAAGTACCGGTACAAACGTTCTTTCAGGGTCCGATTGAACCGTTCCACTACACTGGATTTCGTATCCCCGCGCGTCGAAAAATGATGAATGCCTTTCTGCTTCATCAAATCCTGAAACGTCTTGTTGTAGAATTCCTTCCCGTCGTCCGTCTGGAGATTGATGGGTTTTCTACCTCCTTTCAGGATCTTAGCCATGGCCTCCGTCACCGCTTTACCCGTCTTGCTCTTCAAGGGCTGGACCCAGGCGTGCTTGGAAAACACGTCCACCACCGTCAAGAGGTAACGATACCCTCGATTGTACCTCGAAATATTGATCACCTCGATCAGGTCGGCCGTCCACTGCTCGTCGATGCCGAACACCACCACAGGTGCTGTGGGAAAACGACGACGTCTGGGTTTGTGCAACGTGTACCCCAAATCCTGTTGCAGGACCTCGCGAGCACGTCGTACCGAGATCTTATTGGCCTGGGCGAATCGCGTCAGACCGCCCAGACTACCGGGTCTGGAAGGATCCCGATACCGTCCCAGTAACCTTCCGGTCGAAAGCGGCTTTTGCTTCTTCTTCTTTTGACCTTTCTTCTTCATAGTCGATAAAGTTTGTACACGCACTGTCTCCACAACTCGAAACGTTGCTCCCGTACCTCGAGATACTTCTTAAATGAATCGGGTTGCCGTTTCAACCACAAGATATAAACCACAAAACGCATCACGTTGGGTTCGACGTCGGTATAGTCAAACACCTCCAAGGGCGAATCGCTGAAATGGTCGGGGATGGGTTCACCCTGACCGTATCGCTCGTAGACACTAGTGCACTTGGAACACAAGGTCGTCCAACACCATCGATCGGCTATGGTCGTACACATTCTCGAGATCAACCAACTCAAAGCATGAGACATAATGATTTGAACCCAATTCTTTATTCACACTTTCTTATAGGTACAAAAACGTCGTGCCTGATTGGTTCTTACGAAAAATCGACTCTGATTGGATAACACGAAAAAGAAGGCGAAGAAAAGACTTAGTCTGAATCTGTAAAGTAATCAACATGTTCCATGTTCTTAAGATCTCGTCCATACTCATCATCACAGTCTTCCTCGTAGGTATTCATGGCATAATATTTACAATTTCTCCAACAACATTCCCCTTTACCGGGTCTCCACTTCAGGGCTTCAGCCTCGTTCCCCTTCACATAGAATGCTTGTCGCATACTCTCCTTACACTCACCACACAGGTCATCCTCATCCGCTTCAATGGCACTAAAGAAAAACCGATCCTTCCACAGATTACGCTGATGCATGAGATCGTAGATCAACTCTTCCAACTTCAGACACGTTTCCCTGTAATCTCCCTTGCTGAAAGTCAGTAACGACTTCACCATGGGACTCTCGTCTGACTCCAACACCCGTCGTGATAGGTCGCGAGAGAAACGCAAGGGTTCAAACAGATCACGGATGGCCTCACTCATCCTGTACGTGAGGTGATTCGTGGCTATCAAACAGACACGCTCAGCGTCCAGGGTGGGATCACTACAATGAATGAATTTGAATTGACCGCTACCACTTCTGTACATCACGCGACACCACTCACCACAGAACAAAAACACGTGTTCGTTCTTCTTCATCATCTCCAAAATCGTACCACCCCAGTCAGGACGACGTCTCATCAAGAGCTCAAAAGACCACAGACTATCAGGTATTTGACCTAACGGTTCGAAGAGATTGTCAAAAATGTACAGGTCCACCTTGGCATCTGGAATGGCGTCGAGATCTCTTAAAGTGTGTACCTTCAGATCCACGATCTGTTCCACGAGGTCCCGAATCTGGTTCGAGTTGCTATAGTAAGTCATCTTGACACCCTCAGACAAACTCGTTAAACTTCTTTCCTTCTCGATCCGCTCGCTTCGTGATCTCCAAGCCCGACAAATGAGGATAGCAACTACGAACGCCCCAGTCAATCAAGTGCCTCTGGAGCCTATAGTACAAAGGAGAGACAAGACGTAATTCCAGTTCAATTATCCTAGCGTGTAACGGTCTTTCGCCTTCTTTTTCGATTGTATCCACTACGTCAGAAGCTCGATTCAACTGTTGTCTAAGATCTTCAAGGATCTCTTGCACGTCTCTCTCATCCAAAATCCTACAGGTCATCACCGCGTCAACAGCAAGTCGAGAATGACTCGCTGCGTCCAAACTGGATCCTTTTATACCCGCGCCGTGGATCCACTTTCACTCCGTACTTTCCCGGATCACGTGCCCACTTCAGATCCCGCCAATCGGAACGAAGACCGTCACATGATCCCATCACACCACACGTCACTGATTGGTCAAAAACGTCCATAAAGTCTAACAACACATTCCATCACGAGTCACTTTTCAGTAGAAGTCGTCATGGATTCACACGTCGAACCCGTCAGGAAAAAGAAAAAATTGTCCAAAAAGAAACTGGAACTGCTCTTACCCAAGAGAGTGGAAAGAGAAGTAGGAGGTAAACAACTACAATCCACTTTAGATAGATGGTTATTCAAAAAACCTCGTGCCAGACTCCGTTTCAACGAACGCGTCCTCTTCAAAGAAATCACACCGGACTCGGTCAGTTGGACCACCGTCCCTCTCAAAGGCTTCTCGCGACCCTGGAGCGCCTTTTCGATCCAACGCCAAGAAGTCAAAAGCCAAATGAAAAGTAACCATGACAAGCGAAGGCAAAGACCGACCCCCAAGAACGCGCGAAAAACCACCCACATCCTAGAAACCATGCGACGTGAAAACACCTTGTTGGGATACTAACTCGTTCTCTATCTTCACAGACTCAAAGCTACCTGCCATTCAAGGCGGATGCATGACCGTGATCAGAGACTCACCTCCTCGAACCATGCAAGTCCTGGAAGCCATGGGACTCGACAAATTCAAGAAAGACGACCTCGTAGAAGTACCCCCTGAAGTGGACGACCGAGGAGAATTCACCGAAGTCCAAGTGTTGGAGGAATTCGACCCCGATCAGTTCCTGAACCAACTGAAACCACAAGATTCCATCTGCCCACGTTGCATGGTACCCCTGACATACGGAAGCGTGCGAACCCCAGACGGTGGTACCTGGGAATATTACCGATGCCCCTCTTCCAGATTCTACACCAAGTGTTATGTGACCTGTGGCGTCAAAGAGGTGGGCACTTACCTGAGACGCGTCGAAGAACAGACCCACCCCTGCTACAGGAACATCGACCCGGCTCGTTTCCGATGTCTATGCAGCAAGTCCCTGGTCTTAGCCACCTCCCACTCCCAGTCCAACCCAGACAGGCTCTATCTCAAGTGTCCCAAGCGTACCTGCAAGTTCTTTCAATGGATCGACGAATACCCACGAGGAGTCGCCGAAGCCATACTGATTAATGGACAGGCCCCAAACTAAGAAAAAGACAGACACAGTTTTTGTAAAAAACACACTCCGATTTTTATTTCACATTATTTTTTCAGTTTCTAAGAAAGGCAGGGTGGCGCAGTGGAAGCGCGTTGGGCTCATAACCCAGAGGTCCGAGGATCGAAACCTCGCCCCGCCCATTTTTAATTCACATTTCTTTTTTACACGTTGGGTAATTTGTCCTCCGCGTCGATCATGGCTCGCATCGTTACTTGATCACAATGGTTGAAAGTACTATAATAATCGTTTATTGATTGATATCCCGAAGAAAAAGAGGGCGCCGGTCAATAGGACCGTGCACACGTCCCACCCTGTAATAAGTGGAATGACCAATAAAAAGTTGTTTTTGTTCTATTTTCAGACTCCATGTCTCGATTTCCTAACCCTCAATGTCTATGGTGCAAGGAAGGATACACTTTCAAACACAGTATCAGAGACTACTTCCTGACACCCTGTTGCGACCAATTCTTTCACGGAACCTGTAAAGCCCTCCACACTGAGCGGTTGAAACCCTCGGAAAGACTCTGCCCTCATTGCAAAGCCGTGAATTTCGGACTGCCTCCCGATGACAACCCCAAAACCAAGTCCTAAAGAGGTAAGCGCTTCGATGGTCTAATGGTTAAGACGTTGAGTTGTGGCCTCAAAGACCCAGGTTCGATTCCTGGTCGGGGCATTAAATTTTTTCTTTTTTATTCCCTATAGAGACGATGAAAAAATCACGCAACAAACCATGTACATTCTCTCGTTAAAGGATCTTTATTAGTTTTTGTTACAGGCATGAATAAAAATGTTTTTTCACTCCTCTGATTCTGGTGTTTTTACAATTTGTTTGACAAATGCTCGGTACGCCAACTCGTCTCTGTTGTCCCAACTGCTCTTCCACGCTTCCCATCCGTCCTCAAATCCCTCCGGCAACTTCTCCAAACACACAGGGTCTTTAAACGAGATGGACTGGTCAGCAAGCATCTTCTCAGACAGCATTTTTCTGAACCTCATCACCTCATCCGTCAGCTTCGTCACCTCTTTCTTCAGGAGGACATCCATAGCGTGAGAAACGGCGCATTTCATTATCTTTCCAAGAATACCGTCATGAACAGCATCCATCACCCTCGCAGCAAGTTCTTCTATCTTCTCCTCTTCAGAAACACTATTCACCTTCGTCTCGCTCTCCTCTGAAGACATCTTCTAGTCGCCTAGCTCAAAACAACAATACTCACTCGACACTCACGCAAACCCTTTTATTCCCATCCGAACCTCGATTTCATGCACGTCACAACCTCGATCTCATGGATTGGCTATCGCCTTATTTGGACATGCGCGTCACAACCTCGATTTCATATTTCTCCTTATTTGGACATGTTGCCCTTATTTGGGCACGCGCGTGACCTGGGATGCAAAAGACTGCTGACCTGTGACGTCACTGCAGACGCATATTTTGATAACCCCCTAACTCATGAATATATTAATGAGCAAATCCGGCCCTCTGATTGGTCGAGAGCCTTTTTTAATGATATGCACGGCCTTCTGATTGGCTACCGCCCACACAAGCGTCCTATACTACTAACAATCAAACATGATTTTTCTCAGGATGCAACAACATCAAATCGAAAAAGCAATTACTAAGCAATATTAGTTATGTTATTCTCTTCGTTTTTCCTAGACCAATGCAGACGTTGAATGGAAATTTGCAAGGGCTGTTGTTGAAAATCAATACAGGAATCTACATTGCATTGCTGTGCCGTTTAACTTGCTGACTGTTCCAATCGTATCGGTGTACTTCAAAGCCAACGGTAACTCTCGACAAGAGGTACTAAAAAACTTCATTTCTTGATTTAACATTTGTTTGTTTGTATTTCATTCAAGAAGTATAGGTAATCACTCGGTTTCGAGTTCAATGTGGAATCAATTTGCACGAGCGAGTTCTTCAAAAAGCGAGCCGCTTCGGCGAGTGCAATTTCAGCTTTTTTAAAAACTCACAAGTGCTAATTAATTCCAAATTGAACGAGAAAAACCATATGATTACATATTAATAATATAAACATGAAAAAATTCGCGTGGAGGAAATGCCGGAAGATCTTTCTTGAAGACATTTTTTTCTCATTCGAGAAAACTTTTTTCGAAGTTTCCGCACTAAATTTTCGTCATCATTTTACGTGATATCATTGGCTTAGAAAATTTCCTCTTTTATTTCACCCAATCACAATCTAGAAATACGATGTGTAATTTGCACTGGTGTTACACTTTTTGCAGTGGTGTTACACTTGAACTGCACTGCTCTCAGCCAATCAGAATCGAGTAACTTTTTCATGTATATTATTATCATAATAGTATGCTTTCCTAAGTTTGTGACTGTAGTTTGAACGTTGAATATATTATGTCTTTGCAGTTTTTCATTTCAAAGCGAAAAAAAAAAAAAAAAACCGAAGTTCCTACGAAGTCAAAAAATCCATTCCTGTAATTTACTACTTTTCAAATTTCTCAAGCTGTTTAATTAAGGCCTGGGTCAAAAATTTTTTTGGTAAAAATAATTATCGGTTAGATTAATTTCTAAAGACATAAGCGACAACGGCACCAAAGTTAGTACACAATTTTGCACAATTACAGGGAGGTTGTCATTTTGAGGTAAATTTGGTAAATTTGGTTCTTCAGACGGGTCGCGTGGCAAGTCACGTGACGTTAAGTGGAAAATAACCAATATTTCACGAATTGGTCATCCAGCGAAAACGGGTTTTAGATGTAGGCCGATGCAGGGCAATTATTTTCAGCTTTCGGAGAAAAATGTTATTGGGTCAAAGGTTTTCTTTTTTCGAGAAAATTCGACATTTAATCATTTGTATTTTCTGAAGATCATTTCAATCGTACAAAGGTGAGTTCTCAACCAATTCGCCGATTTACCAAATTTTAACAAAATGAGCACGTGACAAGTCACGTGACAGATAATTAAAAGAATAAGTTAAAGGAGAAGGTCACTCCAAAAAACGTATTATTTTTGTCAACGCTAACAAAAAACCTCGCACTAAGTCTAGCCACTCACCGAAGTTTCAGCCTCTAAAGTGCAGGTTTTCCTTAAAAACTTCGTCTCCAATGAAGCCCAAAAACCGACATCGTTGCCGCCATTTTGAACAGTTTTGAGCAGCCAGCCTGCGTTTTCGTGGCGTTTCTTCGTCCAAGTGATTATGTCCCGATGGCTCCCGACAAGACCTTTAACCACCACTTTGGGTTATGAATGCTCTTGAAACGTGTTATTTCGAGCCAAACTTGCTCCAAACCCAGAAAATGATAGCATTGAAGATAGTAAAGAGGATAATCAATAGAAAAAAAAAAAATGCATTTTGCTAACCTTGTGAAGGATGCCAAACCAGTTGAAGGTTTTTCTGCTTCCCGCCAATTTCGACTTAGCTCGAATTGGACGGGATGACGTCACGTAAACACGACCTGGCTGCCAAGTACATTTTCAAAATGGCTTCCCCCAAAGTCGAATTTTGAGCTTCTTTCGAGAGGAATTCCTTCGGGATAGCAGGCTTTATAGAGGCGGAAACTTCGGTGAGTGGAAAACCTAAATGTTTACTTGCTATAGGTCGAGACAAAAAAGTAAACTGTTTGGACTATTTTTCTCCTTTAAGGGAAGAGAAAACGTCTAATTTAATAATAAGGCAAAATTTCAGCACGGTTATACAAATACATCACGAGATATAGCTTCCCAGCCATAACTCCCTAAACTGCTAAGAGTTATATGATTTTAGGACGCAGATAATCGACGGAAAGAGTACAGGACTTATTACCACGATCGTTTGTTTCCGTTAATCACTGGACGCTACAAAAAGAAATATGGTGGATCATTTCCTTTGTCAGGTATGCCTTTTTCGTTTTGTTTAGTACAGGCTCAATGGTCAGTCATCAAGCTAAGGAACTTTGCTTGTCATCGAAAGTAGTGCAAAAATATTGAGAAAAGAACTTCCTGGGATATTAAAAAAGTTTTCTTATTTTGGATAATATACCTACTGACCCAAAATTATTGATGATGCCCATGTTTATGTCATGTTCTAGTTGAAGAAAAGATTGACTTGATGATGGAAAAGTTACAAATCTCACCTAGCTGCGTTGAAAGTGCCTTGGAGAATCAAGTAAGTAATATTGTTTTTCTTTTAAACACTCAGTAAAAACAAATAAATGATGTAGCTGTAAGACAAAAATAATGCTTTAACAGCTAGAACACTTCATTACATCACGGATTTCTTCTCACTCTCATACATTTTTCTCAAACATTCCTGACATTATTTCCATTTTTCAGTCCTAGGGAATTACAATTACTCCAGTATTTGGAAAATGGTTGTGCCAACCGATTATCATCTCCACCCCGTAGCACCTACATTTCAAATAAGTCAAATAAACTTAATGCTTGTTTCATCTCCATGTGGTATATGTATGATTGATAAAAAGCTCATGAACAAACACGATATCTGCAATCTTGGACAGAATAAAATGGAACAATTATTCCCCATACCCCCTCAAAGCAATGATGAAGGTGCGAAGGAGCAAAAACGCGCCATTTTGGCATCATTGAAATGGAGGGAGGGGTGGTCTAGATGTTCCATTTTTTTTGTCCAAGATTGTGGGTCTTGATACTGCAGCTGTCACAATCCCTACTTAAGACATGTCTTCTTGTTAACTACAGGGCGAAGTTAACCTGGGTGCCTTAAAAGATCTCGTCATCGATAGCACTGTTGTTGCTGTTCATTCACCAGGAAACGAAAGTGATTCCATGGGAGCGGAATTAGCAAAGCCCTCCTTGACTGACGATCACATGGAGATGTCGACCACTGTCTAGAGCAGTCTGGCAGCCGCTTACCCATAGATGAAAACATATACACCTGTTCATGTGTGACCAAATTAACATTACTTCTAGGGCTGACAGGCATGAACGTACAACCAGCCGCACATAGTGCTAGTTAATTTACCCTGATGATGATATGCTGATACATTTGTGGTAGCTGACGCACGGATCGATGGCGGATGAATGCAGTCATACTATATCCCATCTGAAAGGCTGATGCTACCCAAAGCTTTATTTAAAGAAACTAAACGATCAGAAGCTCAGCGTTAAAAGAAGAATTTTATGCTACATGCAAGATGAAATTAAACAAACCATTTTAATCCGATTTGTTAAATTTTCATTTTTGTTTTGTCTTTGTGTAATTAGACTGCTCTTTTAGCTTTTCGGTACTGCATCTGTAATTTAAGTGCTGGATTTACTTTCATTAGGGCCTCGTACACACTACGACTGAGAAATTCGAAAATGCAGCTTTCTTTCTACGGTTAGGCCTACCGTCCACACTAATCCGTCACGAAAACTGAGCTTTTCGAAAACGCTCTTCAAATCGGAGGAATTTGAAAACGCTGGCTTATCGTTTTCGTGTGGACGGAAAACAATTTGAAAATGGAGCTTTTTGACAACGACATAGCACGATAATCGTGTAATTTCCCTGACCAAGTTTTTCTCAAACACAAATCCAGAATGACCAGTGATTGAATTACGTTTTCGAATTCCTCCGGCCTAGCGTGAATGGAAAACATCTGATGTGTTTTCAGACGGAAACCTTCGTTTTCAAATTCCTCCGGCGTAGAATGAACGGGGTCTAAACATTAATGTCAAAAAGTTTAAGTATATTCTATTCTCGATAACTCGAACCTTCAAGGGAAATTGAAAAAGGTTCGAGTTATCGGGAGTTTGGAACAAATGACCAGAAATAAGAGTGGAAAGAGGTGTTTACTGTATTTCTACATGTATTCATAAATTTTCCGGGGAAGGAATGCACGTGCCATGCACGTTGCACTTAAAGGGACTCAAGAGATTTATTGACATTTTAATGAAGGAGTTAAGCAACAAAGCTGAGATACAATACTCCGTGGTTAAATATACCCTGGACCAGCAAAACCTGAACTGGACTGGCAAGTCTTGAGTAACAAAAAAAGAAGAAAAAAGAAGTAAACAAAAACAAACAAACAAACAAACAAAAAGAAGAAAAAAACAGAGGAAGACTACAGGGCTGCTTCAAAATATAAAATTCAACGTTCTGGACTACAGTGCTAGCTGTTTGTTCTGACTTGCCACGTGCTGGAAAACCCGAAATTCCTACGAAGTCAAAAATCCCATTCCTATTATTTTCTAACTTTTAAATTTCTCCAGCAGTTAAATTAACTTTCTTGACAATAAGTGCATGCCGTGATGTCACGAGTAAGCCAACGAGAAGCCTTCTGACGAACTCGCTTTGTTTTTGGCGGAGCGTGCTGGTCAGCCACAGAAAGAAACGTATTTTTCCAGGTATTCTACAAATTTTCAGGATCATCGTAATGTTTCAGAGTTTCGCAAGGGAGCTTGCCTAAATCATTACGGAATTTGAGAGCATCAAATTTCGATAATCCTTGTATGAAATGTATTTCTGAGATTTGCCGGCTGTTACTGATATTTTGCGTACTGCATAAATGGATAATGGTCTCTGAAACTAGTGTGGAGAACCCCAGAGCAGGCAATTTTGTTGGGGCCGGTTAGTTAATATAACATCGATTTAAGTAATGCACTTGAATTGGATACCCGAATCGGTGTTTTGATAACTTGAGACAATTGGTATGTCTCGGTAATGGACCTAAATAAAACTGCATATAAGGATGAATATTTTTAGTAAATTAGTTGTGAGTGGCTTCCAGAATAAATAGCCTTTGCTTCAACAAACTTTGTGGTAAAATTTCTCAAATGACCGCAACTGTGATTGCACAAATGTTATTGCGCTTTAAATGAGGTAAAACGCTTGGCTTTGAAGAGTGTTAAAATAGAAGAAGGTCCGGACAAACTACCTCATGATCAGTTCAAATTTTATCTCCAGAGGGAACATTAGCGGTCGGGTGACCAGATCACCTACCCAGCTTAATATACCGCTTTTTTAAACCAAGTCGGGACAGAGATCTTTTTATTACAGAACTGTAACTTTGTGAAATGCCTTAAAACCCCATTTTAAATTAAGTGAATCTCTTATCATTTTTAAACGTAAAATAAAAGCCTTCCTCTTAAATCAATTTTTAGTGTCATAAATTTTATAAGTAAATAGTTTTTTAATAATTGTTTATCGATAATCTTTGAATATTTTTTTTTCATTATCTTTATCATTGTCTCTGAAAAGCCCCCATGGGGAGTTGACAATAAAATTTGTATTCTATTTTATTGTTATCAGTTAATGTGGAACCAAGCGGGCTATTCACTTGATAAACACTACTTCCGCGACGGTCGCTACATGTAACATACAATATTCGTTAGATCTAGAACAATTGAGATAACACAAAATGGGTAACGGAGGATGTGCTCTAGGGACGGTTATAACTTATTTCTTCTGTAATCGTTGGAGATCAAGTGCTGGTATTCGATAATAAATTGCATACAATCACCAGTCGTTTTATATTTTTGTTTGAGAAAATCTCGGCCAGGAAAATCACGTGGTTCTCCTGATCCTATCGTGTTCGAAAAGCTCCATTTTAAAATGTTTTCCGTCCACACGAAAAGTTAAAGCGGGCTTTTTCAAATTCCTCCGGTTTGAAGTGTTTTCGAAAAGCTCTGTTATCGTGACGGATTACTCTGGACTGTAGGCCTAACCGTAGAAGTAAAGCTGTATGCGTTCTTAAATTCCTCCGGTATAGTGTGCACGGAGTCTGGAGCAGCCAGCGACGTCAATAAGCACCACCAAACAAAAAGTTTAATGAGCAAAACAAAGGCTCTACAAGTGTGTTCAGTAAATCTTTGTACATTTCATAGCCGTCCTCTGCAAAACAACAACGCAAAATGATCATGAACACGAACGATGAGTCGAACTGATAATTTTTCGTATTTCCATTTAGACTTGAACGCCGTCATTACATATTTAGCCTGAGCGAGATTTTAGAGCCATAGGCATCCTGAAAAAATTCAATTTTACAAGACGTTGTCCTCGGCGTCGCCGTCGTCATTGTTAAGATCCGTATATTTGCATCTCGGATGCTGGAGGGTCGATACACTTGTTTAACGACTGAGGTCTGTCATCCTACGTGGCTGCTTTGTGCTAGCTCATGTTTTATCCCAAGACCAGTCTAACGCAGATGAGAGCATCGTGTAAAAACCGTAAAAAATCACATAAATTGCAGCTCTTTGCCAAGGTTCTTTTTAATTCAGCGATTAAGTTGTCGAGAGCTTCGGTAGAAGTTTTTCCCTCCTGCTGCACCAATCTCGTATACGTTACTTCGCCGATGCAATACCTTTTCATCTTCTCCATTACTACACCCGGGCATTCGTTTGCATCTTCTTCTTCAGTGTGGCTTAAGGCTTTGAAAACTTAAAGGCCATCGTCATCAATAACGTCCATGAACACGGCGAGTTGATACTCGGGGCTTTCCCGTTCCAAACCAAGTAATTATTACAGTATTTCTCTTTCCATAGCTTCCAATTCTCGAGGATCTCGCTACTTGATTGACCTCAAATCTAAATGTTGCGAAGACAATGATATCTGGTGGAATAACATTGAAAATTGTAATGCTTTAGGCGGCGAGACACCGGAAATTTTTTTCGCTCGTAGGCATTCGTAGACGGTAGACGTTGTCGACGAATCTGAACTACCCTTTTGCTGCAACGCGTAGTATTAGATGACAGAGAGAACCTTAAACGAACGTCATCAATCAAGGCTTAATCTGGCAACTGTAACTCAAGATACACAAGGTGAACGCGTATTTTAATATATAACTGTATGTATAGCATAAATTGCAAAGCCGTTACAGAACATAAGCGTGCATATAAAGAATGTTTAGCAGATTAGCATATTATAACCTTAAATTAAGAAATGTCCGCCATTTTGAATAATCAAATCCAGCCGGTGTCAGAAACTCGTTTGTCCAGTTTGGCTATGACGTCAGTGCTTTCTCATTGGCTCACAGACAAGCCTTTTGTTCTTTCGCTTTATAAGTGCGACACCACCCGGATGGTTGGGCGGCTAATTAACTCCACCGCAATATACACATCTCTCTTAATCTCTCTTAAGACAATCCCTCCTGCATATATAATCAATATTCTTCCTCAACCATCCCTCTAAACGTCCCCCAATGTCCCGTCACAGCCTACATTTCATTAATTCCCCACACAAACCTACACATCATACATCTCATTAATCCCCCACATATACCTAAACAGCCTACATCTCATTAATCCCCTACATATACCTACACAGCCGATATCTCATTAATCCCCTACATATACCTACACAGCCTACATCTCATTAATCCCCTACATATACCTACACAGGAACACATCTCATTAATCCCCCACATATACCTACACAGCCTACATCTCATTAATCCGCTACATATACCTACACAGCAATACATCTCATTAATCCCTTACATATACCTACATAGCAATACATCTCATTAATCCCGTACATATACATACACAGCCTACATTTCATTTAATTTTTATCATATCTTTAAATTTTAGCTGTATTCTATTTTGTTATTACCCAGGCAGTGAGGCCTGGGTTTAAATTTCGGCTCCTTTTTTTTTTTTTCACGTTCAGTCAGAGATCGCCATCTGGTCTCTAAAGCGCATGCGCCACCTGTGCATGCGTGCAGCACATGGAGTTTACAGAGGTTGTCGTCGAGAAAAGTTAGCACGGATTCCATGATTTCTAGGGCGATGAAATCACATACAAACGAACACACCGTTCAAGGTAGACCAACACTAAAGGACGTTAAGCGTTTTCGGAACGGGTCGCTGCAAGCCTTACGAGAGATCGTTTTAGACGTGATCGTGAACCAAGCAGAATCCCAGCACGAGCTCAAGAACGTCTGAGCAACAAGAGCAGAAAGGTTAGAGAATTTGTTTACGAATTCATCTGTTCGAGTACACCTAAGTAAAGAGGGTTCCCAATAGGTTTGGCGGGATGCGGGATTTGGCTTTTTTCCCTGTGATATTTGGGATTTGAGCTGAAAACAGGGGCGGGAAGCGGGAATTACAATTACGAGCGTGAGCGGGACTTCGTGTTTTTATGGGGTTGGGTTGCGGGATTTGCAAGGGGAACAGAGCGGGATACGGGATTTCAATTCTTACGTGACCTCATAAATTGTTATTGACCAGTGCAAAAACCACAAGCTGGCAGAAACGAACCGTATAGCTGTGTCAGGTTTCAAGTAATGAATAGCAAACGCTCTGTATACTGTAGGGTTCTGTCAAATGTATCGTCCATTTCCGACATTTTTGATGCTTGCGTCTGTAATTTTGACCTATCGATCCTTTCTAGTTTTTCTAGTCTTTCGACCTTTTCCAAAGCGCTTGGCTTGTTTTGGCCAGGATGGCCACACCAGATGGCGGTGATAGTGATTTACCGAACGAAGTATGCGACATTACGAATTGCGTCACAATATATTTAACAATTATTCACCGAAGTGGAGGTAAATATCCACCACTTTCACAGGTACTGAGGTGAATAATTGTTTTAGTTTATACCACACAAGCTGAATAACTAGCGGACCAAAGAGTAACTTTATTTCTTTAAGAGTAACTTTATTTGAAATGGGAAGCCATTTTTCAAAATTGTTGATGGATTCTTTACCCCAAGATCTCCAGTGTTACCGACTCATAATTCATCAACCCAGCTCGTTGAAGACATCAATGACTTCTTCATTCAAAGAATTATCGGCTTTAGAGACGAGCTACAGAAAACTTTCAAAACTGGTACTTTTCACTCTATCGCCGGCGAAGCAGTTTGTCAAGAACTGTTCTCGTTTAGTTTAACAAGCTGCACTTCGGTTCATCATGTTATTAAAGTCCTATCAACGAAATCCTATCCCTTGGATCCTATGCCAACCCGATTACTGAAAGACCATCTCGATGACATCGAGCCTACTTTAACTGCTATTGTCAACGAATCATTGTTAACTGGTGTGTTTCCCACTTTTGTCTTAAGCAGTCCCTTATACGTCCACTATTGAAGAAACCAGATCTTGATCAAGAAATTCTGAAAAACTATAGACCTATAGCAAACATTCCTTTCTTAGCCAAAATCATCGAAAAAGTTGTAGCTCTTCAAACATATTCATACTTGGAAACAAATAAGCTGATGCCACCTTTGCAGTCTGCTTATCGTAAGAACCACTCTAGATCTACAGAAACTGCACTTTTACGTGTTCTGAATGACATCCTAATGACTCTAGATCATTGTCAAGATGTTGTCCTTGTCATGCTAGATCTGTCCGCTGCCTTCGATACCTAGCCTTGGATCATGATATCCTCATATCCAGGCTAAGATGCCATTTTGGTTTCTCCGACACTGTACTCAAGTAGTTGTCCATTTACCTCAGTGGACGAACGCAATCAGTCATCATAGGCGATACCACATCCAGTCCTCGCTCTGTAGATTTTGGCGTTCCCCACTGAAGGGTCAATTCTGGGACCTCTTCTGTTTAGTTTGTACGTGGCACCTCTCCAAGATATTGTAGCTACACACAGACTTGACTCCATGTTCTATGAGGACGACTCTCAACTTTATATCGCTATAAATCCCAATGATTATTCTCCTGCCCTAGACACTCTTCGAAACTGCATTGACGATGTTATAAATTGGAACACTCTAAACATGCTCTTATGCAACCCTGGTAAAACAGAGGTCATCCAATTTACTTCCCGTTTTGCACAACATCCTGTTCTTAATTGTTTTTCATTTGGCAATACTACAATCGAACTGTCTGACAAAGTGTACGTACGCAATTTGGGTGTCATATTAGACAAAGAACTGAGCCTAAAACAACACGTTAATGACATTTGTAAGAAGGCTATCCTGGCAATACGATCAATAAGCCGGATGAGAAAATATCTCTCACATGACAATCTCAAATGTATCGTGATCGCTTTTGTCATTTCACGCCTGGATTACTGCAACAGTATACTTTACGGCCTCCCTAAGCTTGAGCATGATAAACTGCAGCGAATTCAGAACATTCACG